>NC_142514.1:103482333-103790000 GCF_057876585.1 Rhinolophus sinicus | reverse complement strand
AAGTTGGGCAAATGGAAAAGAAAGAAGAAAAGCAGACACGTTCCCAACCCCCCTCCCTGATCCCCCCAATAGCCACCTCCTCACTCACGCCCTCACCCTCAGAGTGAGTAATTAAAGTTCTGCTCCCTGTTATGGAATAAATGGTACATGTTTTAATTACCCCTGAGCCTACCCAGGCATCCTCATACCACCCGCCCCAAGTCTGTGACTCTCTGTGGGGTGGGGGTGGGGGCAGTTAAGAGAGAGAAACTGAGAGCTTCTGTGACAGTGACAGTGGTCTGTCACCCGGGGTCGGAATTCACTGGGGAACTGTCAGTTACTAAGGAAACTAAGAGGGAGAAAGAAAGGGATAAAGGCGGTTAGATCCAATTTGGGGAGACAAGTGTGAGGCATGGAGACTGAGGGCCCCCCTGTGCATCCTAGCCTAAGTGGGGGAGTCTTTAGGGGTGCGTAGGGTGCAGATCATGGAAGAGGCATAAGCTGAAGACCCCACCCTTCTCAGGAGCCCAAAGCAGGTCAAGGGGATGGAGACACAGAGGGAGGAACAGCAAAGGCCAGGACAGTGAGCAGAACAGAAACAACCTGTGTGAACGTGTGTGCACGTCCATGAGCACAAAGCCACTCACGCCCATGTTTGTATATGGCTATGCATTTATCTTCTTCTGTCTTTTGGGTGTTTTCTCCTTTTTCCTTTTTGTTTTCCTCCTTCCTCAGTCTGTAATTTATTTCATTTCCATCTTTTCCTCTCTTTTTTTTGGTCTTTCATTCTGTCCCTTCTCTCTCTCTCTCTCTCTCTCTCTCTCTCTCTCTCTCTCTCTCTCTCTGTCTCTCTCTCTCTCCTGCTCCTTCTCTGCTTCTCTCTCTTCCTGTCTTTCTCTGCATCCCCCAATATCTTTTCTCTGTTTTCATCATCCACCTCCCTCCCAGCTCCCCTTCATCCTCTGTTCTCCTCCGTCTGTGTCTCTCATAGGCTCTGGCTCTAACTTGTCCCTGTGAACTCTAAGGGCGAGAATCTAGGGACACCTGAACATCTGTGCCCCACTGAGACCCCTCGTCTAGGTCTGGCTGAGTTTTCCTGAGAAGAAGGCATGACACCCACAGAGGAAAGGCCCAGGGCAGTGCTGACACGCAGGATCCATCCGGATGAGCTCTCAAATATGATGCTATTGATGGGGAACAGAGGTCATGTCACATGTAAGTCCCATTATTCCTGAAATAGGAGCGGAGACTAAGATTGAGGGGTGAAGACTGAGGGTAGGGCCAGGAACCAGCCTAAGCAAGGGGGGAGCAAGGGCAAGGTGAGGAGACAGGGGAGAAAGGTCCAGGGTTTATTTCTGGGCCTTTTGGCTCGAATGCTGGACATGAAGATGCCAATGAAAGAAGGAGATGAGTCACAAGTTGGTGGGGCTCAGGCCTGGCTGGTGATGGAACAGAGCATTCTGGATGCCACTCAGGAATCCCAGGAGGTCACCATGCCCTGGAAGAACCGGTCCTGCTTGAGACAAAGTGGTGACAGGCGAGTCTGGGCCCTCCCACCTCCTTCCCTGGACCTGGAGCCCCTCACTCCCTTTCTCTAGTGTGCTGAGGCCAGCACTTTGCTGGCTTCACTTTCTTTTGCTGCCAGGGCCATCTCTTCCTTTTGTCTCTTACTATAATCTTCTCGGCCTGGCGCTTGATCGACAAGGGCTTGGATCTTCTGCAGGTCCCCTCCTGATAAACAGAAGACTTGGGTTCAGGTGTGGCCTGACCTCTGACTCCTGGGGCCCCTCAGGGCAAGCCCACTGTGTTGGAAGAACAGGGCTGCCCCCGGGGCTGGTCAGATGGGTGGGCAGAGGTGGAGGACCACTCAGGCTGCCCTGCCCAGGCAGGTATAGCCTAAGTGGTGGGGTGGGGGATTACCTTTCTCTCCAAGACCAGAGCCCTTGGAATGCCTCTGAAAATATTAGATTCATTTCTGTCCCACCCACCACCTACGCTCCCTCACACATCCAAGGGTCCCACTGCAGGGGACAATCTCTGGTCAGGGACCTGACATCAGCCTGGAGGCAACTGGATGTGCCCTTGGAGCCAGAATCTCAGCAGGAGCCCAATGCCAAGTTGACAGGCCCAGCCCTGCTTCTGAAGCCACCCCTACCGGCCTCAACAATCCCTGGTTGGCGGGCTGATCTGGCATTCTTCCACTCCTCTAGCCATTGCCAGGCAAATGCTCCCGCCAAGGCATCTGTGTAGAGCAAGCCTGCCACCTGGTGGTGAGGCAATCCAACTACAGGACAGGGCTCTTGAGGGGGTTCGGTCAGCTTTGCACCCCATAGCCTGGGTGCCTGCTGGCTCCCCAATGCCAACTGCTAAAGGCAGTGCTTCCATGTGGAGTCATTGTGGAGCGCTGCCCAGGGCCCTTTACACCCTTCCGAAATAACTCAGGGGACAGAAAAGCAGTAAGCAGAGGTGGGGTTGGGTTCAAGGGCTGAGGCAGAGGACTCACAGGCAAGGCCTGAGTGGAGGGACCGGTGAGAGGAAACCCCAGCTCACACGTCTCTCCCTGGATGTCAGTGAGAAAGCAGCAGCACGGGCCAGTGGAAAGGCCCAAAGCCGGGCTTCCACTCCTGGCTCCACCACCACCCTCCATTGACTGGAGCGCCTCCTGCAGAAGCAGGGACAAACAGACATGGCAAGACACAGTCCCTGCTCTCAAGGAGCTCATGGGCTGGAACCTAGAGCCAAGAGCTAACAAATGGTCCGGAAGTCAGCTGCTGTTAGGGCAAGGAGGACCTTTGGGGTCTGCTAGTCCAACAGGTGCAGCATGAGTCTCGTGGGCCCCTTCCTCCACATACAAAAATGTTCGTATTAAAAATCACATTTCATGACTGCTTTAGTATAAAGATGACCATATTTATACTATATATTAAAACATTTTCTTCAACCTAAAAGTTCATTACTTTTCTCCTGTCTTTAAAGAATTAAAACATTTCTGTGTGTCTAAGGGATACATCAGCCTTGAGTCCAACCTCTTTATCTTGCAGATGAAAGACTGAAGCCCAGAAGAAAAAGGGGCCTATCAAATGTCACGCAGCTGGCTGGGGCCACAGCAGGTCCTCCAGCTGCTAGGCCAGGGCTCTCTCCATTACCCATTTAACCTATTTGAGGAGGCAGAAAATCCCTGCCACCTACACCACAGACCAGGGAAGAGCCCACTCACCCAGCCCCATAGGCCCTTTGGAGTGCTGACCACAGGGAAAACCCGGCTGGGTTCCGCCCCACTCCTCCCGGCCAGCCCTCCTGGGCAGTGTCTTCCTTCCCCCAGTCCTGGCCCTGCAGCCAAGTCGCCACCACCAGCACCACAGCTCTTTGGCCTGCTGTCTTATTAATTCCTAATTTCCAATTTGCAAGAAGAGAGAGCCTTAAACGTCCATCTCGCCAGCCCAGCAATCACACAGATGATCCAAGTATCTGTGGACAGCTTTTAATTTATTTCCCAGTGCGCACAGGCACTGCTGAGAGACTGGATGGCACCAGCTTAAACATAATAAATGACTCAAGTACCAGAGATTAGTTAATAAAGCTCCAGGCTCCCTCCTAGGCCCTGCTGACTTGGTCGGTGACACCACAGACTTCTTTGAAGATGCTCAATGTGGGGAATGGTAGGTGTCCCCAGATCTGAGCCAGCTAGTCAGCCCTCCTCAGGACCCCTGATGCCAGACAGAAGCTGTGAGATGTGTGGAGAAGTAGGGACCCCAGGAAACTCCGGGATGGACTCAGGCACTTTCTATTCTAGGTCTCAGCATATCAATGGGAGTCATGATCTAATGGTGGCAAATCCAACCTTTGCTGGGGTGCAGCTTGGAAGACCAGGGGTCAGAGGTGTGCCCAAGAATGAAGAAGATGCTGGTTACCTTTGAAGCCAGGCAAAGGAAACAGAGATGCTTTTCCTGAAGGCACAAAGGGTCAGTGGTAGTCTTTAAGCATCTGAAGACTGCCTCACCCCAGTTACCTGCCAGGTATGTTTTCACTGGGCCTCATATCCTACCATATGCCATCTTCTCATCCTCAACATCTCATCCCTGCAGTGGCCCGCCAGCAGTGCCGCCCGTACATCTGATGCCCACCACTCGCTGCATCAGAACAACCATTATAAAACCCAGCTCCATTCACATCACTCTTCTAATTACAAACTGCTAATGTTTTCCATTGCCTTGAAAAATAAAATGGAAGAATAAACTCTAGCTCCATCACCTGGAATTCTTTGTCTTCCTCTAGTGATAATGAAAATTACGAGACTGGAAAAGATGCTTGAGAGAGAGGTGGTAGCTCACCTGCTAGGGAGCCTCAAAACAGTATTCTCATCAGTCGTGTAGCTCAGCAAAATCCTGCAAGAGACAAAGAAATGGACAAGAAAAACTCAGAGTTGGGTCCTAGTTCATGATACTGGGAAAAGAGCTTCAGGGAAGGTGAGGGGATGTCGGTGTAGAAAAAGGGTATCTAAAGTGCTAAGCAATGGCCAGAGCCCTGTGTGATCCTGGGACCCCTTCCTTTTTAAGACTCTCCCCCAAACCTAATGATCTCAAGAAAGATAAACCAAATAATCACATTTTCTTCATGTCTTCTTTATTACACCTGATACCAAAGCCAGAGCCTCTTGCTCCCAGGCCCCCTGACCACCCCAAGTCCCCACATGGGTCTCCCTTGGACCCATGTCAGGCGTGTGAGCCGGGATCTGGACTTCTCCCCCAGCCCCCTGTGGCATCGCAGTTCTCCTAAAGCCACAGAAATTGTGATCCACAGTCACCTTTGTTCCCAGGCACTAGTATTACTCATTGTTATTAGCAATTTAGTATCTCTAATTCTTTCCTTTCATCATGCTCGAAATACTGCCTACACATGCTCTTGTTTATGCAGACAGGACCTCCCAGCACACAATAGATGGCGGCTGAATATGGTATAAATTGAATCACATTATAAACACTCAGGGACTCCTACCATGGATTCATTTATAAAGTGAATAATCATCCCCTTATTTACCATTAGTGTAAACCCAGGCGTTCATGTAACAAGTTTGATGTTAGCAAAACCAGCATGTGTACACACACACACACACACACACACACACACACTCACACGCATGCATGTTCCTGGGGAGCAGAAGCCACCATGCCCAGTATAGTGTCAAGCACAATTCAGTTTAACAAAAACTTTCTGATAGTGATACTGGTGAACCAAACCACCAAGAACTATAAAAGAATACTGTTTCCATTTAAGAAAAAGGGAAACTGAGGCCCAGAAAGGAGCAATGGTTTTGCTGCTGTCACCCATCTCCATAGTGATCCATAGACAATCATTTCCAGGTCTTTATAAGAACTTCAGGTCTCAGGAGATGGTGGAGAAGTGGGACAATATGGAGGGATGGTTGGCAGGGGATCCGGGGCTGATCTCGGAGAGTATTGGGTTTCACATCGCTTCCTACCAGCTCGGGATGGTGGGACTGAGTCATGTAAGAAGGGAGTAGACGAGATACTGTGACTTCAAATTTACCCTAATTTCTACCTGAAGGTGAGGTTTCTTCCCTCAAGACTTCCCTGAGTCCCTGATTATAGGGTCTGTGGTTACGGGGTTGAGGAACAGGTATTGCTGCTGCCTCAGGAGGCACTGCATTCCCTGACCTTCCTCTTCTGTGTATTGGCCTGGGCCCCATCCTTTGCCTGCTCCTCAGGCACACGTCTAGCAGTGGCTGGCAGAGGGCCCTGTGTGGACAGGCCTCCAGGGACCTCAACCCTGACACCAAACTTAGGTAAGTCAAAAACCTACAGTCCAAAGTACTTTCTTCAGGACTTTCTGCTACCTAACCTCACTCCCCTGGGTCGTGGAAAGGACCCCAGCTTCTCCAAGCTGGGCACCCCTGTGATCGCCGATCCCAGGAAAACCTGGGTTCTCTGCCCGGGCCCGACACTACGAACGACCCATTCTATTTGCATGGGCTTTAACATTGCTATGGCACCATTTCATTTAATTTTTACCACAACACTGAGAGGCAGAGATGATTTAGCTCCATTTTGCCAGTGAAGAAACTATGCTCAGAGAGATTAAAACACCTCCCAAAATCATACCAGGTCTCCTAAGTGGAAGCCCACTATTCTACTCTAACCAAGCGGCAAAACTTTCTGGTGAGGAGTCAGAACAGGTAATCTCTAAGATCCCTTTCAGCCTTAATATTCTACCATTGCGTGAAACCATGGCTCAGGAATTTGCAACTAATCCAGAGACTGCCTAGAATAGGTGAGTTTAGAACCAGGTGTGAAAAAGGACAGACCTAGTTGGTGGATGAGTGGGAAAGAACCCTTAGCTCTGTGTGTCTATCAAAGGAGTGTCCAATACATATCCTTTTTCTTTCTAAGAAAAGTAAGAAAAAAAGACAAATAGTGGCAGATGGGAGGTAGAAATGCAGACTTTGTTGCTAATAAAGGCTAAATTGGTAGATAAGACCAGGCCTTCTCCCGCCACCCTAGTCAGGTGGCCTTAACCACACCATCACAGCCAGTGTAGACTGGCAGGTTCTGTACACGGAGGTGATGATGCAGGGTCTGCCCAAGTGTGATGGGTGTCACAGATGGGCAGGAGGCAACTTGGGTTCTTTGCAATCAGTCTGACCTTTAACAGAGGAAAAAAAAAATAGTAGGAGCTGAGCGAGCATGCCCCATGCATTCTCCTCAAAGCACCAACTGAATACGTCTGCTCCCCTTCTTCCCTGGGCAGAGAGAGTAAAGAGAGAGAGAGAGGCCAAGCTACATATTAACTGAGCTCCCTCCACATGGAAGGAGTGACTGAGAAGGAAGCATGCCCTCCAGTCAAGAGGCCAGGTTGCAGCAGTGACCAGTTTGTCTGCCTCCTTGTCGTGCCTGCCTTCACCCTCCAGAGTTCTCAGAGTTGGAGGACAGGGCCACTCCTCTGCCTCTGTGTCATCAGACCACTGGCATCTCCCCATTCACTGTCCTGGATTCTGAAGGTACAGGTGCTGGGGAAATGGTCTCATTTGTTGTCTGCAGGGTGGAATGCATGACACAGGGTTCTGGAAATCTTCTCTTCTGATGGGTGAATTAGAGCTCATGACTTGCAAGGAGGTTCAAAAAAGACCTGGAGAATCTGGTATATGAGGCAAAAGACATTTTCTAAAGTGCCCTAGGACCATACCAGTGTTCCAGGTCCCTTGTTGCTCCCGTAATGATTGTTACACCCTTATGTACACTGGACATAGTAATTAAATCATAGTTATGAAAAGCATACAAGACAATGCAGAGTTCCTAACTTTGATATTATAATACCACATACCAGTCACGTATTTGTGGCAAATAGCCTTGGTACTACTAGTGGTAAACTAGGTGATAAACAGGAGTGGATTCATGATCACCCCTTTCAACATGTCACTTGTGTTATTTGGATGTACTTCAACGTACTCCCCTGGTAAGACAGGGGTGATAGTATAGTTAGCACCACAGGCATTGCTCATTACTCACAGCCAATTTTATCTATGCCTAGAATTTGTGTAAATTCTAAAGTCACCTGTCTTGGGGGGAAAAGGTGAAGAGTAATGGAAATACTGTATGCAAAATACGCCTATACACTAAAATGTGAGTTTATGCTAGCTGCAGTTTATTGTCATTATCGTGATTCTGGGGCTAGGACTGAGAGGACCTTTACTTTCAGCCTGGAACTTGGATGAAGAGGAGGCCCTCCCAGACCACGCCCATCTACATCTGACTCAGATGATCCCAAAATTTGTCCTGCAGAATCTAGTGGTCAGTGATATGAGTCCTCTAGCCCAATGCTACTGTTTTATGTGTAGCCCAGATGTCAGCTGAGGCCTTCGACTCCCTTCATATAGGTAAACTTGACCAAAACCATCTATTCTCTGCCTGTGGGAGTCCAGAGCCTCTAATTTCTGTGAGTTCCCCACAGCTAGTTAATTCCTTGTCCCCCTCGTCTTTGCTCCTGCAACCCACACCAACTATCTCCATTCTTCTCTGTGCCACCCAGGGCACAAGACTTCAGCCCTCCATGGAGGGCCCACAAAAGATACATGTGCACCAAACATTTTCCGAGTTTAGAAACATTCCTGGGAATGTGTGGCGTCCAGGAGAGGACACTACATTTACTCATTGAATTCAACTTAATGAAGGCCTATTATGTTCCAGGCACGCTCCTAGACTGAGGGTACATAGTGACCGACAGAGACAAAAATGCATACTTGCATGCAGTTCGTATTCTAATGAACCATAAAAAGAAGGGTCATGCTTCCTTGATCTTTACAGTTAGACAGCAACCTGAGATAATTTGGGGCAATTGGTTGAGAACAGACACCTCACTTCTGGACTGAAACATTTGTTGGTGCTAGGCAGCCAGATGGTTCAGTTGGTTGGAGCGTGAGCTCTCAACAACAAGGTTGCCAGTTCAATTCCCACATGGGATGGTGGGCTGTGCCCCCTGCAACTAAAAATTGAAAACGGCAACTGGACGTGAACCTGAGCTGTGCCCTCCACAACTAGATTGAAGGACAATGACTTGGAGCTGATGGGCCCTGGAAAAACACTCTGTTCCCCAATATTTCCCAATAAAATTTATTTTTAAAAAAAGACTCTCTAGTGCTCTCTTTTCCTGCCTCAATCATGGATTCACAGAGAAGGGCGCCAAGAGATCAAAGAAATGTGGAATGCTGAGACCCACACATGGGGGGCAGCTGTTCTGTAGAATCCCCCAGACCTTATAATGGATTTTGCAGAAATGAGAAGTATACACATTTTTTAAACACAACAATAGACTGTAGACAGCACAGTCTTCCAGGATCTCACTGTCCTCCTTCTGAGAAATCAACTTATGTTTCTCCTTGGTCTGCACAGAACAGTTTCTCCAGTGACCAGTTCCCTTGGAATCTCAGCTTCTCTCCTTCTAAAAACTAAGAAAATAAAATTTCCCTTAAGTGACATACCCTATGGAAGATCTATCAACACAACCTAAGTGTAAACACTGTGAGGTCAGCAGTTACAGTGGGCCCCACTATAACTAGCCCAGAGCTCTGTTTAATAAATAGCATAATTACAGTCCGTCCTTATTATCACACTAGTTCTGTTCTATAAAGTCACCTCCAACACTGAACTAGCAAATGCTGAACCTTTGTCCCAAGGGGAAATACAGGGTTAGTTTTTGTGAGCCTCTAGTCATAACATTTTCAACAACTGATCGATACATAACTTTGTTTTATGTATGTTTCTGTTTAAAGACACCTTATTTAATACAGATTGTTGGTTCATTAACATTGAATACACAGCAATCAGCACCGGAATTCCTGCCTGACTGAAGCATAGCTAACACTTCTATATTCCCCATAAGGCACATCGCAGCCTCCTTGTGTTAGGAACACTAGACAGCTCTGTAGCACTGCGCCTGAGGGCCATTTTCAACAGCAAAATCACCAACAAAAAGCACAAAAATGCAAAGGAAGGTGGCATTAAATAGATGGAGAAAACGACACTTGTTTACAGTCTGAGAGCTGAAATAAGATGGCAGAGTGTTGCCTTGTTCAACCTCAGCTGGGAATGTGTGCAGCAAGCAACTCAAATTTGTCGCCACTCTGCGCACGGCTGTGAATAACCATGAAAGCACCATGAGTACCAATTTTGAGAACACAAATTTTAGCAAGTAGGTGAGTCTGCAAATATGGAATCCACGAATAATGAGGATTGACTGCATGCGTTTGTGAGGAGTACTACTCAACAGTACAAAGGAAGGAACGATGGGTGCCTGCACAGCCTGGATCAATCTCACGGGTGCTGTCCTGAGTGAGAGAAGTCAGTCTCAAGAGGCTACACACCATCCGATTTCATTTATATGAAATTCGTGAAAAGACAAAACTACAGCAATGAAGAGCAGGTCAGTGGATGCCAGGAGACAGAGGTGGGGGAAAGTGTGCTCTAATAATGAGACAGCTTGAGGGAATTTTGGGGGTGATGAAACTGTTCTATATCTTGATTATATGGTGGTACCACAAATCTATATGTCTGTTAAAATGCATAAAACTGTACATCAAGAGGAAAAGTTAATTTTATTCTAAGGAATAACATAAATAAGTAAATAAATACTATAATAACAAAAGTAACCAGAGAAGCAACAGCCCTGGCTCCAATCTAGACTGCTTTGCTCCATGAGGTAAGGCCCACGGGCGGGTGACGATGGCCACCTGAGGCCTTTCTGTCTTCCCAATGTCCTTGTCAGAGCAAGGAAAGCTTCCACCTGTGTGCTTGGGTTATGGCCTCGTGCCTCATGCAACGGCTCCAATA
Source organism: Rhinolophus sinicus (assembly GCF_057876585.1). Taxonomy (NCBI): domain Eukaryota; kingdom Metazoa; phylum Chordata; class Mammalia; order Chiroptera; family Rhinolophidae; genus Rhinolophus; species Rhinolophus sinicus. The sequence goes on along the minus strand of NC_142514.1, from coordinate 103,779,681 downwards.
GCCTGCCAACCATCCAAGAGGGCAACCAGCACAGTCTAGAGCCTCCTTAGTCACTTTCGGTTCATTTGCCCCTCTGTGAGAGCACCCCACTCCTACAGGATCCCCTGGGGAATTGTTTTTTTTAATTCATACGCAGAGAGATTCCCCCTCAGAAGTTAGTGTTGCCCCTAGCAACCAGCTTTCTCTCCGAACTGCTTTGAATACTGACTGCCTTTGGAAGACTGCTCCTCAGCGCTGATTTCTAAAAGACCTTCTATCACAATGTGAACAAAACATTTTTAAATAGAAAATTTAACAAGGTTTTAAAACAAAGATTCAAACTATTTTCATCATATTCTGCCTATGTGTTTGCTGAGTGGCTTGAGGGGGACTTTTTGTTCTTTCCAAAGGAAAAGAGAAGGAATGATGGTGGCAGATCATGAAATGCTACCTGTTCTGAGACCTGTAAGAGGTAAAATAGAGATGATGTGGTATCGCTGTAAAATTCCTAGTACAGGTCTTGCCACATAGTAGGTGCTTAATAAGTGCCAGGGGTAATCAAGACAAATCCCCAACGATTAGACTTGTACATTATAATTATTAAAACACACAGATATTTATTGAGCAAGACCTATGTGGCAAGGTACTGGTACCCAGTAAAGAGCCTACCACATAGATGGTGTTCAATAAATTAATAAGATGTGACGCATACTTTTTGAAGGCCCCAAGTCTAGTGGAGAGAAAGATATGCATATGTAACTATACCATCAGACATTGGTGCTAGAATAAAATATAAGGAGTGTGCTATGGGGAAACCGGTAAGAGAGAGTGCTTTAATCAAGGTGCTTTGGTTGCAAGTGACAGAATCCCATCTCAAATGAATAGAAACAAACAGACAGTGCATTGGTGCACATAACTTGGAAGGACCTGGGTGTATCCAGAGACTCAAATGGATGTTGATAGGAAATTCTGCTCTTCTGCAATCCTTTGTCCTTCTCTGCCTTCATGAAAGAGGTTTTAAGTTTGGAAATGGATAGGCTACAATCCCAGCTCTGCTATTTACTAGCCTGAGCTTTTCTGAGCTGCAGCTTCCTCACTTGTAAAATGGGAATAGTCATACATATCCCTCCCAGATGGTAGTGAAGGTTAAAGGGGGTAAATTATAATTTTTGTCATTGAATGAATTCTGTTTAGTTGCAGAGCAACTATCTGCTCTTCTAATCCTCAAGCACCCATCCATCCATCCCTGCATCCATCCATCCATTCACCCAATATGGAATAAGCACCTGCTCTATTCCAGGCAATATGCAATACACTGGAATATTAATATTAATAAGATAGTTTCCCCTACCCACCAGTAACTTACAGGTAAGTGAGAGTAATAATAAGACAAACAAATATGAAACACAAAATATGAGCAAGTGCATAGAAGTACCAATAATCCCTTAAATCCGTATAGTGTTTTTTATTCTTTAATCAAAATTTATACCCAATAGCGCCACTAAAGACTCATTACAACCTCGTGAGATATATTATCACTCCATCTTACAAATGAGAAAACTGAGGCAAGTTATCATTGTAGTTGGTGGGAGGGAGAAACTTCTACTTTCTGTGATGTTAAAATAAAAGGCTTACTGAGGGGAGGACAAAATTATTTGTTTTGACATTATTTTGAAATACAGTGACCAACAAAGAAGATGTAACCAGCTGTAAACAAAACAAGACAACTGAGGGAACTAAATGACACAAAGTCTGTGAGCACGAACATGGGTAACGCATCGGTGTTTGAGCAGTTTGCCAACCAGATAGAAATATCTAGATTAAAGCATGAATAGTTCAATCAAACCCAAGTGCTCACAGTTTTCTTTTTACCCTTGATAGAAATTCTGCAGGGTTTTTGTTTTTTGTTTTTTGTTTTTGTATTACCACAGAACACTTAGTACATAGTCTACACTCTGAATCTCATGTCTACTGCATTTCTCACTTTTATATATCATCTTTCTTGGGGACATTAGGACGATCTTTGACTTCCACCCTCTCAATCCCCACACTACCTTTATTTGAGGTAAATACTATAAGTAATTTGCCCAAGGTGACACAGCCAGCAGGCAGAAAACCTGAAAGTTGAACCCAGGTCTTGAGATGTCAGTTTTGGTGCCTTGTCAGTCACATGAGGCTGCTCTCCGTACCCGATGCTAGAGGCAAGAAAGGACTCCTGACTTCCCCTGTACCCCACATGGGTCTAACCTGCATAGGACCAGCTTAGGGAGAGATCTGGGGTGGGGATTCAGATTCAGGGTTCCCAAGAGGCTGCCTACTCCACCTGTAGATAAAGTGACCTCTGCTGGCCATGCCAGGGAGCATGCTACCACCCCACCCTGGCCCTTCCAGAATCAGAACACCTTCTCCCATGGAGTGCAGCTGCCTCAACGTGGACTAAGTGTGAGGCTTAGGGTATTAGAATAGTGGAACATTTCGGAGACAATTACTTGGGTACGCATCCCAGCTCTGCTACCTCGTAGATATCTGATCTAGGCAAGTCCCTTAACTTTCCTGAACCTCAGTTTTCTCATCCACAAAATAGGGATGATTATGATTATAACATCTACACTACAGGATTGTTGTAAGGCACAAACAAGTTCATTTATGCAAATACATTTTGTTAACTGTATGGGTAAGTAAAAGCTTGCTTTTGTTATCTTTGTCATTATTGTTGACAGGTGACAATTGGAGAGAAGTGTGACTGTCCCCAGAGATCCCACGGGGAACTTCCAAAACTTTCCCAAAATAGAGCAAGAAATCATTGTGCAAAATAAAGAGTCCCACAACCATGGACAGCAGAAAATTTTGGTCTGTGGACTTGCTTTTTTTTTTTTTTTTTTAACCCCAGAAAAACTGTAAAATAGTTGTAGAAAGAAGAGTAGATAAAATGGAGGCATAAATGGGACATTTTCCCAGCTGGGCAGGAGAACGCTGATTGAGTACAATCAGTGCCACCAGCCCGCTAACAAGACCCAATCAGGCGGGGCGGTTAGGATATTCTTCAGGGAAAGAAGCCTGACAGCTGCAGGAAAGTTTCTGCTTTTCTAGAAGAGAGACAGCAGAAGAGACAGGCAGAGTGGTGTGGCAGCAGGAAGGGAGGGAAGGGAGGAGGAGGAATCAACGAAGCATTAGCACTCACCCAGCCCTTTCCTGAAGAAGGCAAAGGAGAGAGGAGGGTAAAGGCACTAGGGAGAACCTGCTGCTGCTTTCGTTTTCTTAGACATTGTTTTTTTTGTTTTGTTTTGTTTTGTTTTTTGTTAACATTTTTTAATTAGTTTCAGGTGTACAAAACAATGTAATAGTTACACATTTATCATTTATTTCCCTCACAGTGATAACCCTCCTCCCCCCCATCCACTATCCCTCTGACATCGCACACAGCCATTACATTTCCACTGCCTCTATTCCTAATGCTGTACTCCACTTCTTGTAAATATATATATAGTTGTAGTGGACATTCGTTATTGTTCAGCTTCAACTTCAGGTGTACAATGCAGTGATCAGGCATCTACATCATCCCTGAGGTGGTCTCCCTAATGAGAAAGTGTCCATTGGATACCCAGACATTGGTTTTCGTAGTCACTCCCATTATCTGCCCTCTTCCTGCTGGACTAAGGAATCATGGGCTCCACTACAGTGTGCCTTGTTACAGGCATGGCTTGAGTCCCTAACAAGGATTACAGCTCACATATGCAAAGCCTGTTATAGGTTGCAAAGCCTCTTCATGTAAAAAATCTCATTTGAGCCTCACAGAAACCTTCAAAGACAGGAATTTTTAATATTTTCCACATTTGACGGATGACTTTAGTATAGTTCATTTCAATACAAATTTATTGAACATCTACTGTGCATATAGCATTGGTGTTAGAGTTAAATGAAACAGTGCTTGCTCTCGCAGTTCGTAATTCTAGTAAGAGGGACATATACCACTTCAATATTTTCTGGTAGCTACCTACTCCTTTGAATAGAATGACAACTAATAGATGCAGGAGGAATTTTTCAGTTAAAAGAATCATCATTTTGCAAATCAAAATTGATTCTGCCAGAATCATCAATGGATGTTAAAACCATGGGGTGAAAATTTGATGAGGTCTAGGATATTTACAATCTCAAAGTATCTCCCCACAGATCACTCATTAATTACAAAAGGGGAAATGATAAACTTACAGTAGAGAAGCTTGGAAGGCAACACTTAAAGTGATTAAAGTAAACAAGACCAAGAGTGGGTCAAAGCCATACCGTGTCAAAGCAATATGATGCACTGAAAAGGATGCAGCATAATTTATGTAGTACTCTTACTGAAAATATTTAATCTAAAATTACCATAAAGAAACCCTCAGACATATCCAAACTGAGGGACATTCTACAGAACAATTAGCCTACACTCTTCAAAACTGTCAAGGTCATTAACGATAAAGAAAGGCTGAAGAAATGTTCCAGGTTAAAGACACTGAGGAGATCTCACAACTGAATGCAATGTGTGGTACTGGATTGGATCCTGTAGCAGAAAAGAAATGCTCTAAAGGGCGTTTTGGGGATAATTTGGTGAAATTTGCCCATGGACTATATAAGGACAGAATCCTGTTTGGAATGAGGAGATGAGTGAGTGGCAGAACTCTGCCTACTTGACATCACACATTGACGTCTAAAAGATTTATCATAATTGATTCCTGATTTCCCTGCCCTAAAATTTGTAACTGTCATATTTCCCATGTAGGTTAATGTCACCACCATTTACCCAGTTGCTCAAGCCAATCACCTAGAAGACATCTTTGTTTATTTCTGTTACCCCCACAGCCTATCTATTAGCAATTTCTGTTGACTTTACTCTCAAAGTATATTCCACATTGACCTACTGGTTTTCATCACTACAACTCTGGTCCAAGACTACAGAAATAATCTCTTCATTTTCCCCTCAAATCATCTTCCACGCAGGGGCTAAATAAATTTTCTTTACTTGTAAATCAATACATGTCACTATCCTGCCTAAATCTCTCCAAAGTTCCCATTGAGCTTAGAATAAAATCCTGAAATCTTCTATCTCTTCCCTGAAAGAAACCCTTATCTCCTGTAGCCTGCATGCTAAGGCTTTTGCAAACCACACCGGATGGATATCCTCTGTGTAGCTGAATTACTACACAAATTGCATTCCCAGTTCACAGGGTATCTTTTGGTAAAGTTAGGGAATGGATTGAGAATAAATGGGACCCTGAAAATTGGAATGGGGACATATGAAAAGACCCCTATGAAGTTGAGGACTTTGTACCCTTAAAGTCTGCTATGTCTCCTGTGTGGAAGCAGCTATCTTACTCCTGTCTAGGGGAGTTTGCCCTCCTTTGCCTAAAGAACCTGTACTGGCCTTCCCTAAAACACTATTAATTCTCCTCAGAACCCTGTTAACCCTCTTTGCTTCTAAATCCATAACTAGACTCAAATCTCAACAGGCCCCAAAGGGTGAGATGCAAAGTATGAGCTGCAAGGAGTTTCACTAAGCATCAAAGAACTACATTATTTCACCAATTTACACAGGTAGAAATCTGGGGGATATGTGTAGAAATGGATTAAGTGTGATATCAAGATGGAAGGAACATAAAGTTGAGTCAGGTCAAATTTATTGATATGGGCCCACTCAGCAGAGATTCTGGATCCAATTTTAGCATGAAGGGCTCTAACAGTTTGTGGGGACAGAGCCCCAGAAAGCAGTTTCCAGGCTCTCGGGCTCACATGGAAAGGTGCTGGCTCAGGTAGTAAATGGCCATCAACTGTGATTGGATGGCCATCAGCTGTGGCTAGTTGGCCGTCAGCTGTAACCAGTGAGCCATTGGCCACTAATATAACTGCTGTGGCTACGCTAGCAGAAAGAGAAAAAAAAAATGAGGGCTAGCAAGAAGATGGTGGCTGAGCCTGCAAGCGGCGCAGTGAGGGTTGAGAGTTGTGTGGCTCCTATTTCTTATTTCTCCAACCCAGCCACCAGCGAGAATGTAGTGGTATGACTCCCCTATCTATGGCTCCGTGGGTGTTCCTTTTTGGCCTCACCATATCCTGCGTTCTTATGTGGGGAGCGGGAGCAGAGGCCCTGCAGGCCTCCCTGCACGACAAATGGCGCAGCGAGCAGGGTCTCCCGCATAACACATGGTGCAGCGAGCAGGGTACGGTGCCAGCCAAAGCTCTCCAAAGGACGGTGGAGCAGTTTGTGTGTGTGGACACTCAGTCTCAGGAAGACCAGGAGGAGCAGCTGCCGGAGAACTGGACCCCCATGGAGGGGTGGGAGGACGTGGATGTTTCTCCCACCAGCACAGGAAAAGCCGTGCAGCTGCTGAAGAGATGGAACCCCGTGGAGAGGTGGAAAGATGTGGACGGTTCCCCAACCAGCAAAGGCCGGAGAAAGCAAAGGTCGTTGCGGCCCTGTGGGCTGGCAAGTTCCTGCTCAGACAGCCTGGATGCAGGACTTGTCCCAGGAGGAAAGGCTTGCTGAGTCCTCCATGGGAGATGAGGGTGAGGTCAACGTCGTCCCTCACCCCCAGGACAGCCGTGGTGAATGACTATGGACTATGGGGAATTGTCTTCTATCCCTAATTTAATGGACAGCTTGACTGTTTGCTTGGGAACATACCACCATGTAGTGGAACTGGGGGATATTTGCTTTTGTGTCTTGACTGGCCGCCATCGAGAATATGTAAGCACCTTGACTGTGAGTCGCTGTTGTTCCAGCACAGTACCCTGAGAGGCCCAGAGAGAGTGGCAGTGCCCTGAGAGCCCTGGCTGAGTCCAGGAAGTCTGGCTGAGCCCTGAGATGCCCTGGCTGTGCCCAGGAAGTCGGGCTATTCCCAGAGAAAGTGGCAGTGCCCTGAGAGCCCTGGCTGTGTCCAGGAACTGTGGCTGTGCCCACAGAGAATGGCAGTGCCCTGAGAGCCCTGGCTGAGTCCAGGAAGTCTGGCTGTGCCCAGAAGTACTGGTGGTGCCCTGAGAAACCCTGGCTGTGCCCAGAGAGCCTGGCTGTGTCCAGGACATTGCATTCACCTCCAGGCTCCTTGCACAGGGCCCCTCGCGGAAGACGCTTGTCGCGTAGATTGTGAGGCAAAAGCCTGTAGGGGAGGAGTGTGGGGACAGAGCCCCAGAAAGTAGTTTCCAGGCTCTCGGCCTCACATAGAAAGGTGTTGGCTCAGGTAGTAAATGGCCATCAACTGTGATTGGATGGCCATCAGCTGTAACCAGTGAGCCATTGGCCACTAATATAACTGCTGTGGCTACGCTAGCAGAAAGAGAGAAAAAAATGGGGGTTAGCAAGAAGATGGTGGCTGAGCCTGCAAGCGGCACAGTGAGAGTTGAGAGTTGTGTGGCTCCTGTTTCTTATTTCTCCAACCCAGCCACCAGCGAGAGTATAGTGGTATGACTCCCCTACCTATGTCTCCATGGGTGTTCCTTTTTGGCCTCACCATATCCTGCGTTCTCATGTGGGGAGCGGGAGCAGAGGCCCCGCAGGCCTCCCTGCACGACAAATGGTGCAGCAAGTAGGGTCTCCCGCACAACACAGTTTTTTGGTTAGTTGACTGAAACATGGACCCAAACATGGCCTACATTAAATTAAGTTAAAATGCCAAAAACTGCTACTATTGAACTGGGTTCTATAAATGCAATGGGTATAATGAGATACTGGGTGGCAGGGCCCAGATGTTGGCACTTAATTGCCAAAGACCAGGTGGGCATGATTATTGCAATGGGAAGCAGAGTCAAAGTGATAATCAGAATGGTCTGGCTCTCAAAGACCTATGGAATTTGTTACTTGATCATGGATGGTGTCCTAGAAAAGAAATAGATGTACCATCTACTAATGTCTTACTTGATCTGTGTATACAGAAGAGTTCTAGGTCTAATGAACAGAAGTCTAATGTGAAAAACAAAAATATGGTGCTGGCCTCTCAATCAGTTCCCAGACTGAGCTAGCTTACAGACTCAGAATCCTTTGGATAAAAAAGAGCCTGGATCCACTTGAGGAAGGACTGCTGCACTGCCAAAAGCATATACTGTTAATCTTTCTCTCAGCCTTCTCCAAAACATTTATCTATAGCATTTACCAGGGTAACTGTGCATTGGGAGAAGAGAAATAATCACATCTTTCAGGAATTATTAGACATTGGCTCTGAATTTACACTATTCTTTTTTTATGTTTTTTTCTCGCAAGCTTTTTTTTAATTAAAGTTTATTGGGGTGACAATTGTTAGTAAAGTTACATAGATTTCATGTGTACAATTCTGTATTACATCATCTATAAATCCCATTGGAATTGACACTATTCTTGGAGACCCAAAATATCACTGTGGTCCACCAGTCAAAGTAGTTTACAGAGGTCAGATCATCAATGGAAATTTAGTTTTAGTTTACGTCCCTCTCTTAGCAGGCCCAGTGGATCCTTGAAGGTGCAGTGGATCCTTGAACCCATACTGTGGTTATTTCCCCAATCTCTGGAATGTATAATTGGAATACATACTCAGCAAGTGGCTGAATCCCCATATTGGTTCCTGTCTTATGGAGAAAGGACTATTCTAGTGGAAAAGGCCAAGTGGAAGCCACTAGCACTTTGTCTATCTGTGGAATAGTAAACCAAAAGTATGATAATACAGCACTCCTGGAGGAAATGCAGAGATTACTACTACCATTAAGGACTTGAAAGATGCAGGTGTGGTGATTCCCACCACATCCCCAGTTAACCTACCTACATAGGAAACAGATGAATCTTGGAGAATGACAGTAGATTATCATAAACGTAGTCAGATGGGGACTCCAATGGCAACAGCTGTTCCAGATGTGGTTTTATTGCTTAAGCAAATTAATACATCCCCTGGTACCTGGTAAGCAGCTATTGAGCTGGCAAAGGATTTGTATTCTCTATACCTATTAGTAAGAACCACTAGAGCAGTTTTCTTTCAATTGGCAAGGGCAGCAATACACCTTCCTGCCCTACCTCAGGGGTTTAGCAACTCTCCAGGCATGTTATGACTTAGTCCACAGGGAATTTGGTCACTTTTCCCTTCCACAAAACATTACGCTGGTCAGTTATAGTGATGATGTTATGCTGATTGGACCTGGTGAGCAGGAAGTAGCAACTACTCTAGACATATTGCTAAGACATTTGAACATCAGAAATAAACCCCACAAAAACTCAGAGGCTTTCTACCTCAGTGAAATTTATAGGGGTCCAGTGGTGTAGAGCATGTCTCCATATCTCTTCTAAAGTGAGGAAGTTGTTGCATTTGACCCCTCCTACCAGTAAAAAGAAAAAAAAAGACACAACACCTAGAAGACCTCTTTGGATTTTGAGGGCAAAATGTTCCTCATTTGGGTGTGCTACCCCAATCCATTTATCAAGTAACCCCCAAATCTGCTAGTTTTCAGTGAGACCCAGAACAAGAGAAGGTTCTGTCTGCAACAGGCCCAAGCTGACATAAAGCTGCTCTGCCAATTGGACCATCTGATCCAGTAGATCCAATGGTGCTTGAAATGTCAGTAGAAGACAGAGATGCTTTTTGGAACCTTAATTGGGCCCCAATAGCAGCTTTAGGATTATAGAACAAGCCCTGTCATCTTCTGGGAATAACTACTATTATTTTGCAGAATAGCTTTTGGCTTGGTACTGAGCCTCAGTAGAGGCTGAACACCTAACATGACCACCAAGTTACCATGCATGAAAACTGAGTTGGCCATCACAAACTGGGTATTTTCTGACTCACCAAGCCATAAAGTTGGGCGTGCAAACCAGCACTCCATTATCAAAACAGAAATGGTATATACGAGATCAGGCTCAAGCAAGTCCTAAAGTAAGTTGCAAGTAAACAAGTAAGTTGCATGAGGAAGTAGCCCAAGTCCCCATGGCCTCTGCTCCTTCTACATTACTTTCGTTTTCTAGGCCTGCACCTATGGCCTCATGGGGAGTTCCCTATGACCAGCTAACTGAGGAAGAGGAAACTCAACCTAGTTTATGGATAGTTTGCATGATATATAGACACCACCTGAAAATGGACAGGTGTAGTAACACAGTCCCTTTATGGAACACCCCAGAAAGACAGTGGTGAGAAATCCTCACAGTGGGCAGAACTTTGAGTTATGTACCTGATTGTTTATGTTGCCTAGAAGTGAAATGGTCAGAAGTATAAATCTATGCCAATTTATAGTCTATGGCCAATGACTTGGCTGGGTGGTTAGGGACCTGGATGGAACACAGTTGGAAAATTAATGACATGGAGGTCGAGAAAAGAGTTGTGTGAACAGATTTCTCTGAATAGGTAAAGATGTGAAGATATTTGTTTCCCATGTGAGTGCCCACCAAAAGGTGACCTTAGCAGAAACGATTTAAATAGTCTATTACAGAAGGTGATCTCATCAGAATACCAGTTTCTATCTCTGTCATTGCCAAATAGACTCATGGACAAAGTGGCTATCGTGCTGGGGTAAAGGTTATGCATGGGCTTAGCAACATGGACTCACTAAGGCTGACCTGATTATAGCCACTGCTCAATACCCAAACTGCCAACAGCAGAGACAAACGTTGAGTCCTTGACATGGCACCATTCACCAGGATAATCAGCCAGATTCCTGATGACAGATTGATTACTTTGGGCTGCTTTCATCATGGAAGGGGCATGATTTGTTCTTACTGGAACAGGTCCTTACTCTGGTTAAGGATTTATCTTCCATGCCCCCAGTGCTTCTGACAAAACTACCATTCATGGATTTATAAAATGCCTTATCTACCATAATAGTATTCTACACAGCATTGCTTCGTATCAAGGAACTCCCTTCACAGTAAATTAAGTGCAATAATGGGCCCATGCTCATTGAAGCTACTGGTTTTGCCATGTTATCCATCATCTTGAGGCATCTGACTTGATGCTTCAAGGAATGGCCTTTTGAAGACTCAGTTATGGTGCCAGCTAGGTGGCAATACCTCAAAGGGCTGAAACAAAATTCAGCTCTAAATCAGCATCCAATACATGGTACTGTTTCTTCCATAGCCAAGAATCATGGGTCTAGGAATCAAAGAATGGAAATGGGAGTGGCTCCAGTAACTATTACCCCTAGTGATCCACAAGATTTTTAGTGAACCCACTAGATCCACTAAATGTTTGTTTCCTCTCCCTGTAACTTTAGGGTTTACTTGTCTAGAAATCTTAGTTCTAAAGAGAAGAATGCTTCCACCAGGAAACACAACAATAATTCCACTAAACTGAACAGCTGTTACCTAGCCACTTTGGGCTCCTCATGTCTCTGAATCGACAGGCAAAGAAATGAGTTACTATACTAGCTGGGATGATTGATCCTGATTACTAAAGGGTATTTGGATTGTCACTACACTATGGAGATAAGGAAAAGTATGTCTGGAATACAAGAGATCCCTTGGGGCCTCTCTTAGTCTTCCCATGTGCTGTGATTAAAGTCAAAGGAAAACTATAACAATGCAATTGAAACAGGACTGCTAATGGCCCAGAACCTTTAGGAATAAAGGTTTGGGTCACTCTACCAGGCAAAGAACTAAGAACAGCTAAGGTGCTTGCTAAAGACAAAAATAATGTAGAATGGGTAGAAGAAAGTAGTTATATGGACCAGCTATGACCATGTGGCCAGTTTTAGAAATAAGAACTGTAACAGTTATGAGTACTTCTTCCTTATTTTGTTATAAAAAATAAACACATGGGGAAAAGGTCCAAGATAATGGATTAGGTAAATGCTGTGCCTACTGTATCCCAGGATCACACCAAAATTGCAACTAAATTATAGGACAATCAAACTCAAGAATCATCTGAAGACAAGCTGAACAGAATCCCTATAATTAAGGATATAAAAAGGCTACATTGAGATTGGTAGGAAGGGGGGAGACGTAAAACGGGCTGACTCCAAACCCACAGACAGTGGTTGAACAAGGAGAGGGACACCTCAATGGCGGAGGACTGCCAGAAGAGGGAATGATCCCAGCCCCACACCAGGATCCCCACCCAGGAGTCCTGTGCCAAGAAAGAGGAGTTCCCATAACATCTGGCAGTGAAAATCAACAAGAACTCTGTCTCCCCATCCCAGTGAGATGGACGGTGGCTGAAAACCCAAACACCCTCTTAAAGAGCCCACACACAGACTCATTCATTTGCAAATATTCACCTGGTCTCTGGTGGAGGAGCGACATATTCGAGAGGTGCCAGAAACATACAGGGAAAGACTGAGTTGTGTGGCCTCAGGGCAAGGTCGAGAGGGACACCTACCATTATCCATGTGGGGAACCTGACTCAAGTGTAGCCTATAGGAGGGTGCCATGTTTTCTGTGTTGAACCCTCCCCCAAAGGGCCAAATCTGACACTGTATTGGTCTGGTAAAATCTGCATGTGCATATCACTTTAGTGATGCCCTGAGTCCCTGTCCTGCACAGCTAGTACTGCATCACCCGGAACACTCTTGACTACAGAACACCCAGACCCACCCCACAAGATGTGGAAGCCTTTTACAGCAGCAGAAAGCTTGCAGCAGCCTGGGAAAATTTTGGTGTTGGGTGGTGACCCACAGCCTCTCTTGGGCAGCTCAAAGGGACCTGTGGGCCTGAGGCAAGCAGTGACTGGCCGTGGTGTTCTCCAGGAATTGTTTTGAAGTAGTCACAGACCCAAAACTGGTGCAAGAACTGAAACTGTATTAACTTTGTAAAAACCACCACCCACACCCCATAGCTCCCCAGAACCCAGTCCTACCCACCCAAAGCTGCATTGCCAGGGCGCTTTCTGAGCCTAGGTGGCTGGCCCCACCCCACAAGCTGTGGAAGACTTTTACAGTAGCAGATAGCCCAAGGCAGCCCAGAGAGATTTTGGTGACCCAAAACCACAGCCTCTATTGGGTATCTCGCAGCAATTTGCGGGCCCAAAGTAGGTGGTGGCTGGCTGCGGTGTTCTAATGGCATTTTGCAAAGTGGTCACAGGCCAGGCACTGGTGCAAGAACTGAATCTGCATTAACTTTGTAAAAACCACCAGCCACATCTCATGACACCCTGGGGCCCTGCCCTGCCCAATTACTGCTACATCGCCGAGGGCACTCTCAACACCAGGTCAACTAGCCCAGCCCATACACGTAGGAGGCTCATTCAACAGCTGAGCCTTACGGGTAGCTGGCAGGTGGCAATATGCCTAGGAGGCCCTGGGCCTTTTGTTAAACTGCCTCAGGCCCAATACTGGTGGCAACCAGCCTTGATTCACAGCAAGGCTATCCCACATGCCTCCAGTTCCAGCATAGGCAGCAGCCAATCACATATAGCTTTGTGGCTTCTACCAGGTAGCCACAGGCCAGTCACAGGCAAGGCTGAAATTGATCTTCATGGAAACCCCTCCCAAAAGATACCAGAAACAACATACCCAAAGACTAGCTTCAGGCCACACCAGAGCACTACTTGGTTAGCCCCACAAGTGGCACAGCCCAAGGGTGGTCTCAATAGGTACAAGAGCCCACAGGGGCAAATACCTCTCTGGGGGATCAGCCCCCACACAGCAGATCATACACTGTGGGCATAGCCAGTCCTCACAATCAGTCAGCCTGAGAGTCAGTTTTACCCATTGACATGCCAAAAGCAATCGAGGTTCAACTCAAGAACACACTCAAGGGACACTCCTGGAATATATGCACAGGAGATCTGGGAGACTATGCCATTGGACCACACAGGACACATCCTACTTAAGACCACCCAGCAAAGACTGAGAGACATGGGAGACCTACCTAATATATAGAAGAAAACACAGAGAAGCAGCCAAAGTGAGGAAACAAAGAAACATGTCCTAAATAAAAGAACAGGAGAAATCTCCATAAATAGAACTAAATAAAATGAAGGCACCAAACTGCCAGAGACAGAGTTTAAAACACTGGTTATAAATATACTTAAGGAACTTAGTGAGAATTTCAACAAAGAGATAGTAAGCATAAAGAAGGACATAGAAACCATAAAAAAGAACCAATCAGAGATAAAGAACACAATAACTGAAATGGAGACTACACTAGAATGAATCCACAAGCAGATTAGATGAAGCAGAGGATCAAATCAGCAATTTAGAAGACAAAGTAGTAGGAAACACCCAATCAGAACAACAAAAAGAAAAAAAAAATTTTTTTAATGGAGATAGTTTAAGAGACACCTGGGACAACATCAAGTGTAACAACATTCACATTATAGGAGTACCAAAAGGAGTAAGGGATTGAGAAACTATTTCAAGAAATAGTGACTGAAAAATTCCCTAACCTGGTGAAGGAAATAGACATAAAAGCCGAGGAGAGTCCCAAGCAAGATGAACCCAAACAGACCCACACCAAGACACATCATAATTAAAATGGCAAAGGTTAAAGACAAAGAGAGAATCCTTTGTCTTTAGAGAAAAAGTTAGTTATTTACAAGGGAACTCCCATAAGACTATCAGTGAATTACTCAACAGAAACTTTGTAGACCAGAAGGGAGTGGCTGGAAATATTCAAAGTGATGAAAAGCAAGGACCTACAACTAAGCCTACTCTGCCCAGCAAGGTTATCATTTAAAATTGAAGGAGACATAAAGAGCTTCCCAGACAAAAGAAAGCTAAAGGAATTCATTACCACCAAGCCAGTATTACAATAAATGTTAAGGGGTTTCTTTAAGCAGAAGAAAGGAAAAGAATAACAAATGAAGATAAAAAGATATGAATAATAAAATGATAATAACTACATACCTATCAATAATCACTTTAAATGTAAATGGATTAAGTGCTCCAGTCAAAAGACATAGCATAGTTAAATGGATAAGAAAACAAGATCCATGCATATGCTATCTACAAGAGACCCATCTTAGATCAAAAGACACACACAGACTGAAAGTAAAGGGATGGAAAAAGATATTTCACACAAATGGAAATGAGAAAAAAGCTGGGGGAGCAATCCTTACATTGGACAAAATAAACTTTAAAACAAAGACCATAAGAAGGACAAAGAAGGACATTATATAATAATAAAGGGATCAATCCAAGAAGAGGCCATCGCCCTAGTAAATATTTATGCACCCAACATAGGAACACCAAAATATATAAAGCAAATATTGACCAATATAAAGGCATAGACCAACAGTAACACAATAATAGTAGGTAACTTTAACACACAACTGACACCAATGGACAGACCTTTGGGACAGAAAATCAACATGGAAACAATGGCTTTAAATGACACACTAGACCAGGAGGATTTAATGGATATTTTAGAGCATTTCACCCCAAAGCAGCAGAATATACATTATTCTCAAGTGCACATAGAACATTTTCCAAGATAGACTACATGTTAGGCGAAAAAAAAATCTCAGTAAATTTAAGAAGATTGGATTCATATCAACTGTCTACACTGACCACAATGGTATGAAGCTAGAACTCAATTACAAGCAAAAAAACAAAACAAAACAAAACAAAAATACATGGAGGCAAAATAACATGCTACTAAATAATGAATGGATCAATAATGACATCAAGGAAGAAATCAAAAGACACCTCGAGACAAATGAAAATGAAAATACACAGGATGACATCACAGAAATGGTGGCATGAAGAGTGTTTCTTGAAATATCCCCTGGAAGATACAACCAATTGAACAGCTATAATTCAACAAAGGATTTCCTGCGTGGCACACAGGCATGTCTGAGAGACCCACAAATTGAATAGCCTGAAGGTGGGCAAATTGGATGATCAGGGGAGAGGAAATTGGGAAGTGCAGGGATGCGGGCCACATGCCATAGGTCACAGACTACAATCGTGGGAAAGCAAAAAATGTGGGCTGTGAGTACACCACCTAGGCCCACAGTGCTGGCTGCAGGATCAGCCTATAATACAGCTGAACCCAGTGCTCGTGGCAGAGACCTCAGAGCAAAGACTGAATACAGAAGAAAGAGAATGGTGGTTTAAGCCCTCACTACCAGGCAGAAAACAAAGACATGGAGTTTGGCTGCCTCCCCACCACCCTCACAATTTACCCCACCCCTCAAACCAGGGTTAGAAGCAGATTCCAGAAGAAATGGTAGCAGTGTCAGATTAAAGAACATAATATCTACAACCCTGAGAACTGCAACCCCACAGCCACAGATTCACAGTATAACTCATTCTGGTGAAAGGGAAGGAACTGTAGGGGAAAGATAACTGTGAGGTGGTAGTCACCATTGATCAAAGCCACTTCACACAGCCCACCCTGCCCCCATCTTTCTGAGTGGATCCCTGCAGGGGCAACCAGAGCCGCAGAGACACAGGATCTGCATCAGGCTACAGAGGGAGCATTGGGACCTCAGAAGCTCAAAACTCTATCAGACTCCACATCCCCCCATGAGAGAGGTACCCTGATACCAAGGTGACCTGCTCACAAAGGAGAAGTCCACCTACCATTCCCATCATGTGAGAAGCTGAAAAAGTGCAAGAGAAAATATAATGCTACAGTGTGAGCGAGAATAAAAGGCTGCAATAGGAAAAAGAATGAAACATTCCAGCAACACCTACTGGAAAGCAAAAGAAAGACCTCTTCATATCAATTTGCTGCAGAACCCACTCCTGTAGATGCCCAGGGAAAGAAATAACAATTCATTAATTGCCATGAATAACCAAGGTAACAAGTCACCTCAGAAAGAAAATTAAAAGTCTCCATAAAATGAGCTTAAAGACATGGAAATGTGTGACTTAAATGACAGAGAATTCAAGATTGCAGCTCTGAAAAAAATCAACAAGATTCAAGAAAACACAGACAGGCAGTATAATGAACTCAGAAACACAATCAAAGAACAAAATGAACACTTTACTAAAGAGGCTGAAATTTTAAAAAGAACCAAATAGAAATTCTGGAGATTAAGAACTCAATAAAAGAAATGTAGAATGAAATAGCCAACTTAGATAACAGAGCTGACCAGACTGAGGAAAGAATTAGTGACATCGAAGATAGAAATCTGGAAATGACACAGATGGAAGAAGACAGAGACTTGAGACTTAAAAGAAATGAAAGAACTCTACAAGAACTTTCTGACTCCATCAAAAAAAGCAACATAAGAATAATGGGCATACCAGAAGGAGAAAAAAGGAAGAAGGGAACAGAGGGTATATTCAAACAAATAATCAATGAGAACTTCCCAAATCTGTGGAAAGAACTCAATCCTCGAATCCAAGAAGCAAATAGAACACCTAATTACCTCAGTCCCAAATGGCCTTCTTCAAGGCACATTGTATTGAGGCTGTCAAAAATTAATGACAAATAAAAAATTCTCAAGGAAGCCAGGGAAAAGAAGAGGGTAACTTACACAGGGAAGCCCATTAGATTATCATCAGATTTCTCAGCAGAAACTCTACAAGCCAGGAGGGAGTGGAATAAAATATTCAAACTATTGAAAGAGAGAAATTATGAGCCAAGAATAATATATCCATCAAAGATATACTGTAGATATGAAGGAGGAAAAAAGACATCCCCAGAAATACAGAAGCTGAGGGAATGTTCTAACACATGACCTGCATTACAATAAATACTGAAGGAGGCTATTCAACCTGAAACAAAAAATCAAAAGAATACAAAATCATAAGTAGTACTATGAATAGAGAGACAGAAGCAGGAAATGGCAACCCCTACAAAAAATAAGGCACTATACACTTAAACATAACATAAAGGGTAAAGAAGAAAAAACTTTAATGAAAGGGAAAAAGAAGATAAAGAAAACTTGCTACTGCAACTCAGAAATCATCTCACACCATAAATAGGGATAACTTGTGATAACAAAAAACATAAAAGGGAAGACAGTAAAGGTCTGAACCTGCAAAGGGGAAGGGAGAGAGAAGCATGCTGAAGAAAAAAGACGACTGTAAATATGAAACTTTCTTTTACATAAACTTAATGGCAACCACTCAAAGAAATGCATAACTGAAATATATAACATAATAAAAGAAGAAACAGAGGGGAAAATCATAAAATATCACCACACTAAAATAACACACAGTAACAAAAAGGCAAAGAAACAATAGAGACACTGAGCTACCAGAAAAGAAAAAAACAGAATGATAGGATATCCTCAGATATCAATAATCACCCCAAATGTGAATGGACTGAACTCACCAATAAAAAGACACAGAGTAGCAGATTGGATCAAAAAACGAAACCCAACCATATGCTGCTTCCAAAAGACACACCTCAGCTACAAGGACAAATATACACTCAAAGTGAAAGGGTGAAAATTGATACTCCAAACCAATGGTATTCAGAGAAAAGCAGGTGTATTCATACTTACATCAGATGAAACAGATTTCAGGATAAAATAGGTAACAAGAGGCAAAGATGAATGTTTCATAATGATAAAGGGGAAAATACAACAAGAAGACATAGCAGTCATCAATATTTATGCCCCCAATCAGGGGCCACCAAAATATACAAAGCCACTACTAACAGAACCAAAGTGAGAAATTGACCAAAACACCATTACAGTGGGGAACCTAGATACATCATTGACAGCTATGGATAGATCACCTAAACAGAAAATAAATAAGTAAATATCAAACCTAAATGACACATTAGATGAAATATCAGCCCTAAATGACACATTTGACATTTATAGAGCACTTCATCCTGGAACATCAGATTATACATTGTTTTCTAATGTACATGGAACATTCTCAAGAATAGACTATATATTGGGATATAAAACTAGTCTCAGCAAATTTATGAAGATTGAAATCATACCAAGCTTATTCTCCAATCACAAGTCTTTGAAATTGGATATCAACTGCAAAAAGAAAGCTAGAAAAGCCACAAACATGTAGAGATTAAACGATATGCTTTAAAGAATGATTGGGTCAAAGAAGAAATAAGAGGAAAGATCAAAAGATGCATAGAAACAAGTGAAAATGAAAATACATCCTATCAAAATTATTGTGATTCAGCAAAAGCAGTAATAAGAGGGAAATTTACATCATTACAGGCCTATCTCAAGAATGAAGAAAAATCCCAGATAAACAACCTAACATTACACCTTAAAGAACTAGAAAAAGAAGAACAAATGAAAACCAAAGTCAGCAGAAGGAAGGAAACATTAAAAATCAGAGCAGAACTAAATGAAATACAGAAAAAAGAATAGAAATGGAGAACAAAATAGAAAATATGAATGCAAAAAAGAGCTGTTTCTTTGAAAAGATTAATGAAATTGACAAACCCATGGATAGACTCACTAAGATAAAAAGAGAAAAGACGCAAATAAAATCAGAAATGAAAGAGAAGTTCCCACAGATGCCACAGAAATACAAAGGATCATCCAAAAATACTTTAAAGGACTATATGCCACCAAATTCAATAACCTAGAAGAAATGGACAAGTTCATAGAAACATATAGTCTTCCTAGACTGAAACACGAAGAACTGGAGAATCTAAATAGACTGATCAATAGTAAGGAAATTAAATCAATCATCCAAAATCTTCCCAAAAGCAAAAGTTCAGGACCGGATGGCTTCACTAGTGAATTCTACCAAACTGTCAAAGAGGACCTAATACCTGTCCTCAACTCTTCCAAAAAATTGAAGGAGAACCTTCCTTAACCCATTTTATGAGGCCAATATTACCCTGATACCAAAACCTGGTAAGGATAACACAAAAAAAGAAAATTACAGACCTATATCTCTGATGAATACAGAGGCAAAAATCCTAAACAAAATTCTAGCAAATCGAATGCAACAATGCATTAAAAAGATTATTCATCACGACCAAGTGGGGTTCATCCCAGGGGCATAAGGATGGTTCAACATCCACAAATCCATCAATGTGATACATCACATAAACAAAATAAAGGACAAAAGTCATATGATTATGTCAATTGATGCATAAAAAGCATTTGACAAGATAAAACATTCATTTATGATTAAAACACTTAATAAAATGTGTATAGAAGGAAAATACCTTAAAATAACAAAG
This sequence comes from Rhinolophus sinicus, assembly GCF_057876585.1. Classification (NCBI taxonomy): domain Eukaryota; kingdom Metazoa; phylum Chordata; class Mammalia; order Chiroptera; family Rhinolophidae; genus Rhinolophus; species Rhinolophus sinicus. The sequence continues at coordinate 103,759,718 of NC_142514.1, read as the reverse complement.
GCCATATATGACAAACCCTCAACTACTATCATAATTAAGTGAAAAAGTGGAGCCCTTCGCTCTATGTTCAGGAACAAGACAGGATTGTCCCTATCATCACTGCTATTCAAAATAGTGTTGGAAGTCCTCCCCAGAGCAATCAGGCAAGAGAAAGAAATAAAAGGTAGCTGAATTGGGAATGAAGAAGTTAAATTGTCACTTTTTGCAGATGACATGATGCTATATATAGAAAACCATAAGACTCCACCAAAAAACTATTAGAAACAATAAATGAATACAGTAAAATTGCCAGCTACAAATCAACATATAAAAATCCATTGCATTCTTATATACTAACAATGAAATCTCAGAAAGAAAATTTTTTTTAAAAAATCCTTTTGCAATTGCAACAAAAGGAATAAAATACCTAGGAATAAACTTAACCAAGGATGTGAAGGACCTATACACTGGAAACTATAAGACATTTTAAAAAGAAATTGAAGAAGGCACAAAGAAATGGAAAGACATTCCATGTTCATGGATTGGAAAAAATCGACAGTTAAAATGGCCATATTACCCAAAGCAATATACAGTTTAATGCAATCCCCATCAAAATCCCAATGGCATTTTTTAAAGATATAGAACAAAAAATCACCAGATTTGTATGGAACAACAGAAGACCCCGAATACCCAAAGCAATCCTAAGAAAAAGGAATAATGCTGGAGGTATCACACTCCCTGACTTTAGCTTGTACTACAGGGCTACAATAATCAAAACATCATGGTATTGGCAGAAAAATAGACACACAGACCAATGGAATAGAATTGAGAACCAGAAATAAACCCACATAAAAATGGACAGATAATTTCAAAACATACAATGGAGAAAAGAAAGCCTCTTCAATAAATGGTGCTGGGAGAATTGGAAAGTCACCCACAAAGAATGCAATTAGACTGCTATCTTGTCATAATGTACCAAAATTAACTCCAAATGGATCAAAGACCTAAACATAAGACCTGAAACAATAAACTGCATAGAAGAAAACATAGGTACTAAACTTATGGACCTTGGGTTCAAAGAGCTCTTTATGAATTTGACTCCAAAGGCAAGGGAAGTAAAAGCTAAAATAAATGAATGGGACTATATGAAACTAAAAAGCTTCTGCACAGCAAAAGAAACCATCTACCAAACAAAGAGGTAACCAACCAAATGGGAGAATATATTTGCAAACAACGCCTCCAATGAGGGGTTAATATCCAAGGAACTCAAAGTATATAAGGAACTCAAACAACTCAACAAGAAAAAAGACAAACAGTCCAATTAAAAAATGGGCAGAGGACCTGAATAGACTTTCTCCAAAGGACATACAGCTGGCCAGTAGACATATGAAAACATGCTTAACATCACTAATCATCAGAGAAATGCAAATAAAAATTGCAATGAGATTCACCTCACACCTGTTAGAATGGCTATCATCAACAAGACAAATAGTAACAAGTGTTGGAGAGGCTGTGGAGAAAAAGGAATCTTGATACACTGTTGGTGGGAATGCAGATTGGTGCAGCCACTATGGAAGGTAGTGTGGAGGTTCCTCAAAAAATTAAGAATAGAATTACCATATGACCCAGCAATCCCTCTCCTGGGTATCTACCAAAAAAATCGGAAAACATTTACCCATAAAGACAAGTGTGCTCCAATGTTCATTGCAGCTTTATTTACGGTGGCCAAGACATGGAAACAACGAAAATGTCCTTTGATAGATGAATGGATAAAGAAGTTGTATATATACACAATGGAATACTATTCAGAGGTAAGAAAAGATGAAATAGGGCCATTTGTGACAACATGGATGGATCTTGAGATTACAATGCTAAGCGAAATAAGTCAGACAGAAAAAGCAGAGAACCATATCATTTCACTGATATGTGGTATATGAACCAAAAACAACAAAAGAACAAGACAAACAAATGAGAAACAAAAACTCGTAGACAGAGACAATAGTTTAGTGGTTACCAGAGGGTAAGGGGGAGGGGGTCATAGATGAAGGTAAAGGGGATCAAATATATGGTGATGGAAGGAAAACTGACTCTGGGTGGTGAACACACAATGGGATTTATAGATGATGTAATACAGAATTGTACACCTGAAATCTATGTACTTTACTAACAATTGTCACCCCAATAAATTTTTAAAAAATAAATTAAAAAGAAAAAAACTCATCCAAATGGGAAAGGAAAAAGTAAAACTCATTATTTGTAGATGACATGATGCTATCTATATAGAGAGAACCCCCCAAGATTACACACACACACACACACACACACACACACACAAAACACTATTAGAACTGATCAATGAATTTAGTTAAGGAGCAGGATACAAAATTAATATTCAAAAATCAGTTTCATTTTATACACCAATTTTTATCAGAAAGAGAAATTGAGAGTACATTCCCATTTATGATTGCATCAAAAAAATAAAATACTTAGGAATACATTTAACCAAGGAAGTAAAAGGCCTGTACTCAGAAAATTATGAGACATTGAAGAGAAATTAAAGAAGATACAAATAAATGGAAACATATACATGCTCATGGATAGGAAGAATTAATATAGTTAAAATGTTCATTCTACCTTAAGCAATCTATAGATTCAGTGTAATCCCTATCAAAATATCAATGGTGTTTTTCACAGAATTAGAACAAATAATCCTAAAATTTATAAAGAACCATAAAAAACCCCAAATAACCATGGCAACCCTGAGAAGAACAAAGCCAGAGGTATCACTCTACCTGGTATCAAATTATGCTACAAGGCCATAGTAATCAAAACAGCATGGTATTGGCATAAAAACAGACACATCGATAAATGTAACAGAATAGAGAGCCCAAAAATAAATCCATGTCTACATGGTCATTTAATCTATAACAAAGGAAGCAAGAATTTACATTGGGGTAGAGATAGTATATTCAATATATGATGATGCTGGGAAAACTAGATAGATACATGCAAAAAAATAAAACTGGATTACCTTCTTACGCCACATACAAGAATAAACTCAAAATGGATTAAAGACTTAAATGTAAGACCTGAAACCATAAAACTCCTAGGAGGCATTACTCTTAGTAATATTTTTACTGATATATCTTCTCAGGCAAGGAAAACAAAAGAAAAAATAAACAAATAGGACTACATCAAACCAAAAAGTTTTTTCACAGCAAAGGAAACCATCAATAAACGAAAAGACATCCTACTGAATGGGAGAAGATATTTGCCAATGATACATCTGATAGGGGTTAATATTCAAAATTTATTTAAAAACTCATAAAATGCAACACAAAAAAAACCACAAACAATCCAATTAAAAAATGGGCAGAAAACCTGAAGAGACATTTCTCCAAAGAGGACATACAGATGGTGAATAGACATATGAAAACATGCTCAACATCACTAGTCATCAGAGGAATGCAAGGAAAAACCACAGTGAGATACCACCTCACTCCTGTCAGAATGGCTATCATCAATAAATTAACAAACAAGTGTGGTGGGGATGTGAAAATACTGAGCCCATTGCGCAGTGTTGGTGGAATTGCAAATTGGTGCAGACACTATGGAAAACAGCACAGTGGTTCCTCAAAAAATTAAAAATTGAACTACCTTATAACCCAGCAATTCCACCTCTGGGTATTTATCCAAAGACATCCAAAGCACTAATTCGAAAAAAATATATGCACACCTGATTTTTGCAACACTATTCATAATAGCCAAGATATGGAAACAACCAAAATGCCCATCAGTAAATGATTGGATAAAGACATTGTGGTACATTTTTATACAATGGAGTATTACTCTGCCGTTAAAAATAATAAAGTCTTACCATTTACAACAACATGGATGGACCTAGAGAACATTATGCTAAATGAAATAAGTCAGACTGAGAAAGATAAATACCATATGCTCTCATTTATGTGTGAAATTTAATGAACAGAATAAATGAACAAACTAAACAGGAATAGACTCATAGATACAGAGCACAAACTGATGGTTGCTAAATGGGAGGGACGTTGGAGAATGGATGGGAAAGGTGAAGGGATTAGAAAGTACAAATTGGTAATCACAAAATAGTCACAGAGGTGTGAAATACAGTCTGGAGAATATAGTCAATAATGTAAAAACTATGTATGGTGTCAGATAAGTACTAGACTTATCAGGGGGGCACTTCATAAATTATATAAATGCCTAAGCACTGTACTGTACATCTGAAATTAATACAAAATAATATTGAATGCCAAATACACACGCACACACACACACACAGTCACAGGATGTAAAGCACAGCATGGGGAATATAGTTAATGGTATTGTAATAGCTATGTACAGTATCAGATGGGTAGTAGACTTGCTGGGGTTATCACTTTGTGAGGTATGTAAATGTCTAATCATGTTGTTTTGTGCACCTAAAACTAATTAAAAACTATGAAAAAATAAATAAAATAAAATTAGAAATAAATAAATACATAAATTTTAATATAAATACATATTAGTATAAATATATTGTATATTCATAATAGTTATAACATTTGTAATAAAGATATTTGTGAATATATAATTTATAGTAAATGTGACGATATTTTCATTTATTATATGAATAAATACATTGCATAAATATTAATAATATTTTTCCTTCTCTTATTCCCTTATCATCTAACATCAGCTGTGCTAGGAAGAGAGTAATAGTTAACTTTAAATCTCAGTATTTAAGATACAAGATAAAGAAGAAAAGTGAACACCATCTAACGACTTTGTAATCTCTTCTGGGCATGTTTCTGATTGTTCTCGGGATGGATGTGTCATGTTAGGCACAAGTGTGACTTTCTTATTGTCTTTATTTGGATATTAAGTATGGTTTAAGGAGAAGTGTATGGGTGCCAAGTTGGCAAGGGGTGGGCTCTGATGGTCTTTTTGATGTGTCAGCTTGGCTAGGCTGTAGTCCCTGGTTATTCAATAAAACACTAATCTAGATATTAGTGTAAAGATATTTTGTGGATATGATTAAAGTCCATAATCAGTTGACTTTAAGTAAGAAAGATTATCCTAGATAATCTGAACAGTCCTGATTTAATCAGTTGAAAGGACTTAAAAGCAGGGCTCAGGCTTCCCTGGGAGAAAAAGAAATTCTGCCCGCAGACGGCGGCTTCAGCCCATACCCAAGAATTCCTGATAGCCTCCCCTAGAGATTCCAGACTTGCCTAGCCAGCCCCCACACTCATGTATGCCAATTCCTTATAATAAATCCCTTAATGTATATCTCCTATTTGTTCACCTTGCTGGACTGAGCCTGAACTGATAAAATTGTGGGTCATGAGATTTTAAGTGAGATGAGACAGGTAGCAGCACTTAACCATTAGCTGCAAAATGGGTGTAATTACCAAAATAGTTTGCACGGTCTGAGGCAATCAGGGGGGCTTGAACTACAGGAATCTGTAGTAATGGCTAATTGATCATGGAGAAATAGAAAGCTATCTGTGGTATTACGCTGCTTGTATAATTTTTTTAAAATATCAAGGGCTTGCAAGCAGAAGGCTTCCATCAGCTTTCACAATGGAAATCTATAGGCCTTTACCCAGTTTTCTGATTGGGCAGACCCAGAGCCTATAAATGAAGTGGAGTCTGTGTCATATTGTGGAAAGAGCCTACAATGTTACTACAAGCATACATAGTATGTACTATCCCAATCCTTTCCCAAAGTGACATGAGGACACTCACCGGGATAATTGTACCCTAAGGAAAAGGAAATACCTTGACTTTTCAAGGACATTAGATACAGGATTTGAGCTGATTCTGATACTAGGGAACTCAAAATGCCATCACCATCCTCTCGTTAGAGTAGAGGTTATAGAGGACAATTATAAATGGAGTTTGGGCCCAAGCCCATCCACAGTGAGTCCACTGAGCCCATCAAACCATTTTGTGATTATTTTTGGCATTTGGCAAAACCTTCATATTGATTCCCTGGCCTGTGCAATAAAGACTATTAAGTAGGTAAAAAGAATCAAGTGGAAGACCCTGAAACTCCCCACTCTCACCTCTGGCCAACATAGTATATCAGAAACAGTGCCGCAACTGGGGATATTATAGAAGTTACCACCACCATCAAATAATTATAAGGTGGGCAGGTGACAATCCACATCATATCCCTTTTCAACTCCCTGTTTTAACCCTGTGAAAACCTGGCTGATTTTGACAGATGATGGTACACAACTGTAAACTTAACCAGGTGGCAGCCCCATCTGCAGCTGATGTGGCAGATGTAATAGCTATAAAAAATTAGATCAACCCAGTTTGGAGTATAGCTACTTATCAGGCAAATGTATTCTTGATCCCCATCAGTAGCAAAGATTAACGAATGCCTGTGTACTCTTGCCCTTACCATGTAAATGAAAGGCACTATATTTCCCAAGAATTATGTTACCTCTTTTCCACAGCATATGCACAAGAACCTTAATGTTAGTCTTGCCATTCTGCAGGCCTTCATGATAGTCCACTATACTGATGATTATACTTGATGAGTTGAAGCAGCAAGTATTATAGGTGACTGCTTTTCAAACAATCTGTCAAGGGCCCAGTTGTTTGCTTTTGTCAATTCATCACAGACTGACACTTTCATAAACTTCAATAAAAGTGAATTACTAATTACTAGACAATTGAAATTAAAAACAGATACATGTAAAACAATTTTTAAATTATTGGATTCAATAGATATAAATTTACATTTCAATAAATATATATATAACCAGAAAAAATATAACATAGGAAAAGATAATTACAAAAGCTGTACACAAGATCATTGAAACATTAGATTATTAATATAAAAATCATAATTATACTCAAAACTTCTTGTTACTCTTTATTTATAACTAAACAAAAGTTATGAGTGATATACTGATTTCCCTATATTAAATACTTTGAAGCATACTTCCTTCTTGCCTGTAGTTATGTAAATTAGGCTGGATTCACGATAATCCTGCTTGCAAGGAATATGATCTATGGTGATCACTTTGTGAGGTATATAATGTCTAATCGCCATGTTGTGCACCTGAAACAGCTAATATAATATTGTATATCAACCACAATTGAAAATAAATTTAAATACATATACATAATATATATGACATATATGTGACTTATCTTTATATATATATATGACTTATTTAATTACATAACACTCACAGTAGAGAAACCAATCTTATAAAGGAATGTGGCCAGAAATAAAAGAAGAGATTTTAAAATCATTTCAACTAAGCATCAGGTATTTATTTTTCGGTTTTCTCCCAAATAAAACAAGTGATGCTGAATTTTCAGTCATTCTTCAGTTCTTCATTAGCCAATCCTAATATTTTGTCCTTAGATTATATTTTAATAAATAAATATATTCGTGGTCTTATGTATAGGGATTACAATTGAGAAACTAACCTTAAAATATCACATAACATATACACAGCTTATGTGAGTTCAATAACACCCTCACTAGTCTAATCTGGTCAAATTAGACAAATCCACTCATCAGGAACTTAGATACCACAGCAGTGTCAAATTGCTATAAAAACTTCTAAAAGCTTACCTCTCAATTTCTGTCTTTATCTCATTCCAGAACAGTGACAACCAGTTCACAAACCTCCACAGTCCACAAACTACACTTTTAGTAGCACAACAGTAATAAAATGAGTGCAACAAATAACAAATAAGTAATAAAAATGAGTGCAACAAATAAGAAATCCCAGGATTTCCATTCAAAATGGCAGAGTAGGTAAATGTTGTACTTGCCTCCTCTCATGACCACATCAGAATTACAACTAATCTATAGAATAACCATCATTGAGAATCACCTGAAGTCTAGCTGAACTGAAGTCTTACAACTAAGGACTTGCAGAAGAAGCTACCTTGAGACTGGTAGGAGGGGCAGAGACGTAGAAAGGGCTGGCCCCACACCCATGTGTGACCTTTAAAACTCGGGAAAGATATCTTGAGCCAGAGTTCTAGTGCTGGGGAAAGAACTCCCCATGCTATGAAAACCAGTGGAGATTGTGGTTGGGTGAGCTAGAGAGTGGCCAGAGTAACCAGGCATTCCTCTTAAAGGGCCCATGCCTCGACTTACTCACTGACAGACTCACTTACTCTGAGCTCCAGTGCTGGGGCAGCAGCTCAGAAGGTGCCAGGGGGAAGACTCAGTTTTCTGGCTGGAGGGGTGGCTTTCTCATAGACAGAAGAGCTGGAAGAATCCATTGCCCCTTCTCAACCTGCAGACTTAGATAGTCACCATATCTGAATTTCCATCACCCCATCCTGGTGATTCCCTGAGACCCCACCTAACTAACTTTCAAACCATTTCCAGTGTTTTTTCCATATAAACAACCTGTCTTGGCTCACGCTGTAAAATTCCATAAAAGTATCTCAAAGGCTCACAAAACCCAAACACGTATCTTCCCCATGCCCCGTACCTCTTGTTGATCAGCCCCAAGCTCAGTACTAGTGGCAGCCAGCCTCAGTACATGGCTTGGCCTCTTATGACAACTCCAAGACCAGTGCGGGTGGCAGCCATCGGCTGATTGCGTTTTGGCTGATTCCAGGTGGCCCCAAGCATGGCACAGACTGTGACTGAACTTGGTTTGTGGTGGGGTCCCTCCCAGGAGACCCTGGGGCCAGCATGCCTGGTGGCTGGCTTTGGACCAAGTTATGGCACCAAGCAAGTGCCTCCATGGAGGACACACCAAGAGGGCAGACTGGGCAGGCACCAGAGCCCTGCTAAAGCAAATCCTGCTCCATAGGGTCAGCCCCTGCATAACATTTCCTCCACTATAGTCAAGGCCAGTCCTCACAACCAATCAGCCTGAGAATCAATCCCCCCCACCCACACATACACTGACATGCAAAGAGCGACCAAGCTCAACTACAACAGGAGGGCACACACACCCATACAAGGGACATACCTATAGCACCCATCTCACTGGGCCCCACAGGACACCTACTACATACGGCCACTCCGCTAGGACCAGGAGACACAGCCGCCCTACCTAATACATAGAAACAAATACAGGGAGGCAGCCAAAATGGGGAGACAAAGAAACAAGTCCCAAATAAAAGATAAGGACAAAATTCCAGAAAAAGAACTAAACAAAATGGAGACAAGCAATCTATGAGATGCAGAGTTCAAAACACTGGTTATAAGGATGCTCAGTGATCTCAGGGAGAACTTTAACAAACAAATAGGAAACATAGAAATGGAGATAGTAAGCATAAAAGAACCAGTCAGAAAAAAAGAATACAATAACTGAAATGAAGAATACACTATCGGGAATCAACAGTAGGTTAGATGAAGCAGAGAATCAAACCAAAGGTTTAGAAATTAAGGTCGCATAAAACACCCAATCAGAACAGGAAAAAGAAAAAAGAATCCAGACAATGAGGATAGTTTAAGAGGCTTCTGAATCAACACCAAACATACCAACTTTTACATCATTGAGGTACCAGAAGGAGAAGAGAGAGTGAAAGCCATTGAAAACCTATTTGAAGAAATAACAGAAAACTTCCTAACCTGGTAAAGGAAACAGACATACAAGCCCAGGAAGCACAGAGAGCCCCAAACAAGATGAACCCGGTCCATATCAAGACACATCATAATTAAAGTGCCAAAAATCAAAGACAAAGAGAGAATCATAAAAGCAGCAAGAGAAAGGAACTACAATGGAATTAACAACATGGATGGATCTTGAGAGAGTAATGCTGAGCGAAACAAGTCAGACAGAAAAAGCAGAGAACCATGTGATTTCACTGATATGTGGTATATAAACCAAAAACAACAAAAGAACAAGACAAACAAATGAGAAACAGAAACTCATAGACACGGACAATAGTTTAGTGGTTGCCAGAGGGTAAGGGGGGTGGGGGGGGGAGGTGAGGGTAAGGGGGATCGAATATATGGTGATGGAAGAACTGACTCTGGGTGATGAACATACAATGGGATTTATAGATGATGTAATACAGAATTGTACACCTGAAATCTATGTAATTTTACTAACAATTGTCACCCCAATAAATTTAATTAAAAAAAAAAAAAGACTATCAGCTGATTTCTCAATAGAAATTTTGCAGGCCAGAAGGGATTAGCACAAAATATTCAAAGTGATGAAAAACAAGGACCTACAACCCAGATTACCCAGCAAAGCTATCATTTAGAATCAAAAGACAGATAAAGAGCTTCCCAGACAAGAAAAAGCTAAAAGAGTTCATCACCACCAAACCAGTATTACAAGGAATGTTAGAGACATGTCTCTAAGAAAAAGAAGAAAAAAAATTAAATATGAATTATAAAATTATAATAATATATATCTATCAACAACTACTTTCAATGTAAATAGATTAAATGCTCCCATCAAAACATAGGGTGGCTGAATGGATAAGAAAACAAGACCATTACATATGCTGCCTACAAGAAACTCACTTCAGATTGAAAGATACACACAGACTGAAAGTAAAGAGATCGAAAAAAACATTTTATAAAAATGGAAAAGAAAAGGCTAGGGTAGCAATACTTAAATCAGACAAAATAGACTTTAAAACAAAGGCTATAACAAGAGACTAAGAAGGACCTAGTAATCCCACTTCTGGGAATTTACCTGAAGAAACCCAAATGCTACTTCGAGGGGACATGTGCATCCATATGCTCATTGCAGCACTGTTTACAATGACCAAGATATGGAGGCAGCCTGAGTGTCCATTGATGGATGAATAGATAAAGAGGAGGTGGTACATATACAAAATGGAACATTGCTGAACCATAGAAGCGAATGGGTTTTTGCCATCTGTGGCAGCATGGATGGATCTGAAGTGCATTGTGTTGAGTGGAGTAAGTCAGACAGAGAAAGACAGATGCAATATGATTTTGGAATCTAAAGAACAAAATAAACAAACAAACAAAAGAGAAACAAACTCATAGATACAGAGCACACTTTGCTGGTTGCCAGATGGGAGAGGTGTTGGGGGGTGAATGGAAAAGGGGAAGGGATTAAGAAGTAAAAATTCGTCATTACAAAGTAGTTATGGCAATGTAGGGTATACCATAAGGAATATAGTCAATAATATGGTAACTACTACGTATGGTGCCAGGTGGGTTCTAGACTAGTCAGAAGGAATCTCTTCTTAAAGTATATAAATGTCCAACCACTATGCTATACTCCTGAAATTAATATAAAATCATAATGAATGTCAACTGTAATCGAAAAATTTTTAAAAGAGGGGTAAGGTGAAGGAGAATGAGAAGTTCAAATTTCCAGGTATAAAACTAATAAGTCATGGGAATGTAATGTAAGGTATAGGGAATATAGTCAATACTATTTTGATAGTATTGTACGATGTCAGATGGTTGCCGGACTTATCATGGTGATCACTTTTTTAGGTACATAAATGTTGAATAACTATGGTGTACACCTGAAACTAATATAATATTGTATGTTAGCTATATTTTAATAAAACTTTAAAAAAAAAAAATGAACCCCATGAAGATTCAAGATCCTGTCATACATATAATGACCTCTTTAGGATCTTGGTGGGCTGGGGAAGGTAGAGATACTTCCTCTAAGATAAATAACAAATTCTCTCTTAGTACTCCTCCCACTAAGAGAGAGAGGCACACATTTGGTATGTAAACTGCACTTGGGAGTACTGCTCTGATTCATTATCAGATGACTTTGAAGGTTTTCAATCAGAACAGCATCTGCAGCACATTCAGGCTGTAGGTGCAAGTTGTCAAGCATCTCAGACCATATGAACCGGAGGCAGAGAGACTTACCAATAGTGTATAGAGGTATTTTGTGGAATCTTTTGCAAACACCAACAGGAGAGACTTTGACATGCTACTAGGCCCTAGGAGAAACTGAACTCATGTGAAATCAAGGAACTATGTAACCAGAGCTGCCTGTTATGTGGATATTATCAGATTCACCAAGTTTTATAAGGTTGAGTGGGCATAACAGCAATCCATCATACAATGCAAATGGTACATTTTGGGTTGAAGTAGAGCAGATCCAGAAGATAAAAGTAAAGACACTAACAGATGACCCAGATTCCCATGTCTCCTACATCTTTTCACTGATGCCTCTACCACAATTCACATCTATTACCTCATAGGTAGAGGAGTTCCTATGATCAACCAAGGTTTAAAAACAATGACCTCAGGCTGGTTTTTAAAAAGTGCAAAACGACAATACTAGCCAAAAATTGCTGTTGCATTAAAGCCCAACTCAAAATTGACTAAAGGAAATTTCCTTAATAGTAAATATTCTCATTGAGCAAACAAGAAACATTATGCTTTGTTGTCTGCTATAGGTGGAGGAAAAGAAACCTGAATTGTATATATACACAACTCCTGTGTAGTGATAGCTTGACTGGAAGGAACACAATTGGAAGATCAGAGACTAGGAGGTTTGATGAAGACGTAAACAGACCCCCAGTGGGCACAAAGCATGCAGATCTTTGTATCTCCAGAAGTGGTCATTTACTATGGAATCAGCCTCAACAACCAGATGGACATGTCCTCTGAAATCAGCCAACTCATCTTGTCAGCCAACCACTACTGATGCAATGATCTCATGAACAGAGTGACAGTGTGGCAAGGATGGAAACTGCACAGGGGCCACAAAGCATAGGCTCCTTCTCATTATAATACATTTAGCTTTTTCCACTGATGACTGCCTGACATACCAGCAGCAGAGATCTACCTTGAACCCTTAATATGGCACAATTAATTTCTGAAGGAGAGCAGCCAACCACTTGGAGACTCTCTATTACATCACCCCTTTCACCCTGGAGGAGACATGAATATGTCCTCACCAGAACTGATACCTTGATTTGAGTTTGCCTTCCAGGCCTACAATGCCTCCACTGGCACTACCATCCAAGGGCTTATAGTAAGCCTAACATAGCAACATGGATTCCCATACAATGCTGCCTTGGATCAAAGCTTCTCTTTTTAGGTCAAAGGAGGTGCACCAATGGGCACATGACCATGCTCGCAGAATACACTGGTCTAACCAGATACCCCATTACCTCTAAATAACCAGTCCAGTCAAATAGTGGACTGGTCTTTAATGCTCCAGCTAAGATGCCAGCTAAAGGTCAGTACCCTGTGGACAGAGGTACTGTCCTCCAAGATATATTATATGTGTTGAAATAATGACCTATATAAGGTACCCTACTTCAATAGCTGGAATTTATGGAAATGGGAATCAGGGGAACAAGTACGAGTGGTCAGTCACTCTCGCCATCACTTCTAGTGACCACATAATGTGTCCTTCCGAACTTCACAATAGTACACTCAGCCAGGTTAGAGGTCTTACTTCCCAGGGCCAGAATACTTTTGTCAGGGGTTACAATAAGGGTTCCACTAAACTGAAAACCATGACTAACATCTGGCTATTTTGGGGTCCTTCATGTTCATGGACTTACAGGCACACAAAAGTGTTAATTTAATGGCATAATAATACCCAGCTTATGAGGAGTTAGAGTTCCTGCTGCGTAATATCTGGAACCTACCGTGTTTCCCTGAAAATAAGACCTAACTGGAAAATAAGCCCTAGCATGATTTTTCAGGATGACATACCCTGAACATAAGCCCTAATGCATCTTTTGGAGCAAAAATTAATATAAGACCCGGGTTTATTTTCAGGGAAACACGGTAGGGCATTTGCAGGTATGTCACTTGATGCTTTTATGCCCAGAGATAATATTTAATATGCAATTATAGAAACTACAGCCCAACAAGAGCTACTAAGGGCTTAGACACCTCATGGATGAAAAGCTGGGTGTCCCTACCAAGACCAGTCAGAATGCTAGGAGAACCCAGAATGGGTGGTAAAAGAAAAAGATGATGAACATCAATTACAACTTTGGGACCAACTAAGGGACAGTAGCTTGCTTTATTAACCTTAAGTCTTTTCCAAGCTTGTGACTAGCCTCTACTTTGAAGGGAACTCTGTAACTTATTGGATTTGTAGCTCCACTCCGATGAAAAAGAAGGAATCTTTCTTTAATATGGGGAGGGTTCAGCATAAGCAAACATGGAAGCAATAAACATCAAGCAGTAGCATGTTGTTTGGGCAGAATACGTGGAGAAGGTGATAGGGAGTGTGCTGAGACTAAGGTCACCTGAACAAGCAGCAGAAGAAGAGGCCTCAAATCTAGGGCTTCTCCTCTTACATACAAACCCTCCCCTGCATCCCGCTATTTGCTCTACTGAGTTAGAGCCACAGAGTGAGCCTCTGAGATGTAAATATGTATACACCATGGCTGCTACCCCCAAGGACTAATTTAGACTTGTCTTTAAGCATATATTTCAAGTAAAGAATAACACCAAGCAGCCAAAGTGCCAAAGAAATTAATTATACAGTCAGACTGTGCTACAAAAACTCCCAAGCAAAAAGCACTTTCCCAAGGAGGACCAGGTGGGCAGACCCTACCCGTGAGCTTGAACCTGGCTTTACCAATACTCACTTTCTTAGCAGCAGACATTAGGGGAGGGCTTTCTTTACCAATGCAGTGACCTTTAATTTTGGGTGCCCCTTGTGCCAATTTTGCAGCTATGAGAATATTTGTGTGCCATATGAATGCTTACGTTCTTTGGATGTCACACTCTTCCCCAGCCTCCCTAGCTTGCTCAATGTTCCTAGGTATAAAGTGGCCATGGTGGCAGGGATGCAGGCTACTCATGGGATTGACAACATGCACTTCCTTTTACCAAGGCTGACTTGCTTATCACTCCTGCTGAAAAGTATCTAAACTGCCAAAAGCAGAGACAAGCACTGAGCCTCCTATATGGCACCATTTTCCACGGAGACCAGTGGCACTTTGATTACATTGAACCCCTTCCATCACGGAGGGGGAAGTGTTGTTATCACTGAGATAGATATATATGCTGGGTTCGGTTTTACTGTCCTTGCTTGCAATGCTTCTGCTAGCACCACCATCCATGGGCTTACAAAAATGTCTTATTCACCATCATGGCATTCCTCACAACATTGCTTCTAATCAAGGAATTCATTTCTCAGCAAAAGAAGTGTGGCAATGGGCTCAAAACCATGGAATTCATTCTTATTACATACCTCATCACCCAGAAATAACTGGCCCAAAAGAATGGTGGAATGAGCTACTGGAGTCTCAGCTGTTGTTCCAGCTGGGAGATGGTACTCTGAAATAATGGGGTCTGTCTTACAGAATGCAGTATATACTTTGACTCAGTGACCAATACATGGTGCTGTTTCTTCCATAAATAGGATACAAAGATCTCAGAATCAGGGATGGAAGTGGGAGTGGCTTCTCTAACTATGACACCTAAAAACACAGAACTTTTGCTTCCTGTCACGGCGACTTTAAGTTCTGCTAGTTTGGAAGTCTTGGTTCCCAAGGGAGAAAATCTTCTACCAGGATAAACACCAATGAATCCATTGAATTAGAAGTTGAGACTCCCCCGCCCCCTACCATTTTGGGGTCCTTGTGTAACTAAAGCAACAAACATAAAAGGCGAATTACTCTACTTGTTGAGGTGATTAATACCAAAAGGAAATTTAATTTCAGAGATGATTGTGTCTGGAGCCTAGGGGATTCTCGGGGACACCCTTCACTACTTCCGTGTCCAATAGTAAACATTAATGGAAAATCATAGTAACCAAAACACACAAATCTCCAAGGATTTGGAGTCTTTAGGAATGAAGGATTAAGTCACTCTATCTCTCTACCAGGTAAAAAAAAAACACTGACCACATGATATCCTAAATGAGGATAATGAAAACACAAAAATGTGAAACAGGTTTTATACATATATACATATGTGTATATATATATATATATATATATATATATATACACACACACACATTTATACATATATGTATATATATACACACATATATATCTTTTTATATGTATAAACATATATAATTTTATACATAACTTATTTACTTATGTATATACACATACATATATATACTTTATGATCAGTTATACAAAAAAAGACTATAGCAGTTACGCATATTTTCTTTCTCTGTGTGTATTATTTTATTTTCTGTTCTCCTGCCCTTATTAAGTCATATAAGTTGTTGGAGGTTAACGCTGCAATTTACTCTCTAAGGAAGGAAATACTCAGGTAATGAAACTCTCCTTTGAGTAGAGTAGTCAATGTGACCTCGCAAAGGGTAGTGTGACTATCTCCCAGAGAGAGATACAATGACTATTGACACTTTGCACCACCTCATCTTGAGAAGAGGATGAGAATGTCTTTCTTTGTGCAAAAGATGGTTGCATCTTGTTAGGTGAAAGAACCATCTTTTTAATGATTGCAGGAAAGGAGAAAATGGATGCTGAGTATCTGAAGGAGTAACCTGAAACAGCCAAACAATTGTCTTTTCAATTTGAACCCATCCTTCTAAACTCAGTTTTGTGAGACTGAGACTTCCACTGTACCATTGGCTCACTGCCCAACTCTCAATTGGAGCTCCTAGAGGAGGGCTGCGGGCTGGAGGAGGAATAAAGAACTTTGTCCTTTCCATTGGTGCCTGCTTGCTTCCTATTTCTGTCCGGCTCATTTACCCAGCCATGGCAATTTTATTTCAAGGCAGCAATTGAATACTGTCTGAAGTTTTTCCAATGTGGCCTCACTGTACCCTCTTGGAGATACAAATTCCAGCCAGCTGGACCCCCGTCCTTAGAAGGATTGAGTCCCAGTCCCACTGGACCCTTCCTCCTAACTCAGTGACACCAGTCCCAGCCAAGCATTTTCCTTTCCTTGGAAGTTTAACTTTCAGCTCTGTGGGTCCCCTCTTTCAAGATTCTAGGCTGTAATAACTCTAACCTCTCCCTCTTTGTTCCCTCACTTCTAGGGGTAGTAGCTGCTTCCTGCAGTTGCTACTTCCATGATACTCCAGTTTTCCCTTTTGTCTTTTCAGTTAGTGAGCCATTTTTCTGAGCTAGTTAACAGTCCTTTACATTAATTCTCTGTGTTTAAAAATTTCAAAATACCTAATATGGCTTCTGTCTTTCGATTAGACCCTGACTAATTCTAATATATCTCTCAAGGGGATCTCTACAATGAGAGGCAGACAAATGTGGAAGCCTAACCTTTGACTCTGTCCTCCACCACATGTTATGCTCCAGCAACATCAGAATTGCCTGTAGCTCCCCATTCGTCATGTGTTTTCTGCTTCTATGTTATCTACCTATTTTAAGTATCATGACAAGAACATCTCTTTGGACCAAAGGTAAATAATGAGGGCTGGAGCTAGAGCCATGAATGGACCACAAAGAGTTTTACTTTGTACTGTTGAGAAGATAGACTTGGAAAGATTTTAAGCTAAGGAATAATATGGAAACAAAAGTATTTCAGGAGTGACATCTGGAATTCATATTGGAATGTTCTTTCAGACCAAAATTTCCCCTCCCCATCTTAACAATCTTTCTAAGGAAAAGATATCCCAATATCTATAGAGTTCTTCCTTCCTCTCCCTACACTGTGCTAGATGCTAGGCCCATAGTAGTAAATGAAACAGATGGTATGCCTGCCTTCATGGAGTTTACAGTCCAAAAATTAAGCTGTGTACATAATGAAGTGTTAAGTGTCCTAAAAGATAAAGCAGTGTGGGAATATAAAAACTGATTAATTCCAATTAGCAGTAGGTGGAGAGAACACCAGGAAAAGCTTTGTGAAAAATGTAGCATTGGATCTGGGTTTGGAAATACAGGGAGAATTTGAGCAGGTAAAGGAGAAAGAAGGAAGGACAATATAGGCAGGAAACATGACATAAGCAAAGGCCCCAGAAATGGGAAACACTGGAGTGTGGGTGGAGAAGAGTAAACAGGATTATTTGGATGGAGCATAAGGTGAAAAATAGGGGCTTCAGCCCTCCATTTCCATCCGCCACAGTCATTTCCCCAGCCTCACCCTTTTGGAACTAACCTATACCTCTAGCTTTTCCCGCTCTTGCTACTTCCACCTCCCTATCTCTGCCCCCAGGGAACCCTCAATCAAAATAGAGGGATTTATGAGCAGTAGCACTCCCTGCCTCAGATCAATGGCCGAAGATCAATAGCTATAATGCAGAAAATTAATCCATATTCATTAGAATTGAATTGAGCAAATGATATTATTAAAACTCCCTGGAAATCTGTGGAAAAGAATTAAAGAGAAAGTTGTTCTAATGTCATTATTGTCTGCCAAGCTACAGGTTTAAGAAATCAGTCAAGGGTAGTCCTTTTATTTTTCAAAGAAAGCTTTAAAGGTCATTTAGGGGCATAGCTCTATTGGTCACTCAGATGCAGAGGATGTGGAAATCGAAGAGATCTTTTCCTCCACATGGATTTGTAGATCTAAGAAGTAGAACTGGCTAAATGAACTCATGGGTCACTTCCAATGTTAGAATTCTACGACTCCTGGATCCCTCCCTTACATCATAAGAAGTCACAGATGTGCTTCAGCAATGTCACATGTGAACATTAACTTAGAAAATAGTTTGGCTCCTGAAGACTAACCAGCCTATCTCCTGTTCCCCTCTCCTGTCCCAAGGAGTCTCTGGTCATTTTCAGAACCAGATCCCCAGTTTCTACCCATCATACAACTCACAAAACAAGAACAGACACAAGATTCACAAGGAAACTTCAGGCTAATGCAGTTGTGAAAACTGGAGAACTCTCAAAGGGAAAGTGCAAGTGTGGCCTGGTGAAAGTTTGCAGGAGTGCAAGCAGAGGGACTGGATTCCAGTTTTGACTTCATCTCCTACTGGCTGTGAAAATGACATATTCCTTTGAGGCTCAGTTTCCTTATCTGCAGAATAAGGACAATAAAATAATAATTCCAACCTCAGCAGAGTTACTGCAAAGATTAATTAATATAATACATGGTGCAAATGCTTTGCAAACTGCAGAATGTTATTCAAAAACATTATTATATTGTCCTAAAAACTCAGAGATGTTCTTCTGGGATCTGTCGAGGTATTTTATTATATTGGATCTGCTGAGGGTTTCCCTGAGGTGCATAAATGTCTGCAATTATATGTCAAATTGTCTATCAATGTGTGTATATGCATTTTGAGGGGGAAAGAGGTCCATCGCTTTTAACAGATTCTCTAAGAAGTTTGTGACCAATAGAGATTAAAAACTGAGAACACTTGATATAATGATAATGAGCAGTTGCTCCCATCTCTGGGCAGATGGGACCAGAGTCTTTTATGCATCATGGCACAAGAGACCTTACTTAAGCAGGAGTCACTAAAAAGTGAAACATCAAAGTCATTGAGGAAAGTTATAAAATCTTAGTGGTCAACCACAGGAATGGTATTAATTGGCTGACTTGCCCTGAGGGGATGGAATGGTATTAATTGCTTCTTGACAGTTTTTCAATCTTCCATGTTGCTGTGTGACCAGAGTCCTTTGGAGCACAAATGCAGGGTTTGCTCTTCACATACCATATGTGGGCCCCCTGGAGTTGGGCAAAGAGGGTGCTTTGCCTCCAGCTTACCACCTGTCCTCACCCCCTTCCAATCTCAATCATCACAGCTAAAGGAATCACAGAGTCGATGGTGGCCTCTTGCATAGGAGTGCCCTTTCTGAAACTCCAGTTGCTTCCTTCTCTTCTGAGCATGCTGGGAGATTCATGGCTGGGAGAGAGAGGAGAGCATCTAGATTGCATTTGCTTTATATTATCTAGTGTTTGGAACCCAGACTCTGTTACAGGGTGGCACCACCCTCCCTTCTTCTAACCCAGGCCTCTCTGACATCTCCTTGGGGATCTCTGGAATACTCCAAGGGAAAATTAATCAGGGCCTCAGCTCAGGGAAGGCATATTTGATCAATTGTTGGATTTTTCTGTTTTTATTTTTCATGTCTTTTTAGTCCCCGCTGATGGCATGTGAAAATCCTAGAAGCTCCTGACCAGTGTCCTTATAAGATGGGGGCATAGAGGAGGACCCCACATGGGGAAGAAATGAATAGGTCATCTTGTCCTTGCCCCCTTGCCTCTGAGAAACCCATAGCTCTCCTTCCCTAAAGGGGACCTGGGGTGGACAACTCACAACCCTCAACAGGAGACCAGGAGCTTCTCCTAGTGTCTCATCAGAGTCTCACTGATGCTTCTGTGTAAAATAGGACACATGATTCTACATCTAGAATCAGTCCCTTTTGCTCCAACCTTCTGTAATTCTCAGAACCCCATTAACTGCTTTGGGTCCCTTTTCTTCCTCTCGGGTTGTATTCATCTTTTTCTGGGAAACTGCCAAGCGTTTCGGGGAGGCAGTGTGGCATAAATGACCACAGAGCCAGAGGGAATATTTAAGGAGTCCAACAACCATTCAACACAGAAGTTTTTGAGCATCTGCCATGTTCTGGAACTATGTAAGGCACACAAAGAGATGGTTTCTGGCCGAATGAGCCTCCCCAATCAGCTAGCTTCCAAGGACAGAGCAGCCACCCTGCAAGTCAGTTCCAGAATGTTCACCTATCTTTGTGAAATTTATTCCAGTCTGTCTCATGGGTAGCATGGTGATTTGAGGAAAGGACCTAATCCCCTACTGGACCACAAACGCCTTAAGGGCAAGAAGTGTCCAGACAAATGTTCTGTGTTTGTTGGTTGAATTAAATTGAATTAAAACAGAGTTCATGCCCTGTTGTTTATTATCCCTCTAGGTGTAAGAGAGCAAAAGTATAAAGGAATAGACAGTGAACATGCACTATGCTCCTGAAAAATTCTCCCCTATTAAACACACACACGCACGCACGCACACACGCACATACCCACACACACGCACATGTGCATGCACACACACACGCACGCGCACGCACATGCACACGCACACGGACGCACGCACGCACACACACGCACATGTGCAAGCACATGCACACACACGCACACGCACGCATACACACGCACACGCACGAATACACACGCACGCATACACACGCACGCGCGCACACACGCACACGCACACGCACACGCACGCGGATATGCATGCACACGCACACACACACACATTCAGACAAGATTCTTGGCTCTGGCTCCCTGCTGCTTGCTTGAAAACTCAGGCTTCAAGAGACAATTAAATATTGATATCTTTACATCTCAGTATTTTCTTTTCAAATCCAAACAGCCCCAACAGGAGCCATTGCTGGCACTTATTTAACTCCTTAAAAGCATCCACAAGGGGTTTTACTCTTTAAAAATTAAGTCGTTAAAAGCAGAGAAGATGCAACAGGCTGTGGGCTGGGAATGGGCTAACTCCCCTGAAACAAGCCTGTGGGGAGCCCCACTTTACTCACTTAGAGTCAATCTGAAATACAGCTCTCTTGGATCTGGAGCCCAGCCTCCCACGCTGTACCCCACCCCCATGGTCTGAAAAAAACAAAGGGTGCTCTCTTGCCAGCTTTCCCCAACAGGCACTTAGCGCCCTGCAATCAGAGGCTTGGCAGAGTCATGCAAATTGCCTGTGCGTAATGATGTCCTTGCTGAGCGGATTAGCCCATTGCGGGAACTGGGCAGGACCAAGCAGGTGCTGGCTGCCAGACCCTTAGCTCTCTGGCCCAGTGCAAACGCCAGTGTTTCTAGAACAAGCTGCTAGTGCTTTCTCACTACACCACCTTTCCTACCTGCCATCAGACCTCTATCACATGCACATTCTTGCCTCTTCTCTAGTAATCTGTCCCTAACAGCCTGCTTTGTAGGATCTCCAAGCTCAGGGCTGAGAGGGAGAGGAACAAAGGCCTTTCCCAGAAGTTGTTTGAGCTAAGGCTAGGTAAAGGAGCTTTTAAATGGGCCAAATCTTACCCCTTTGAGTCACTGACATATGCATTCATGTCTAATTCCCCACCTGTGGGCAGGACTATGTCCTTGTATTCTCCATAAACTCCAGTCTAGAGCCTTCAACACAATAAGTGCTCACCAAATGAATACTTCTTGAATAGAATTTAATTCCAAAACTATAAGGCTAAGAAAGCATCTTTGAAATTATTCAAGCGGTCAACAGACATATTTGAACTATGATTCCTGTGCCAGGTACTGTATAAACACTGGTATGGAGATTCTAGCATAGCTCCTATGAATTCCTTGAAATTATAGGCAAATAATGTGTTCATGTGCTTTTCTATGAGGAAAGGAGCCATGGCTTTCACCAGCTTCTCCCTAAAATGTATATGAATGACGACGACTCTATAGGAAGACAAGGAAACCAACAGCCACAGCAGGGTGATAAGCCCTGGGACCAAGAGGAGCACAAGATGGTTTGACTACATAGAAGAGGATCCAAACTACAGAGAGCAGATCCGGTATCAGGATCACTCCCTTATAAGGTAGATGTTATTAGTCCTGTTTCACTAATAAGGAAAATGGGGCTCAGGGGTTAGACCACTTGACCAAGGTCACACATCAGTAGAGCTAAAATTGAACAGTAAGACTGTCTGATTCCAAGCTCCGTGCTGACTTGCTCCCTACTTCCCTGCAGTTAGTTGCCTTGGCATTTGAGAGCCTGGCATCAAGTCTCTTCATGTTCTCCCAGGCATTGGGGGGCAGAGAAATGAAACCCCTGGTTGTCTGAATCTGAACAGCTATGGAGCAGGCTTGGCAGCTAGGCCTCTGGGTCCCCGGTGTGCACGTCTTTGCATGCTTCAGTGGACCTTGTGTAGTCTATTTACCACATCTCAGACCAATTTCCTTTTCCTTCAGTTGCTTTGAAGATAATTGAAGGTACTTGCATTGTCTGCCTGGGAATGTAAAAAGCTAGCTAATGCTGCAATCGATGCTTCTTGCTTAATGCTGCGCCTCCGCCCTGAGCAGCAGCTAACACAGCCTTCAATGGCTGCTTCGGCACGTCTTCCCTGCTGGCTACTTTGTTAATCAGAAAGGGGTTGGGGGTTGAGGGGCCCTCAGGATAATAGCAGGCAGATTGAGTTGTTAAGCCCGAATGAAATATTTAGTAGCACCATTTGCAGGATTCAGCTGGTCTGGTCTGAGCAGTACTCTCAGCACTACTTGGGGAGGGGTGTGGGAGAGGGTGCCCAATTTGAGCTCCCTGAGCTAGGGGCACTAATTAGCCTGTTGCAGACTGCAGTGAGGGTGGGAGCAGCAGCTCTGGCTCAGGCTGAAAAAATGCTGCAGAGAGGAGGGAGAAGGGGACCAGCCCGGATGTGACCTCCTGACTGGCACCATTCGCAGGGCAGGCTGGGACTGACTCTGGAGGGAAGGATGCCAGGCTCTGTAACACCTACACCTGCAGTCCCTTAAAGGGCATAAAATAGGTATGTCCACCACCACAGAGAAAGCTCCCATTGTCACCATCCATCCACACCTCTTCTAGGTTCTGACGCCTTGTGCTGGAGGTCAGGTTATCATGGGAAGTTTAATAAGGACTTACAGGGCTAACTGGAGCATGGGGCTATGAGAGAAAGGACTAGAAGAGACGGCATCCTTCTTGTTCTTCCTGCCTTGATTACTCTGGGAACAGAGCATTCTAGTTTGATGTATATTATACTATACTATACTGACTTCCTGACTGCTACAATCATGCACTCTCAGCATTAGATGGGACTTTGTCGATCCAGTGTTCATTCAACATGTATTGAGCTCCTCACCTACTATGATCAGGTAGAGTATATAGACTAAGCCATCTGGTCCATCCCAAATTCAATATTTTAATCCCCTCTATAGTGTCCCTTCCCAAATTGCCAATGCTTGATTGCCTTCACGGATGAGAAATGCATTATTTCCTATTGATCATTATTCCAAACAATCTTTGTTAGAAATAATTATTTTTAATCAGGCCAAAATGTGTCCATTCAGCTTCTCTTTATACACTTGGCCCTTGTCCCCCTTACCCATTCCTTATCCCTGACCCCCAATTATTGCCAAGGCCACAATAGAGTCCTTCAGATACCTGAAAACAACCTCCAGGTTCCTTCCAACCCAGCAGCATGACCAAAATCGAATCACCAATCTGAGGAACAAGGAGGACTATGGCAGGGCTAAGCCTTTTGGATATCAAGTAACTTAATCCTTTCCTAACTCTTCTCTCTTACATTTGTTTGATTTCTTTTCTACTTAATCCCCAGGTCCAATGCAAAGTAGCGGTCACGAAACTCCGTCAAAAAGAGCAGGTTACAAAATTCCTGTTCTTGTCTGTAATACACAGGTTTGTAGCAAATTCTGCTGCTAACAGAAACTTTTTAAAAAACAAAAACAAAAAAGAACTCTTTGAAAATCATCAGAGAGCTACTAAGGCAGCCAGGACATGTGAGCCAAAACCCCAGAAAGAAGAGAAATTAATTAAGAAGCAACTTCCATTCAGGATTAATTGTTTTGAGGCAATTCACTGCTTCCTACACAATAGCTCGGAGAGAGAGGAGACAAGCAGGCACTGAGAAGACAAGCATAAAATAGTAGCTAAGATGCTGGGAAGCTGAGCAGAGCTTTCGATAGTCTCATGAGGCTGAGGAGATGTAAACTGGAGTTCAGAACTATCAAGGCACAGGATATAAAGGTTGAGATCCTGGAGAGAGAATACGGTCGAAGAAGTGAGCCCAGTATTCAATGCCAATTTCCCTTAAGTATTTGCGATCTATAAGCAGCAGCCCAGGGGTTGAGCGGCCCCATCAAAAAGTGGCTATGAGACTGGAAAATTAAAAGTTGCTTTTAGCTCTCAGGTCTTCACTTCCAAGATGCCAGAAGGGGACAGAGGCTGGATAAGTTGCAACCACTTACCTAACAGGATGTTCATCCTAATACAGATCAAAAAACAGAGGAACAATGGTCATGTAAAAAAGGACCATGCCACATTCAGCCTACTCGCTGAACCATCTGCATTCAATGTGCCCAAGGACAAAGCCTTGGAGAAGTTTATCATTCAAAACATAGTCATGGCCACAGTCATCAGGAACATTTCCAAAGCAAGTGTGTCTGTGTGTCTTATGTGCTTCCCAAGCTGTATGGGAAACTACATGACTCTGTGAGTTGTGCCATTCACACCAAGGTAGTCAGAAATTAATTTTGTGTACCTGGAAGAACATCTTCACCCCAATTTAGACCTGCTGGTGCTGACCCATGACTTCTGCCAATGCCCTTGTAATGGGCTGAGTCTTTAAAGACTAAAGAAAAACTGCCCTCAGGAAAAAATTTAAATGAAAACTATACTGAGAGAAAGAGAGAGAGAGAGAGAGAGAGAGAGAGAGAGAGAGAGAGAGAGAGATTTTAGTAGTCTTACAGTACTAGGGAGACAAAAATGAGAGACTGCCAAGGAGAAGAAGGCTTGGTAAACATTCCAGGATTTTATTTGGGACCCACGAAGTGTTAAACCCAAAGAGTAAAAATGAGTGGAGACTGGAACCCAACTTCACATAGACTGGAATCCAGCATCACAGAGACTGGAATCCAGCTTCAAATACAGGTGATTTTCCCCTATTCTATCTGACTAAATAAACCTTAACTGGAAGAAGATATCATTCAGAGATTATAATTTTTCATCACAACGCCTGGCATTCAATAAAAAATGATCAGGCAGTCCAGGACACAGAATGATATGACTAAGAGCCAAAATAAAGAACAGATCATAGAAACAGATTCACAGTTAAACCAAATATTAGTGTTTTCAGACATAGACTTTAAAATAACTATGATAAATATCTTCAGGGAAGTAGATCAAAATAGGCAATATCAAAAAATAAAATACCCACTTTGGAATCTTTTAAAAAATACAATTCTAGAACTAAAAAATATATAATAACTGAAATCAATAATTTGGATTTAACAAGAGATTAGATACTGCTGAAGGGAGGAATAGTTTGGAATGATAGGTCGGAAGACAATAACCAGACTGATAACAGAAAAAAAAATTTTTTAATATAGAGATATAGAAGAGTGTAAGATATATGTGACATGGTATAAAGATCTAAGATACATGAAACTAGACTCCCAGAAGAAAAGGAAAGAAATAAATGTGGCATAAACAATATTTGAAGAATGATGGCTGAAAATTTTCTAAAAGTAAATAAAGACATCAAGGCATAGATTTTTCAGAGCACCCCAAGCAAGGTAAATTAGTAACAATAAAACATGGATAACTTCTTAATACAAATGATGAAAGTGGTAAAAGTAGTGATTTTTCCATTTATTGTAAAAATTCAAGATGAATGTTATAATACCAGGAGTAGCCACTAAAAGAATAGCAAAAGGCTATACAACTAACACAGTAATCGAAATCATAAAACATACTTGATTAACTCAAAAGAAGAAAATAATGGAGGACAAAAGGAACATTTAGCAAAAGATACAAATAAAAAACAGTATGTTTAAACCCAAATATATCAGTAATTACATCAAAGAGTAAGTATATTAAATTCCTTTATTGAAAAGAAAAGTTGCCAATCAAGTTTTTAATTTGTCAGGTTATTATTTAATAACTTGTTTATTTATATTATTCTAAAAATAAATATAAGATTTCTGGATTGGGACATACTATTATTACTTATAGCAATAACTACATTGGTTCCTTATGCCCAATTCTCCCCCTTAAGGATGATGTAATGAAGCTAGATGGTTCCGCCTATACATGCAAGTGGGGTTCTGGCACTAGAAAAGAGAAATCTCAACATTATAAATCTAAGTGTTTGTACAGGAACAATTAGACAGCTGCCCTCCTCACCTCCTGAGAGAGGGAGAGGAACATTATTTTTCTAATGCAAACAAATTTCCTCAGGAAAGAGAATGACATAGTCGGTACTCTCGAATGCAAGTATTTGGTTCTGGGGTAGATAAGTTACTTTTCCTTTGAATGGGAGTAAATGTTTCTATGATAAAGCATAAAAGCAGCTGCAGGTCTATCACCTTTAGAATCTAAAAGAATGTGCAGATAAATTGATAGAGTTAAAAAATTAATATAGCCAAGTCATGCAAGGTTACAGCTCAATATGTAAAAATTAATTGTATTTCTATATACAACCAACAAATAATTAAGAAATATTTTTAAATATGCCATTTTTAGTAGCATCAAAAACATAAAATACCTAGAAATAAAAAAAACAATAGATGTGCAAGACCTCTAGACAAAAACCTACTTACTCCATTAATATAAATTAAAGAAGACTTAAATGAGTAGGGAGACATGACATATTTAGGGATTGGATGAATCAATATTTTAAATAAAATATTGTAAAAAAAAGTCAGTTCTCCCCAAATTGATATAAAATTCAATGCCATCCTAATCAAAATCTCAGCGTGTTTCTTATTTCGCAGAGATTAACAGATTCTAAAACTTACATGAAAATAAAAAGCAATAAAGAAGCAAAGAAAATTAACAAATTTGGAGGATCTAAACTACCAGGTATTAAGTATATTATAAAACTATAGGAATTAAAACACTGTGGAATTGGCACAAGGTTAGCAAATGTAGAATAGAATAGAATAGAATAACCCCAAACAGACTCATACATGCTATCATTTCACTTCAAACAAAAGTGGCAAATGTACAGTTTTTTTCAATAAGTGAATCTCAATCAACTGGATATTCATAAGGGAAAAAAATAAACTTTGATCCCTACCTCACACCATACACAAAAATCTATTCCCACTGTATTGTAAACAAGAAAGTGAAAGGTAAAACAATAAAGCTTCTAGTACACAGGAGAATATATTAATGACCTTGACGTAAGCAAATATTTCTTTAACAGGGCACAAAATACAGTAACCCTAAAGGAAAAGATGAATAATGGGACTACATTAAAATTTAAAACTTCTGTTTATCAAATGATATCCTTAAAGAGTGAAAAGGCAACCCACATAATGGGAGAAGATATTTGCTATATTTCATATACAGAATATATGAGACTCCTACAATCAATAAGAAAAATCTAATAATAAATAGGGAAAAGATTAACAGGTAGTTCACAAAAGAGGATATCTATATGTGCAATAAGCATATGAAAAGGCACTCAATTTCATTAGTCATTAGGAAATGCAAAATAAAACCACAATGAGTTACTACTAGGCACTCACTAAAATAGAAAAAAAAATAAAAACATTGATAACCAAGTGATGGCAAAGATGTGGAACAAATGGAACTCTCAATGTGTATATATGTGTACCAAAAGACATTCCTAATAGCAACACTCTGGGGTTGGGGGAGAGTATCCATCAATAGGAAAATGTGTTAATAGATTGTCATATATTCCTATAGTGGAGTACTACACAACAAAGAACATGAATAAACTATTGCTATGTGCAACCACATAGATGTACCTTATGAGTATAATGTGGAACAAAAAAAGTCACACACAGAAGAACATACACTTTATGGTTCTATTTGTACAAAATTCAAAAGCAGGCAAAACTCCTCCACAGCTATGGAAGTCAGAAGAGTGGTTACGTTGGGTGGGATTAGTGACTAAGAGAGGCATGAGAGAGATTTTGGGTACAGGTAATAGTCTGTTCCTTGATCTGGATGGTAGTTAGTTACATGACAGTGAAAATTCACTGGGTTATACAGTTACAATTTGTGTACTTCTGTGTACACATTCTTGGCTTCTATTTTTTAAATGCTTACCAAAATAAAATAAAATAAGGTTACAAAAATCACCTGTAGCATGATTTTACATATGTAAACCTCTGTAAAGAATATGTGCCAAACATGTATAGCTACTTATGCCAAAATGTTAATAATGTTTATGTCTGGGTATTGGTTTATAAGTAATTTTCAATTTCTTCTTTATACATTTTTGCATTATCTGGATATTTTCAATTAGAATATATTATTTTCATAAAAAAATAAAAATAAACCTTTAAATGAAGTTCTAATTTTCAGATGGTAAAATTATATTGTGGTTATATTTAAAGAAAAAACAACAGTCCTAATCTTTTACAAATACATAATTGAAGCATTTACATACGAAATAATGTGATATCTAGCAGGGGACAGGGAGAAGTAGGGAGCGTAGATCTTTTTTAATGGCCATATGTTGGTAACTGTTGAGCCTGAATTATGGTCCATAGGGGTTCATTATATTCTTTCTTCTACATATGAGTGTTTGAATAACAAAAAGTTTCAAAACAAACATTCTTTCATAAACACAGAATTTATGCACAGTAGATACTACCATAGCAAAAGCTGTGCATAATCTGTATACAGCCAAAGAGACAGTGAAGTATTAGAGAAGATTTTCTAAAGAGTTGGATGGAGGGCAACTGGACTCCATAGGGGCATGGAGACTGTGTCTGTGCCATGTTGAAGGTCTGCTGAGCTACAAGCCTTAGTCAAGAGTCCAGTTCATAGAATCACTGCTCCAAAGGAAGGAAACCACTCAGAGATCCCAATCTTTCATCAGCCTAGAGAGGATCCAAGCCCAATGGAGCACGTGGTGACTCCACTGAGTACCATAATGGAGTACCAATAGCTGACCCTTGTTCTAGAGCCTTATTCTTTTCTTACTTTTCTCTCAAAGGAGACAAGAAGGCAACTTCTCTTGTGCGGAATCAAGACCTCCCTTAGAAGTTTCTTGCCCTTCCATGCCAAGGAGTAAGGCATCAAGGATAGGAATTGGTTGGGAGGTGGGGAAAAGAGGAGTCCTAAATTGCCCTACATGGAAGGGCAGTCGTTGCTGTGAGTTCTGGCCAGAGCTAGAGGCCCTTCGGTACTATCTACAGTGGCCTTCAGATCCCATGTTGAATGTTGTCTGGTTGACTCTTGTCCTGACTTTCGTCTGCTCTTCACTGAGCCTGATCAGTCTTGATGCGGGTATGATTATGTCTCAATCTGTCTTTGATCAATCTGACCTTGGCACTCTAGGATGCTATATAATCTTTTCTATAACCTTTTTTGGTTTATGGATAAAACTACCACCAGCTGAATTTTCAACAAATTTCATATACAGGTCAAAGACGTTAATTTCCTTTGGAGAAGGGTGTTAGGTAGGAGGAGTCATTACAGCAGCTGAGAAATCATGGAAATAGGGGAAAGACTGTCCTGCAACTTCACAAAAATCATAAGAATTGGGCTGTTACCTAAAAATTTATGTTTCACTTTGATTTTTAATCTGAGGGCAACCTAGAACTTGAAGATTGATCAAGGATGATAAACTAAGGCATTCTTTAGAATACTGCTATATGATAGAAACATAATGCAAGCCACAAATGTGAACTAAATATATAATTTTAAATTTTTTCATAGCCAGTTTTAAAAAGTAAAAAAGAATAAACATGTGAAATTAATAATATATTTTACTAACTTTAATATAGCCAAAACATTACAACACATAGCAAACATAAAAATATTAGTGAGATATTTCACATTCTTTTTTGTGCTACATCTTTGAAATCCAGTATATGAGTATATTTCATACTTAGGGCATATTCAGTTCAGACTAGCCAATTTCAAGAGCTTAACAGCCACATGTGGATAATGCCTCTCTTATTGGACAAGCACAGCTCTAGAAGCCAAGCAAGGACTGGTACCCCTTTTGACCACTACAGATTATTACAGTTTAGGAACTGTGCTTTCTATCATAAGCTAGTCCAATACCCCAAAGCACCAGCCATGCCCAATCTCTGGAAAACCCATCACTCTATTCAAGCCCTAGATAAGATTGGAGCTACAAGAATTAATAACTGACAATAATTATGAAATTGGTAAAAATGTTATCAAACTATCCCCAGTCTCTATTTATTCGTCTTGGGTGAGGATACTTGACTAGTCCAGTAAAGTTAAATAACTTATATAGTTAAAGTATCATTGAAGCATGAAGGTATGCTAATATCTCTTAAAGGTCATTGGAAGGCTGGTGTTTGTCAAAATAGGAACCTCTAATAGTGGCTACGTAAGTACCCAGAAGAAAATATAATCACATTTCTTTCTGCACAACCTTTAGAGCAAATCCTGGAAAAATTCAAAGAGCTAGTGAAATACAGAAAAGATACATGTAAAATAAATACAGCATGATGCATATTAATTGCAGTTTCAGAGTGAGGGGCAGGATGATGTGATGAAGGATCATGGGCTTTGAAGCCACACTATTTGACCTTGAGAGGTCTCAAGCCTTGATTCTCTTATCTTTAAAATGGGATAATGGTATCTGTTTCTCAGCTGTTGGAGGATTACATGCAAAAAAATGCATTATTTCATTTCTGTAATAAAAAATATCTGTTCAATAGTCAATATGTAGCTGACACTGAAAAAACCATAGCACACAAAGGGGTATTAGTGAATGTAAGGGCAGTAAATACCAGCGGGCTTGTCCTTTCTAAGAAAGGCTTC
The DNA here is from genome assembly GCF_057876585.1 of Rhinolophus sinicus. Taxonomy (NCBI): domain Eukaryota; kingdom Metazoa; phylum Chordata; class Mammalia; order Chiroptera; family Rhinolophidae; genus Rhinolophus; species Rhinolophus sinicus. Next base: position 103,728,426 of record NC_142514.1, on the reverse strand, counting down.
CACCCAGCTTTGAGGCCCAAGACTGCATGTGTTGCTTGTGTCCTGCTCACTTATGAAATCTCCAGAGCAACACTGGCCTTAGGAGTTTAGTCTTGTCCAATCCGCTCACCATTATTCTGGCTTTGATAGACACTGTACTCAAGGAGAGGAAGGGAAAGTTTCTTGAGGGCTTAAGAGAGCATATGTAGGCATGTGTCCTGATCACCTAAAGGTGTAGGATCCAGAGTAGCTCAATTATAGGAGCGAAATGATGACTATGGAGATACAGTTACCAAAAATCCTCTTTGTGACTTTCTGGGTCACCTTTATGTCTCTCATCTCCCCCTGCCACTGCTTTGGAGTATCTGTTTCTTTCCAAGCTGCCCAGTGCTAATCAAGGCACACAGTGCTACAGTGAACCAGTCATTTCTGGAGAGCTGCAGCTAAACAGCACATCACCTGCTGCACAACGGAAGTGTAGGTTTGGAGCAGGGCAGCTTATCAGTCTACAACGCATTCCCATTAGTATCATGGAGACTTTAGCACTGCCTGGTAATGGTGGCTGCCAATGTACATAGATTTAGGGTTTTCTCTGGTTTTAACCCCCTGGCACCATAAGTGAGAGCCTGCATCCACTCTCACTTCCTTCCCTCTCCCAGCATCTGAATTCCCCCTCCACTAATCATCCCATGCTCTTCTGCAGCACAGCTGCAGAAGGCAGGACATGACCTTGTGCTTCTCCAGGCCTGCCCATCTCCAACAAGCCATAGGTCAGCAACAACTCCTGGGCTACGCATCTCACACAAGGTAGGTACCTGCTGTCAGATCATCAGCAAGGATTTAGTACATACCAAGATCCACACAGGCACCAAGGCTCTCACTGTAAATGAGACCTAGGAGGGGATAGCCAAGAGGGCAGAAAAGAAAGCCTAGATCCTGGGGATGTGGAACTACCGTGTATTGATTCCTCCCAGGTCTAAATGCTGTGCCTTACACGCATTGCCCAATTTAGCCCTCCGCCCAGCTCTGTGAGATAGAAATGATCATCCCATTTTATAGATGAGAAAATTAAGCAACTCGTAGACTGAAAGGAATTTGTCCAGAGTGATCCCTTCAGGATTTGGCAGAGCTGATGTTAGAGTCCAGGTGTCTCTGAATTCACTAATTTTTTCACTACAAATAGTCTTTAAACTTTACATCTACTTGCTTCCTAGACCCCAGCAAGTGGATGCACCTGAGTAATTCAACAGACTTTCTGGGGCAACTCTGGTGGAATTCTCCTATTCCCTGTTGCCAACCTCACTCAGTTAAATCCCACAACCAACGTGAATCTGCCCCCAGTACTCTGACTCCAAAACAAGAAAAGTTCATCCCGCCTGAGACTTCCACCCTGCATCTGTCCATGAGCGTTTCAAGAAACTGCTATCTCCCTCACACTATAGAGAAGGGCCAAAAAGATTGGGATAAGCCCCAGCCCAGCCTGGAAGCTAAACCATTCGAGACCCAAGTCTTCTTGAAACTGAGAAGCTTACACTGGAAACTTATCCAATTCCCCAACTCAAGTTGGAGTCGTCTCCACAGAGACTCCACCTGTCTCTCACTCTCCCTTCTCTCATAAGAAATTCCCCAATCTCTACTTGATTGTCTTCCTCTGGTGACCAGGAACTCTCCCTGTCGCTGGGAGATGATGTCCTCCTTGGTCAGCTCCAGCTGGAAAAATCTCTTCCTTGCATTGGGTCCAAGGCCATCTTCCTGAGGTTTCAACACACAACTTTCTACCCTTTAGGGATGTGGAGAACAAACGCGTTCTCTCATTCACAATATGCCATGGGAGACAATTATGATGCTCCTGTGAGTCTTCTGGCCTACAGACCAGACATCTTCATTTCCTTCCACCATTATTCACAAGACACGGCCATTGCCTTCCAACCCATCTCAGTCACTCTCCACTGAATGTGCTTTAGCTGACAGGTCTCTCTGATAGTGCGCTGTAAAAAGGGATCATTATTTGCTGCAATTCTCTCCTCTCCATCTCTCTCCTTGATTCTCTTACTCCCAGGTTTAGAAATAGATCAGATCATGGGGCCTCATCCCCAGACATTCCCATAGGGTCTGGCAGCCAATTTATTAGCATCTCTCTCAGGGCACACCTTGGTTCTCCCTCCAGGCTCCCACTGTACCTCACAGTGACTTTTGCTACCGCTCATTGCTAGAGGAGGTGGGTACATTCGAGCAGAAACATGTTAAATTGGCAGGACTTGGAATGGTCACAGAAAACCTTCAAAACTTTTTGGATACAGGCTATGGGACAACCTGCCTCTTCAACTCAACTGTATTACTTTTATCCAAATACTATGAGACAATCCAGGACATATAAGGACATCCATGTCAATTGACCCTATAGCTGGGAGGGGACAATATTTTCAAAGACTTTCTTGTAGCCCCTGCACCAGGACTCCTCCCTTCTTGGGATACCATAGTGCAACACAGACCTGGGCCAGATGATGAGAAAATGCCCTGGATTATAACCTGGGATGCTGAGGTTCACGGCAAAGTCATCTGAGGACACTGAGGAAGGTGGTCCTTTGCTCAGAGTTGAGGGGACAGTAGGGCAGTCTATCACCCACACATTTTGGGAAGACCCCTCAGACACAGGGGCACACTTGAAATCCAGCCTGAATCCACACTTATATATCACTCCTGCTCCCACAGTTACAACCAGCCTGCATAATTGCATGAGGCGCTAAAGTATAAGAAAGAACAAACTTCACTCCTCCCATAACCTGCCTGTGACATCACCCCAGTTTTGGCTAAGTTTGCAGAGGAAGCATACAGAGGGACAGCAGGGACAGCTCAATGGGCAGGAGAGGCCCTGTAAACACTGCTGTCCCACTTGTTTTATACGCTATTGAAGACCTGTCCCTATCCCCAAGCTCTTACAGTCAGGTGAGGACCCATCACACCCTGGTGATGGAAAATTCAATTACACTACAGGCCACAGAGGGGGCATAGACTGTCCAGGGAGTTAATCACATAGTAAAAGCTGGAGAAGGAATCCTGTAGAGAAAGTGGAGGCTTCAAGGCGGACACACATGGGAAGCCTAATCAATCACTGGAGCCAATACAGTTTCTCTAGGAATTCTAATTATGTTGGCCCAGATAGGGCTGCAATCACAAACACAACCCTGGACAGCACCCTGAGATCTAGTCAGCCACCTTACTCACAACTGCAGCCCAGCCAGCAACCCCAGCTCTAGGCCCAGTGGCCCAGGGGACATCGTAAAGTGAGGACCAGCCCTCTTCACATGTTTGTCTCCGTTTATCTTTCTGCAGTCCCTCTACCTGGTCCCAAGTGTCCTCTACTCATCCCCCAGCTAAAAGCACTCGGGAGGGCAGACAGGTGGCTCAGTTGGTTAGAGCATGAGCTCTGGGCAATGTGGCTGCCGGTTCGATTCCCACATGGGCCAGTAAGCTGCACCCTCCACAACTAGAATGAAGTCAATGAGCTGTCGCTCAGCTCATAGGTGACCAGATGGCTCAGTTGGTTGGAGCTCGGGCTCTCAACCACAAGGTTGCTGGTTGGATTCCCGCAAGGAATGGTGGGCTGCACACCCAAGGAACATGGCACCTTGAGCTGAACTGTTGCTGAGCTCCCGGATGGCTCAGTTGGTTGGAGCACAGGCTCTCAACCACAAGGTTGCCGGTTCGACTCCCGCAAGGGATGGTGGGCTGTGCCCCTGTAACTAACAATGGCAACTGGACCTGGAGCTGAGCTGCGCCCTCCACAACTAAGATTCACAGGACAATAACTTGACTTGGAAAAGTCCTGGAAGTACACACTGTTCCCCAATAAAGTCCTGTTCCCCTTCCCCAATAAAATCTTAAAGGAAAAAAAAGCACTCAGGAAAGTCTCTGGTAAGCTCATTCACACTTATGTGTTGCCCTTTGAAGAACAAACACATTAAACTAAAAGAATAACATTCAAATGATGGAATCCTAGGCATCAGGACGTGGGTAGGGGGAGTACTTATGATTGAGAAAGTGAAAGGAGGTGCTTCCAAGGTCCTGGGGTCCCACTGTAGGTGGCAACTTCGTCTGATTACCAGGCTGGTACTACCTCCTGGAGCCAGGAATACCAATGAACAACAGCATAAGGAGATAGCTGTGTCCCTTTCCCTATTCCCATGGGGATTTGTGGGCAGTGCCCACACTCAGACATAGATTCCATCCTGGCCAAACCACAGGTTCACTGTGTGACCCTGGAATGGTCTCTTCCCCCCCTCAGCCTTATCTCAACTGTAAGACAAGGGGCTTGAAATAGATAGCTCCTAAAGCCACTTCCTTGCTGACATCTGGTCACCTGGGTCTCTGAGCTACAATTCACACTTGTCTCTTGGTAAAAAAGGTGGTACTCATCTTCCCCTACACTTTCTCTCCCTGGTATAATGCATACCCTCACTCATAAAAATAAGAAGATTTGGTAGACGTGTGCTTAAGATTCCTCTTCCTTTCTAGCCCTTTCTTTGCACACACTCAGGAGATGCCTGGAAGGACAAGAAACTGGGTAATAGAGAATCTCTCTAATGGATCAATCAGGTATTTTTGCTCCTGGTCCAGGATGAAAAGAGAAAGGAAAGGAGGTACCAGAGGTTGAGCCTGATACCCTCACACAATCAGGTCCTAATCTGAACAAATATCCAGTCCTGAGTCCACTCCAGGGCAAGACACATGTACAAAGAGAGGCCTTCCTCTCCCGACCAGGCAGCACTAAGTAATTCCTGCTGAAGACTGGAGGCGGCTTGGCGGAGGGATTGGAAAATGGCTTCAAGTTTCAGACAGGGGGCTTAACTCACTGACCACTAAAGCCCCTTCTGCTTCTGGCATTCTTAGAACACACTGTGCCCAGGCTGGGCCAATAGGGGTCCCTGGCATAGCGGTGATGCCACCTTGCCTGTCCCTGCTCAGAGCCCCTGCCAGCTGAGGGCCCAATTTCCAAGGCTGAGTGCCCATGTGGGTCACTGTCAGCATCACCACCTACCCCTATGTGTGCACACAGATCCCTACTTATGGCCATGGGAGAGGCAAACAGGCCAGGGAAAAAGCCATTTCTATGCTAACTGCCCACATGTGGCCTGAGGGGTGGAAAATAAAACTGTGAAACTGCTCAGAAATCAGGTAAGCAGTCATCCTCAACCCTGAAGGCTGAGAAGAGCCCTGGCCACCTGGGTCTGACCTGGATTTGAGCCCCAGCCTTGGATACCTAGGGTTCATCACGATGAGGGAAGGGCTGCTGCCCATGGAAACCAGAGACCAGTGTGACCCCACTTAGAACATTGCTGTGCCCAAAAGTGGGGAAAGCACATGATCCTCTTAGCACAATCAGGGCAGCACACAGTCAGCCTGGCTTTGCCCTTCCTTTTCTAAACCAACTCTCCGAAAGGAGGCAGGGGTGCCCAATGGAAGAAGCATGCCCAGGACTCAGGAGATTGGGTTCTGGTAGATGTGCAAACTTGTCACCTAGTTTGTCCCCCTCTCTGGGCCTGCTTTCCCATAGGGGTTAGCCTATATGACCCCAAAGTCTCGTTCAACACAGTGCCCCTCTAACTGGAGGTCTGCTAGACTTATTCACGGTGAGGTGCGTGTAAATGATATACTGAAGCATTTCTTCTTCTAGCTTAGTTATCTTCTAACAGGGAGAAAAACCTCTGTCAGAAGGAATGAAGAGAAACTAATAGAACTTCAGGTAGGAGAATGATCTGGCTGGTGTACCCTCTTGAGACAAAGAAAATTGGTGAAAGTTGTCATCTGACAAGAATAAAAGGTTTGACCTAGTGTAGAAACTTGAACTTCACTATTTGGTGAGTCTCTCCCAAAAATAGGCAGGAAGAAGGAGATGGTCATTAGCTCAGACCCCAAGCCTCTTGTGGACAACTCCAAGAATGGACAAAGCAATTTTCACAGACGCCTTCCTACTGCTCACCCAGCATCAGTCTTGTTGTCTCAGTGTCTACTGGGGGCAAAGGGCTGGTGGCTCCCTGCCAATGCCATGGCCTTTGGCAGAGGGGTGGGGAGGGATGGTCCTGCAAATCAGATTTTATATACAAGCAATACTGGACTGAAAAAGACACTAAGGGCAGTCTTACAGGATTGAAGTTAAAAGAAAATAGTGCCTGTCACTTAAAGGAGGAAGTCTGGCATAACTGGGTGGAAACAAAATCTACCCATTTGCCTCAGTGATTAAGAAAAAGAAATACAGCCTGATTATATGTGGTATGTGAGGACTGGTCTTTTGCAGTGCTTCTGGCTGAACCACCTGGTGGCCTGCCCAGTTACCAGTAAATAGGACACAGACTTCCCCTCTCCCTCTCCTTCTTGCCTAGTATAACATCCAGCATTAATACATTATTTTTATAATGTAATTATAGACCCCAAATTTCATCCATCCCCATTATCTCATTTAAATTTTACTGCATTTTACTAATGAGAAAACGGAGGCTCAGAAAGACTTAGTCAAGATCAGACAGTCAATGATTGGACTTGAACCTAGGTCTCCAGAGTCTACATGTGGAACTCTTTCCACTGTGTCAGAGATGCTGGGCTGGGATGGGAGAAGTAAGGTAAGCTGGTGAGCAGGCATCAGTCAACTTCCACGTGGCAGGAGGGCAGCAGGGCCAGTGCTGTTGGAGGCCCAGGAGCCCAAGGCATGGTGGGAGAGTTTTCCTGAAAAATGGAGCAGGCCGCCAGCATGCTCATTACCCAGGCTTATTCTATTTCATAATAAATGGAGCCCCTGGAGGGCCAGTCATGATGGGGTGGGGTGAGATGGGGAGCGAAGACTATTACTGGATTTTAACCTTCGTCTTCTCTTTCCGGGCCTCTGGAACAGCTGTTCGACAAAATGGATCTGTGCAGACAATCATTTTTGCTGCATTACTTAATATACAGTTGCTCTCGGCAAGAGATATAATTGACTTGCTTAACTAATCAATCTTTCTATAAGCATAGCTGCTTTTCCTCTCCCACTGGGGGAGGGAAGCAGAGGAAGGGGGAAGAAAGAGAAATTGCAAGGAGCAACCTTTGGCATGAATTACAGAGCTCTAACACCCAGCTGAGATTTCAAAGCCAGGGGCAAAAACTGCCGCAAAGTTTTCCCATCCGGTGTCTTTCTTGGCCCAGACGTGGTCTGTGGTGGCCTGGAGTAACAATCGTCCCATATGAAATGGAGGCACAAGTACCAAAAGAAGTCCAAGGAGCTGAGCCCCCGGCAATCCAAAATCGTCTTCAGTTGTCTTTGGAGTAACTTGCTGTATGTTTAGAAATAGTAGTGTGTCTGATGACCTGGGACTTCACTCAAATTAAGTAAGAAGCCATGGACAAAATTTCAGTTGGGCTGAGCGTAAGATATCCAGCTTCCCCCATGTTCCACCTGCCCCCATTCCAACCCAGTTTCTCATCTATTCTCTTTTGGAGGATGAGCAGCGTCACCCAGCAAACTTCTCCCAAGGACAGGCTGAGACCACCCTACCCTCTCTCTAACATGCTCTGTATCCAACTCACCCTTTCTCTTGATTCTGGAAAGGAAACCAATCCTCCTTCCTTTTCTTCTCTTCCCCCCCATGTCTACTCTCCATCACCCTCCATACCTACACCTACACACACACACACACACACTCACACACACACTCACACACACACATACACACACACACGGTACTGTTGAATTTGGGGCAATCATTCCAAATTTATAGGAAATGGAATTGAAAGATGAGTTACAGAGTAGAGAGGGTGACTGAGTTAAAATTCTGATGGCACCCAAGTTGCTAGATGATGGAATAAAAAATGCCCCCCTTTCACCCCAAAACTAGCACTCCAACCCTGATAAGTCCATCTCCTTCTTTAAGTCCTAACTCAGGTATCACCAAGCTGAGTGAGGTGCCCCTTGTCCGGCTTCCCACCCATGATATCCAGATGGACTACTTAGACGTTATTATTATTTGTCTATGTGCCTGACCCCCCATCTCTACAAGACACTTTGTGAAAGCAAAGGTTTGGACTTGAACATCTGTGTTTCTTTAGTGCCTAGTACTTTGCCTGAAATATAGTAAGCATTCAATGCAGGATTAACATGGAATTATAAAGTCAAAAATTGAAGTGTCTCTATTTTATGACGAGTTCCTGTCACCCCATAGGAGACCTCTCTCTAGAGAAGAGACATACAACACATCTTCTGTCTCAGTCAACATTTTTATCAATGGCATGGATGAAGTTTGGGGAAAAAAGATTACCTCATTTGCATATGAAAATGTTTTTTAAAAAGTAATTGCATGGTAGACCCAGAATCTAACTATTTAAGCAGGCTAGAACACAAGCCAAAACAGCACAGATGAAATCTAGGAGTGTTAAGTGTAAAGTTCTACATTTAGGTTCAAAGAATCAATTGGACAAGTATAAGATAAAGGAGCTCTGTCTTGGCAGAACTCCATAAGAAAAAGATCTTGGGGTTTGAGCTGACCACAAGCTCAATATGGTGGTGCAGCTTCTAGGAAGAGAAATAAATCTTAAAGGTACACAATCAGAAGGGAGAAACAAGAGCCTCTGTGTAGTGCACCCTGGTGGAACCCATCTGGGCCACTGTGCCATGCTTTTACTTGTGCATATTTAACAAGAGCAGAGGAGGGGCAGCCAGATGGCTCAGCTGGTTAGAGCACAAGCTCTCAACAATAAGGTTACTGATTCAATTTCCACATGGGCCAGTGACCTACACCCTCTACAACTAGATTGAAAACAACGGCTTGAGTTTGAGCTGCTGGTGGGCAGCCAGTTGGCTCAGAGGTTGGAGCGCGGTGCTCATAACACCAGTGTCGCTGGTTCGTGTCCCACATGGGCCAGTGAGCTGCACCCCCCCCCCAACTAGATTGAAAAACAATGACTTGACATCCTGGAAAGACACACTGTTCCCCAATATTCCCCAATAAAAAAAAAATTTTAATAGCAGAGGAGTGACTAGGATATCAAGGAATCTAGAAACAGTGGCAAAGACTCTGGGAGGATCTGGAGTAAATGACAGCTAGTTTCAAGCATGACACAGGCTGCTCCTTGCAGGAGAGAAGAGTCAAGATGTACCTGGCAGTGTAGAGGTTAAGAAGATGTGCTCAGGAACCAGAAACACCTAGATTCAAATCCCAGCTCTGCCGTTTACCAGGTAGGCAACCTAAGACAAGTTTCTCTACTTCTCTGTACCCCAGTTTCTTCATGTATAAAATAGGTATGTTGGTTCTTAGCTTCTGTGTTAAGTGAGTTAACACATGCAAAGATCTCTAAAGATCTTCAAACAGAAAGGCGCATGAAGTAAACTCTCAATGAATGAGATCTATTACTATGCTGTGACTCCACGAAATGGACCAAGATGGAAGTGTAGAAGTTACCAGAAGGCTTATTTCAATGGTTCAAGAATTTCTAACAATCAGAACTGCTGCCCACATTGGACAGGAGGCTGAGAGGTGAAGAGTTCTTGGTCAATGAACTGTCAAACAGGCTGGACTCTGCAGACGAGACCTCTGTACCAGGTGAAAGACTGTATATCATTACTTTTAAGGTCCCTTTCAACTCTAAGATTCTTGGAGTCTCCAGGATATCTACCTCCTTTCCTTAGCCCTTTGGAGAGTGATATTTTCTTTTTCCTTTTATACACGGAGTGCAAGACGTGAAGCACCAATGGGATTCCATACTCTGTGGAGAGGGGCTTCAAATCCTCCCTGGTCCACCGCAGAAACTTTGAGACCTCACCCCACCCCATTGCAACAGACAAACAATGCCTTCCCTCAGCAGAGTCTGGTTGGTAGGCCTGCTGAGCCTGAGTGCTCCCCAAGGAGGGAGAAGGTGCCATCCTGGTGAGTACCTGAGACCCACAGAGCTGGCTTAGGTCTTGGCCCCCAAGCCGTGAGTGAGCACCATAAAGGCCAGGTGCCTGGGAGACTCAGAGGGTCTAGAAATGAGATTTAATTAGGAGAGCCACGAAACTCTCGTAACAGAAACTTCGCAGCCAGGTCCGAGAGTGACATTTCAGGAGGTCCAGGAAAACGGTCTTGCTTTCTCCTCATGCCTCTACCTCTCAGATGAATGCCAACATTATTTCAGCAGAAAGACAGCCTTGGCCTGGCCTGAGCCCCAGTCAGAATGCACCAGCAGGAGTTGTTGATTGAATTACTGACCCAGAAAGAAGGGATCACGTGGGAGTGGTCAGATGTCATGGTGGCTGCAACAGAGGTTTTGTACTAAGGTGAAGAAATGCTGTCTCAGATCCAGCTCCGCTTCGGGCCTTGGCTTGGAATTTAATAATGACTTTACCACTCTCTCCCAGGGTAATCTTGAGCCAAGTTGTTTCCTCTCTTTGAGCCTCAGTTTCCCTATCTACAAAATGAGGGGTTGTGCTGGTTGATCTCATATGCCCCTTCCTGTTCAAACACAGTTTGCCAAGAAACCTTACAATCTTGGGTTATTTAATTCTGCCAACAACCCACTGAGGTAGGCAGGCCAAATCCTATAGCTTACAGAAGTGGAAACCTTAAGAGGAATAAGTGACTTACCTAAAGTCATAGAGCCAGGAAGCAGAAGAAACGAGATCTATGCCCAAGTCTGTTGGACACCAAAAGGTGATATATTTTTCTTTCTCCACCCAGTTGTCTTTCTCACTCCACATCCAGCACCCTACCCACCCATTCCTATCCCAAGTCCTGTAAAGTCTCTCCGGTAAGGGGATGAGAGGGATGCATAGTGAGCTGGGTAGGGGAAAGAAAGGGGACAGAGGCTGCTAAGTGTCAGGGTCTGCTCCTCCCAGAGAGAACTGGGAATTGATCTTCCCAAGGAGGCAGTTTCCTGGCCCCAGCAATAAAATTGATTAGGGTTTGATGCTATAAGCACACATCATTGTTTTGGCACATTAGCATTGAGCCTTCTTCTGCAAATGGATATGATTTTTATGGCATTGTTTATGGAGCTAAATATTCAGATTGATTCTCTTTTCCCTCTCCCAGGGCTCTTCTGGGAAGGAACAGACAGACACCACCCCCACCGGGGTGGGAAGCTGCTCCTCTGGCCCCCCTCTCAGGCAGACAATGGCCAGGTTTCCCTGTCTCCTTTAAGCCCCTCCACAAATCCCCGGTAATGCTGGGGGCTGAGGCCCAGAGACTTGGATGCCTCCTAATCCTCATCCATTTACTCCCCTGAAACCTAGAAGCCTGCGATTAGGAAAACAAGACAAAACAAATAAAGCAAACACAAGCAAAGGCAGTCTCTGAGCCATTTTGTGTTGGCTGAGTCACCTGGGGCTTCTGTTTCTCCAGTCTTCCACAGAGCGGCTTATCTCTTGGTACAAATCTTCCAGCACGTGTCTTCCCATTAAACCAACAGATCCTGCTCCCTTTCCTTTATTCACTAACAGCATTAACAAGCTTCTTCCTCTCCAGATTGTGTGTTGAAAAGGAGCACTATTCACACTCTTCAGGCGAAGTCTCCCAGGACGTGGCCACTTGCTTTTCTCAGTAGGACACAGCATGCCTTCACCCACAAGAGAACCCCATTGCCACCCCACACCACTCGTCTTCTTCTGGGGCTTGGAGAGAGCCGGAGAGGACACCTAGTCCAACTGCCACCACAACTAGCTAAACTAGTGCATCCTCTCCCAAACCTTGAAACATGCAGCCTTAGTTCCCATTTACACACAATAAGGAAGGTTCTGGCACCAACTAAACGTTCCTCTTCTTACAGATTCCCAAAGCATATGAAAGACACCCAAAGTCTTTCAGTAAAGCAAATTCTTCTATTGTGTTTCACCAAAAGTTCTTCAAACTTTAAAAACCATGGATTCCTTTCTCCCTTGAGGTGATTATTGACATTTGGAACTAGGGTTCCATTGAACACAATTCTGGACACTATGGACTAGCTGATTCGCCTAGTGCCCTGGAAGCCCTGACAGTTTATGATTCTATCATCTAAATCTCTACCATATCATTTTATATGACCAAAGTCGTGTACAGCCTGTCTAGGTCTCTATGATATGCCCCTATGGTCTATCAAACTCTGTTAGGGTCATTGAAGTTTCCTCCTTTGCAGTTACCTGCCAAAAGGGAAGAGGTTCAAGGTCTACACTCCTGAACCTCAACACTTCTATTCACTGTTTCTACAGCAGCTATACAGCTGCCGTGGCTCTAATGAGACGGGTTTCAATCTTGTCTCTGCTGCTTACAACTGCGGGGCCTTAGACAAGTACTAAAGGCCTCTGAGCCTCAGTGTGGCATACTAAGACAGCTCCCAAGAGTCCACACCAGGTGCCCACACCCTGGACGATCCCCTCCCCTGGAGTGGGAGATCTCACTCATGCTATGAGCATACTAATCCGTTGACTTTGAGTTAATCAAAAGGGAGGTTATCTTGGGTGGGCTTGACCTGTGAGCTGCTTTCTAGAATAAGGAGGCCAGAGCCTCACATTTACTTTTTCCTTGTATTTTCTTACTTTCTTTCAGGACTGGGTATACCTTGGTATTAAGGTGGGCTGAGCAGGATCAAGCCGTAACCCATCATGTGAAGTAAAGAAACCTCTCAAGAACAGATTAATGAATTTGACCATCTGAAAGTAAAAAGGTTCTACCAAGCAAGTTTCCAAGCACCACTCACCAAAAGGTGAATAGTCAGGTTCATTGACAGTCAGCCAAATATGCATTCATCCAATAACAAGCACTTATTGTGTACCAACCATGCGATGGGCCTGTGCTAGGTGCTGGGAAAAAAGACAGCATCTTTGCACTTAAAGAGTTCACAGAGTGTTCAGGGTGCAAAAAAGTAGTGACAATAAGATTTCCATCAGGGACCCAGCCTGGGGTTGCAATTCCATAGACCTATTTGGCTGTGAGCATCAAAGGAGAAATAACGACTATATTTCATTGGTGTGGCCATCAGCTGCCCAGTGATAAGATTTTCAAGCAGTTCTATTACCAAAGCTGCCCTCTAATCCTGAGGCAGTGGCCACTCAGTTAGGGGAAGAACACTGAATAGAGACAAAATGCTGAATCAGGTATATCTGTCGATCCATAGAGGAAAACGGTCAGAGGAAAAAAAACATTGAGAGCAGCATTGTGTGTGAGCACTTACTGTCTCCTATCAATCCCATGTCTGGCAAGAAACAACATAAAAAGGAGACTTGTATAGAAGATTCCAAGAGTAATCTTGGCAAATTCCATCAACAAATACAAAGTGACTACTATGTACCTGGATATTGTTCTTTACACTGTGCATATATCAGAGGACAGACAATGTTTCTCCTTTTGTAGGGCTTACATTCTAGCAGAAACAATAGACATGATTTTTTTTAAGCAAATAAATCAATATGTTAGAAGGTAATAGGGACTGCAGATGCAGGGAGGTGTTGCATTTTTAAGTAAGTGGTCAGTGTGGTCTCATTATGAAGGTGAGATTTGAACAAAGACTTGAAGGCAATGGGAGAGTTAGCCAAGCAGATACCGCAAAAGGAGGTTTTTCAACAAGGGAATAGCTAGAGCAATGACCAGGGCAGGACTTAGGGAGCAACAAAGATGTCAGTGTTGCTAAATCAGAGTAAGGTCCAGTGAGAGCAATAGAAGATAAGGGGATCATTGTAGGTTCTTCAGCTTTAATTCTGGGAGGCGTGAGGAGCACGACAGCATTCTGAGCAGAGGAAAGCCATGACCTTTCTTAGCCTCTAAAATGATTGTCCTGCTTTCTATACTAGGAATAGGGGGAAGAGTGAATCAGGGAGATCTGTTAAAAGGATACTGGAGAAAGTCCAATGAGAGATGAAGGTGGCTCCAACCAGAGCTGGAGCAGTGCAGGTGTGAAAATTGGTCAGATTCCATATATATATTTTGAAAGTAGAGGCAAAGGTAGAGTATTTCCTGGCAGAATTTTTGGACTAAGAAACTGGAAGAATGGAGTTGTCATCAACTGAGATACAGAAGGCTGTAGATAGAGCAGATTTCAAATAGGAGGAGGGGAAGTCAGGAGTGCTGTTTGGTACATGTTGAGTATGAGAAGTCCATCAGAATTAAGCAAATGTTGGAAGGTTTTGCACTTCTAAATAGTCAAAGTAGGCTCATTGAGTCTATGGGATATTTAAGTCTCAAGTTCAGGTGAGGGGTAAACACTTGCCTGTCGTCAATATGTAGCTGATATTTCAGATCACTAGACTTGGTGAGATCACCAAGGAAATGAGGATATCAAGAAGAGGACCAAGGAATGTGTCCTGGACTCATATAAGCCCACCATTAGGAGATACAGGAGAAGAGATGAGAAAGCAAAGGAGGCGAAAAAGAACTATCTGTGAGATAGGAAGAAAACCAAGAGACTCATCTGGGAGGACTAGAGGAGGGTGTGACTACCTGAATCAAAGTGTTGCTGATAGGTCAAACAAGATGTAGACTGACCACTGTTCACTAGACTTTGCAACATAGAGGTCTTCATTGGCCTTTATAAGAGCAGTTTCAGTGCAGTGGTGGCTGAAAAGCCTTACTGGATGATGACAACTCTTTTGAGGAGTTATGCTACAGTCGGAAGCAAAGATATGGGCAATAGCTTAAAAGGGAGGTAGACTCAAGAGAGGATATTCTTAACATCAGAGAAGAGCATGTTTATGTGTAGATGGGAATGGTCTAGTACAGAAATAAAAAATTGATGCTGTATAAGAGAGAGAGAATTGCTGTAAGGGAGAGAGAAAGGGATCTTGTGCACACACAAGTGGAAGAAATTGGCTTTAAAGAGTAGCATGGACAGTTCATTTATGGGAGCATGTGGGAAAGGCAGAATGTAAATGGGTAGATGCTGGTAAGTGGTTGGATGCAGCAGAAGTTTGAGGAAGACCTCTTTTGATTGCTTCAATTTTCTCAATGAAGTAGGAAGCAAAGTCATCACCTGAGAGTGAGAATAAGATATGTGTCATATGAGCAACCTTAAGGCATGCTGTCATAATGGTATGGTGTTATGACATAGGTATTTATTGAGCTTTTGCTTAGGCGATGTACTAAGCTCTTGACGTACATCATCTTCACAACATCCCTCAGAGATTCTTACATGCCCTTTAAAGATGGGAAAATGAGGCTCAGGATGATTAAACAAATTGCCCTTAGTCACCTGGCCGGTAAGTATGAGAGCTAGGATTCAAACCTTAGCCTCACTCACTGCAACGACTTTTCTCTTAACCCAAGGTGGGAGTAAAAGGCAGAAGGAAGAGGTGGCATGTGGAGAGGACACTTTCCCTATCTCACTACAGTAATTGGCCAAGAGGGAAAAGCTGGCTTTGTTGCCTCAAAGAACCATGAATGAGTGAATTCATAAAGGAGTTGCTCACATGTTCCCCATACTTGCCAGACCCCTTTTCTGGGCTGTTACTATGTTTTCCACATGTATTTATTTATTTACTTATTTTAATTTTTTTTTTCAATTACCATTGGCATACAATATTATCACATATATTTATTAAATAAAGCACTTTTCATAATCTATTAGACTCTCATTACATCAGCCAAATTCAGGACACCTGAGAAACATAGGTATTTCTGTATTAGTTTCCTGTTGCTGCTGTAACAAATTACTACAAACTTAATGGCTTGAAACCACACAAATTTATTATCTTACAGTTCTGGAGATCAGAAGTCCGAAACTGGTCTCACTGGCTAAGATCAAGGTGTTGGCAGAGCTGTGTTCTCTTCTGAAGATTTTAGGGAAGACGCTTTTTCCTTGCCTTTTCCAGTTACTGGAGGCCACCTGCATTTCTTGACTCATGACCTCTTCCTTCATCTTCAGACCCAACAATGAAGGCTGAGTCCTTTTCACATGGAATCACTCTAACTTGCTCTTCTGCCTCCCTCTCCCACTTTTAAAGACCCTTGGGCCCACCCAGATAATTCAAGCCAGCTGATAAATTCTATCTGCAAACTTAATTCCCCTTCATCATGGTCAAAGTTTCCAGGGATTAGAACGTGGACGCGAGGTGAGGGCATTATTGTGTCTACCTCAATAGGTCTACATTCCTACCTAGCTCATAGGCTGCACAAGCCACACCTCTGGGACACTAACAGAACAGATCCTCACTGTATTCGTTCATTCATTCATTCGTTCATTCATTCATTCAGGAAGCTGAACTTTAGGAACCAGCACTAGTCTGGGAGTTGTTCTCTTGCCTCCCATGCAATGTTTATTATACAAAGAGTGATCGAAAAATACAATGAATGTTTTAATTAAAAATTATTACAGTAAAAGACGATTGCCATTAATCCCCCTCAAAATACTCCCCCTCAGCTCAAACACACTTATTTCATCATTCTTGCCACTTTCTGAAGCAGTTCTGTGAGTCCTCTTTCATGAGTGTCTTTACTTCATCCTCCATCATTACAAAGCTCCATGTTACATATCACTTCTGGTACGGCAATTTCTGTCAAATAAAAACATTATGGTGTGTCCTCATCCACCTTATTCACCTGATCTGGCACTGTGAGACTTCTGGCTCTTCCCCAAAGTCAAAATGACCATGAAAGGAAAACATTTTGAATTGATTCAGGCCATCGAGGCAGCCACAACAGCACAACTAAAGACACTCAGAAAGAGGACTTCCAGAGCTGCTTCAGAAAGTAGCATGAACAATAGGATAACTGTGTTTGAAGCTGGGGGAGAGTATTTTGAGGACAATTAATGGCAATGTGTCTTTTACTGTAATAATTTTTTTAATGTAAACATTCACTGTATTTTCCAATCACACCTCATATTAATGGATGTGTTCTTTTACCCAGAAATCCTACAGAAAGTCCGAAATAAAAAATTATTTTGCATCTAATCCAATACCATTTCTGCTCTGGGAGCGTGCGGGGCGTGCAGAAGAGTGTGGAGAGTGAAGTGGAGGGGGAGGGGGAGAGATCACCCCCATTTTCCCAGCATCTCTTCTCTACTCCTTCCTTTCCATGATGTAATAGATGTATGAGGTCAGCCCAGGTGGGTTGTGTTTTTTTCCTGACAAACTCTGTTAGCAGAGCTATTTAAATCATTCTAATTACTCCAAAAACACCCCATTAAATATCTTAGTGAGGGATGCTAAGGAAAAGGGCAAGGAGAAATTTAGGAGGGAATGAGAAAGAGAAATAGTGACCAGGCATTGACTCCTGCAGCATCTTCTTCCACTTGCTTAAACAAGGAGGCAAGAGAGGAAGCCAAGGGCAAGAGAGAAAATAAACAGATAGTGTCATGTCCTGCCATTAGAAATGCAAAATTCACTAGAAAAACATTGATTGCAAAGAATTGATTTAGTAGTGATTTGATTGTCAGGCCTACAGTACATCCAAGGAAAATTTTCATTATGATTCAGAATTCGTAAAAAGAAGACAGGAAGGCGGTGCAAAGAGCAAGGATGTGTTGTTGTAGCATCTCTTGTTAGAAACCCAAGCTTGACCTCAGAGCTGCCCCATAATAGAACCATGTCTATTACGTTATGGGGGGAACTGATGATTTGCCTGTCACTTTCCCAGGACCTGCAATCTGGGTGCTTTACAGAAGGACACAGACCTGTTGGGCATGACCCCATCTTATGGGCTCAATGGGACAGTTTCCTTGTTGCAGCCATCTCCTAGTTAAGGGAAAGCACATTCCAGCTGGAGCAATCCTTTACTGTCCCTCCATTTCTCTTTCATTCCCTGCAGTGAGGTCACACAGTATAGGGCCAGAAAAGAATAGGGCCTCAGGTATCAAGGATGCCCAGCCATATACCACCCTGGTCCAGCTTCCCATTCCTCACAGAGCTTTGCTAAGTCTCCCTTGGCCCCTGCCACCCCACACTTGCTTGTGGTCCTGAGGCCCCTCCCTCTTCTGACTCATTCTACTGCCACCTTCTCACTACTTTAAGTCACTAGAAAAGCCAGGTCCTTTCTACTGGGGATCCTCGCGTATTCCTTTTAGATTTTGGTCTTGACTTCACCTTCCTCACCAACACAGATTCTCCAGGAAAATTTTGACTTTTATCCATCCCCCATTTCCAGCCCCTGATAAAAGCTGGGCTCCTCCACGGATTCAAAAGATGGCTTTCCATCCACTAAAACCACTTGGACATGTCTTATTTTATTTGTTGAGCTATTTGTTCTAGCAGGCTCTGCCTCCATCTCTGTACATCAATTCTGTCATCTTCCATCCTCCTGCCGCTTTCTCTGTTCTTATCTATTCGCACCTGGTACTCTTTGTTTCCTCTCCTCTCTTTTACCAAATACCAACCATTAGCTTTTCTCAGCTGTGCTCCTTTAATCCCCTAGACAATTGGCCAAGTGCAGGATCTCACCATCACTCAGCTCGAAAGCCCTCTCCCTTTACAAAATTTCTTGACCTCCTAACCTAGATTCTCATCTGTAAAATGAGTGTAATAATAACAACATGCCTACCTACCTCAGAGGAGCAAATATAATCACACACTGTGTAAGTGTTTTGCAAACTGAAAGGGCTACTTAAATGTAAATTGTTTTGTTCCTCCAATTCAGGGATTCATAATATACATAATTTGCATTTGGAAGGCAATCCTCAATGATTAGCATTAGCATATTTAAGAAATACTTTGGCCAGTGATTCTCAACCCTAAATAAAAAATAGTGGTTTCATTGGTTTGGGTTAAGACTCAGGTGAAGTAGTCTTTAAAAGCTCTGAGGTAATGGAGATTTGCAGTCAGGGTTGACAGCCAATGATTTCTCTTTGACTTGTACATTTCTACAGAGCTATCACCTATCTATCTCCTGGTCCGGGACTAAACCCCTCTCCTACACCTACTTTCTTACCCACTTTTGTTTCTCATTCCCCCATCCAAAGTGGGCCTGTGAAAATAGATTTGTAGATTTCTGGTCAAGATGAAGGAGTAGGTAAATGTAAATGCTGTGTTTGCCTCCTTTCATGATCACATCAAAACTACAACTAACCTACAAAAAGCCATGTGGGGACAGAGCCAGGAGTGCAGTTTCCAGGCTCTCAACCTCACGTGGAAAGGTGCTCACTCGGGTAGTAAATGGCTATCAACTGTGATTGGATGGCCATCAGCTGTGGCTAGTTGGCTGTCAGCTGTAACCAGTGAGCCATTTGGCCACTAATATAACTTCTGTGGCTACGCTAGCAGAAAATGGGGGCTAGCAAGAAGATGGTGGCTGAGCTAGCAAGAGCGGATTGCAGTTAGCACGGTGGATTGCAGCTAGCAAGTGAGGTTGGTTGGTAGAGACAAGTGGACGGCAGGTTGCAGATCATGTGGCTCCTGATTCCTGTGTTTCCAACACAGCCGCCAGTGAGAATATAGCGGTATGACTCCCCTATCTATGGTTCCGTGGGTGTTCCTTTTTGGCCTCACCATATCCTGCATTCTTATGTGGAGAGCGGGACAGAAGACCCCGCATGACACCCTGCATGACAAGCCATCATTGAGAATCATCTGAAGTCTAGCTGAACCAAAGTCCTACAACCAAGGACATACAGAAGAAGCCACCTCGAGACTAGTAGGAGGGGCAGAGACACAGAACAGGCTGGTCCCCCACCTGCATGTAACAGTTAAAAATTGAGAGGGATATCATGGTTGCAAATGTCCTCCCTGGAGGAGTGAGGAGTCCCAGCCCCACACCAAGCACTCCAGCCCAGGGTTCCAGTGCCTGGGAGAGAAGTTCCTACAATTCTTGTCTGTGAAAACCAGCAGAGATTATAGTTAGGTAAGACAAAGGGTGGCTAGAGACCCACGTGTTCCTCTCAAAGGGTCCACACATGGCCTTACTCATGACGACACACTTGCTCCAAACTCCAGTGCTGTGGAAGCAGCTCAAAAGGCACCAAGGATATATGGGGAGGAACTGAGTTGTCTGGCTTCAGGATGAGGACTGGGGGAGCCACTTTCTCCCTGATAAAAGTGCTGGCTGAATCCGTTGTTTCTTGAGCTCTGCCCCATTCCAGGTGTGCAGATGGAGGAGGCTAACATTGTTTGTTTGTCCTGCCCTGGCGATTCCCTGAAACCCTGCCCCACCCAACTTTTGGACCCATTCAAGCCACTTCCCGTGGCTTTTCTATAGAAATGACCTGTCTTTGCTCATGCTTCAGACTTTCATAAAATCTCTCAAAGATTCACAAAACTGAAACAAGCAGCATCTGGCTTTGGAGTGTCTCTCTTGCTGAGCAGCCCAAGCCCAGCACTAGTGCCAGCCAGCCTTGGTTTGCAGCTTGGCCTCTCAAGGCATCTCCAACCCCAGCACAGGTGGCAGCCGTTTGCAGATTGCTTTGTGGCTCTGGCCAGATGACACTGGGCAGGGCACAGGCTGTGGCTGAACTTGGCCTATGGTGCAGCCTCTCCCAGGACATCCTGGGGCTGGAATACCCACTGACCAGCTTCGGACTAAGCCAGAACATCACCCAGCCACCTCCAAGGATGACTCACCCAAAGGGAAGATTGGGCAGGCAACAGAGCCCTGTTAAAGTGAATCCTCCTCCATTGGGTAGGTCCCTGCACAACAGCTCCTCCACTGTAGTCACAGCCAGTCCTCACAACCAATCAACCCGAGGGTCAGTCCCTTCCACTGACATGTAAACAGCAACCAAGGCTCAAGTACAAGAGGAGGGCACACACAACCCATACAAGGGACACACCTGGAGCATGTGGCTCAGGTGACAAGGAAGACTGTGCCACTGAACCCCACAGCACACCTACTACATAAGGCCACTCTACTAAGACTGGAAGACATAGTAGTCCTACCTAATACACAGAAACAAACACAGGAAGGCAGCCAAATTGGAGAGACCAAGAAACATGTCCCAAATAAAAGAATAGAACAAAGCTCCAGGAAAAGAACTAAACAAAATGGAGACAAACTATTTACCAGATGCAGAGTTCAAAACACTGGTTATAGGTATTCTCAGTGATCTCAGGAAGAACTACAACAAAGAGATAAGAAGCATAAAAATGGAGATAGAAAACATAAAATAGAACCAGTCATAAATGAAGACTACAATAACTGAAATAAAGACTATATTAGAGGGAATCAACAATAGAGTCAATGAAGCAGAGGATCAAATCAGCAATTTAGAAGTTAAGATAGCAGAAAATACCCAATCAGAACAGCAAAAAGAAAAAAATCCAATAAGATGAGGCTAGTCTATGAGGACACTGGGACATAAAGTGTACCAACATTCGCATCATTGGGTTCCAGAAGGAGAAGAGAGAGAGAAAGGAATTGAAAACTTGTTTGAAGAAATAATGATAGACAACTTCCCTGACCTGGTGAAGGAAATAGACATACACACCCATAAAGTGCACAGATGAACTCAAAGAGGCCAACACCAAGACACATCATAATTAAAGTGCCAAAAGTCAAAGACAAAGAGAAAGTCTTAAAAGCAGCACCAGAAAGGCAGTTAGTTACCTACAAGGGAACTTCCATAAGACTATCAGCTGATTTCTCAACAGAAACTTTGCAGGCCAGAAGAGACTGGCACAAAATATTTAAAGTGATGAAATGCAAGGGCCTACAACCAAGCAAAGCCATTATTTAGAATAGAAGTACAGATAAAGAGCTTCCCAGATGAAAAAACTAAAGGAGTTAATCACCACCAAAACAGTATTACAAGGAATATTAAAGGGACTCCTTTAAGAAGAAGGAAAAAAATCAAAAATATGAATTATAAAATGGCAATAATACTATCTATCAACAATTACTTTAAATGTAAATAGATCAAGTGCTCCAATCAAAAGATAGTGTGGCTGAATGGATAAAAAAAATAAGACTTACAGGGGCAGACAGGTGGCTCAGTTGGTTAGAGCGCGAGCTCTGGGCAATGGGGCTGCTGGTTCAATTCGCACATGGGCCAGCGAGCTGCGCCCTCCGCAACTAGAATGAAGGCAACGAGCTGCTGCTCAGCTCCTGGGTGGCCAGATGGCTCAGTTGGTTGGAGCGCAAGCTCTCAACCACAAGGTTGCCGGTTCAACCCCTCGACTCCGACTCTTCGACTCCCACAAGGGATGGTGGGCCGCATCCCCTGCAACTAACAGCAGCAACTAGACCTGGAGCTGAGCTGTGCCCTCCACAACCAAGATTGAAAGGACAACAACTTGACTTGGAAAAGTCCTGGAAGTACACACTGTTCCCCAATAAAGTCCTGTTCCCCTTCCCCAATAAAATATTTTTTAAAAATAAATAAATAAATATATTTTAAATTAATTAAATAAAATGGAATTCATTAAAAAATTAAAAATTAAAAAAGTAAGACTTACATATGCTGTCTATAAGAGACTCAGTTCAGATTGAAAGACACACACAGATTTAAAGTAAAGGAATGAAAAAACTTATTTCATGAAAGTGGGAAAAAAGCTACGGTACCAGACAAAATAGACTTTAAAACAAAGACTATAACAAGAGACAAAGAAGGACCCCCTAATCCTACTTCAGGGTATTTATCCAAAGAAACCCAAAGAGCTACTTTGAGGGGACCTGTGCATCATATGTTCATTGCAGCAATGTTTACAATGGCCAAGATGTGGAGGTAGCCTGGGTGTCCATCAATGGATGAATGGATAAAAAGTAGGTGGTACATATATACAATGGAATATTGCTTGGTCACGGAAGGGAATGGGTTCTTGCCATCTGGGACAGTATGGATGGACCTGGAAGGTATTGTGCTGAATGGAGTACGCCAGACAGAGAAAGACAGATGCAATGTGATTTTGATTATATGTGGAAAGTAAAGAACAAAATAAAAAAACAAAAAAACAAAACCGAAACAAACTTATAGATACAGAGAACATTTTGATGGTTGGCAAAACGGGAGGGGGGTTGCAGGGGTGGATGAAAAAGGGGAAGGGATTAAGAAGTACAAATTGTTCGTTACAAAGTAGTCATGGGGATGTAGGGTATAGCATAAAGAATATAGTCAATAATACTGTAATAACTATGAATTGTATGGTGTCAGATGGGTACTAGATTTATCGGGGTGATAGATGGGAGGCGGGTTGGGGGCAGAGTGAAAAAGGTGAAGAGATTAAGAAGTACAAATTGGTAGTTACAAAATAGTCATGGGGATGTAAAATAAAGCATAGGGAATATAGTGAATAATGTTGTAATAAGTATGTATTGTGCCAGGTGGGTACTAGACTAGTCAGGGGGATCACTTCTTAAATTATGTAAATGTCTAACCACTATGCTGTACACCTGAAATTAATGTTTAATGTCAACTGTAATTAAAAAATTAAAAAGGAGGGGAAGGTAAAGGGGAATAAGGAATTCAAATTTCCAGGAATAAAACAAATAAGTCATGGGGATGTAATGTATAAGGAATATAGTCAATAATATTGCGATAGCGTGGTACGGTGTCAGATGGTTGCTGGACTTATCATGGTGATCGCTTCTTTAGGTATATAAATGTTGAATAAGTATGGTGTACCCCTGAAACTCATATAACATTGTATGTTAGCTATATTTTAATAAAAATCTTTTAAAAAGAGACTTAGAAGAGGGTGAAAGAGTCCTAGAATTTAGGAGACTGACAAGAGACCTGAGGGATGGTAATTGCCCCCCTCTGGAGTTTCACTTCTCAGCGGGTGCTCACAGAGTGACAAGTAAGCTCTCCTTTTCCTTCTAAAAGAAACACAGCTGCAATAAGATGCCACACTGCACCTCTGCTTCCTGTCCCCTCTTAGATGCCTCACCCTACCCCTGGCTCTGCCTCTTTCTAATGTCCAAATCTGACTCCAGTGTCGATTTTATTCATCCATCCATGTCTCCGCCTTGACCTCTGCTCACAGGTAATTTAACCTTTTTCATCAAATGTACGATACATCAATTCTAAAATGTACCATCACTGTATGTATCACTGAGAGAGAAAAGCATACTGTCAAATAAGCTGTGATGTGCCATCCATGGTAAGATCCATCTGGTTTCAAAGATGTTAAAATGTGAACAAATGTAGAATTGATGAAACACAGAACTTCACCCTTTTACTCCACCTCTCATCCCCCATCATGGATTTGATGTTCCTCAGCCATCCCTCTTTGGCTCAGCCCCCTCAGGCCTCTGGTTTCATCTCACTCTGTAATTCCCAACTCTCTCTAGCTGTTGGCTGAAACAGAGGAAGGAAGCAGCCCTGCTCTCTGTCCCCTCAGCCATCTTCACGTTAAAGAGCTGGTCCCTGAAAGCCACAAAACCAGAGGGAGACCTCATTTGTAACAGTCTTTGCCCCACCAAGGTGAGCAAACAGGCCTCACAGCATTCAAGCAGTATTTATTGGCACACACATACTAAATGCCAATCCCTGAACTAAATGCTGGGGCTACAAGAGTAACTGAGATTGCTCCCTGACCTCAAGCATAAAGCTCCGTCTAGACGACAGCCCACCATAAAACACTGAAAGTCGTCTATGGTAGGGTGTGACCTAAATGGGAGTTCCTAACTACTGTATATCGGAGGCTGGGTGAAAGTGAGGAAAGGCCTCACAGAGAAAGTAGCAACAAGACAGGTCTGGAAAGATTTGGAAAAAAAAAAAAAGGAAATTAACAAGCCAAGAAGAGGGGAAAGGTATTCCAGGCAGAGGGAAAGCATGAACAAGAACCCAGGTATAAAAGGTCAAAGCATATTGAGGCGTTGCTGTGGTCCCAGGTGGGCTATTGTAAGGGGATATATAGGGATGGGGGCAGGGCGGGGGAAGGCAGGGCATGAAATAAAATGAAGTTTCGTTGTGAAAATCCCAAATGGCAGGCTAAACAGTTAAGCCTTTGACCTTAGCAATAGAGAGTCATGGAAGATGTTTGAGCAGGAGTGTGGCATGCCTTCTGCGCATGCTTGCAGCACACTTATAGGCTAAGGACTTCTGCTAAATGACTAGCTCTCTGGTCTTTTCACACTACCATATTATTTTATAGGCTCTGCCCTTGCCCCTGCCTCTGACAGAGCTGAAATTCCAATGGTGGCATAGATGTCAACTCAGAGGACTTAGCTTGGGAGAAATCCTCAGAAGCGTGTAATGAGATCATTAGCACTGACCCAGGTTATAGCAATAGAACCTACCCCCTGTAACTCATGGGGCTGGGGTGGGGAGAACTCTTTTTTTTTTTTAATTAAAGTTTATTGGAGTGACAATTGTTAGTAAAGTTCTGTTGATTTCAGGTGTACGATTCTGTAATACATCATCTATAAATCACATTGTGTGTTCACCACCCAGAGTCAGTTCTCCTTCCATCACTCTTATCAGGACCATTCTGAAAGACAAAGGGGTCCTGAGCTGGGAGAGGGTTTGAAGAGGGAAAATCAACTGTGAGCTCCTGGTCATCAATGTCAGCTTTATCAGTCCTCCAAAGGGCAAAGCAATCGGCCCCAAGGGCCGAGGTGTGCAAAGAAAGCTGGTTCTACCCACAGTTTTAAATGCTGATTCTCAGGCATCACGAGTAGAAGCCAGTGATCCTCCTGAAGAGTGAGATTTGCTCAAAGGACAGCCAGAATCGCTGTAATGAGCACAGCTATTAATTTTATTACACAGCACAGGAATAGTCGCCATGGCTACTCAGGCTTTCCTCCGAGGTTAGGCAGCTCCAGGTGATCAAAAGGGACCCCAATCTATGATGTCCTGTGATTTAGAGACAATTCCAGTGAGAAGGGATTTGGGAGGTTTTTTCTTAAGAGTCATTTCCTAGAAAAGAAGAGGCAGTGTATTAATGAAGGTCATGCTAGCTGCTGTAATAAACAAACATAAAATTTCAGTGGTTTTAACCCAAAAGAATGTGTGTTTCTTCCTCTCATGGGACAGTGCTCTGCTTCACAGTCATTCAAAGACCCAGACTGATAAAAACTTTGCCACCGTGTTTTTGTCGTGGTCACCTTAGACATTCCCATCCAGCCAGCAAATGATGGAAGGCTGAGAGAATATATGCCTGGGGAGATTGTAATGAATGAGGCCTGGAACTTGCATGTATCAGTCACTTCTACCCATATCCCATGCTCAGAACTCAGTCACATGGCCCATGTGATGCGAGGGGTGATGGAAATGTCCCTGTCTGCACAAGGACTTCCCCACGACAATTCCACACTGTCGGAGGGAAACATGAATCTTTGGTGAACTACTAGCCATCTGCCCCCAGGGATGTAAATAGGGGAAAGAGCACTGAACCAGGAGTACAGGATGACATGTGTGATCTAAAATAAGTCCCTTTTGCTCCCTTGGCCTCAGCATCTTCCTCCCTATATTGGGAGCGTTGGACTTAAAGGTCCCCAGCAGGCTTTGACCATGATGCTGAAGTTCAGGCTGTACTGTGGGAAAGGAGTAGTTATCTGAGCCCATGGAAAGTTCTGCCCAGCGAGCTGCCCTCCTGGCCATGGAGTCACATGGCTCTGAGAAGACTATACCAGGCCACAGTCTTATTCTCAACCTGACATCACACAAACAGGACCCCAGAGAGGCTGGAAATTGAACAGTCCCAACAGGAGAGGTAGCATTAAAGGTTACATTATTTGAGGCTGCATGGGGGTCCAAGTGACGTTTCCTTGAGTGGAAAGACGCCGGCTGCCAGTTGAGGGGCCCATGAAGTGGACAGCACCAGGATCTGGGCTGTCCCTGAGGGCACAGGGGTCGAGAAGAAGGGCTCATGCTGCCTGAGTCACAAAGATTAGCAATCCCCGTGAAGCTGGGACCTACTAGAGCACAGAGTCTCTCTGCTACCACAAACACACGTAGCATTTACATGGATGAATACTGAGGTCAGGTACATACCAGAAACACACAGATATGAATGTGCACGCATACACAGGGGCACATAAATGGATACACACAGGCCAGAAAAGGATGGACTTATACACACATATCCAGCTATCCATGAATGGGTACACATACTCAGATACACACAGAGGTCCACAGGGACATTACACCAGGGCCATCATTAGGCACATATAGATGGACACATAAGCTCATTTTTACAGAGAATCCACATCAATATATTCAGAACATTCACATGTATATCTGTATAGTTTCCCTCAGATGGGCAACCACCCAGGAACACATGACAGGAGCACATAAATGCACTGCCCATGTGTGACTACCACCACAACATATGCACACATATACATAGAATATACACAGGGTCCACACAGATAAGCATCTTATAGTCAGCCATCTAATCTCAGAGCTGCACACACACAGGAGGTGGGAGCGTGTCTTAAACCCTGGTCAGATATGTTGGCCCTAGACAAATCATTTTCCTTTTCGGGCTTCAGTAACCTCATCAGTAAGATATGGGGGCTGGACTAAGAGATCTCTAAATGCCAGTTCTAACCTGCCAGATAGACATTCATAATTCAATTAGAAGTCATAGCCCCGTCCATGGGGCACTTCCAATCTAATGAGAAGTGGGCAAGCACAGGCCAGAAATGCCAGGGAGGCACAGAGAGTTACCGGTTTGTGATTCGTGATGGCATCTATACAGACAGCCAGGCTCTGAGGAGATAAAATAATGGTGGCACCAGATCTTCCTTTAAGAAAGACCTGGCTTCCTCAACTGGACAATACAGAGGGGGACCACATGGCCCCCAGCACTTCCAGTGGTGGCATGGCTGGTAGACTTCAAGATGCTTCAAGAGGGATTCAGGAAGGAGAGAGTGGTTGTAGGCTTTCTCCCAGGCCTCGAGACCACTGGAGGCAAATCTGTCCAGGGGTTCTCCAGAACTGAGAACCAACGCCAAGAGGCCCAGATTAACAACCTGCTGTGTGCAGAAGAAATGACCAGAGTGACGGGCTGGTTGCCAATCACTGCCAACAGAGCCCACAGCGACCCTCTGATTTAAGGAACGCCATAAAGTGGCTTCTGAGCAGATTTGTGTACTTTGTCTTCTGCTGTCAAATGGCTCCTGGCTCCCTGTAGGACAACGCTGGCCAAGATCCAGGAGGTGAGGGCTCCGGAGTGGGGCATTTGCATATGAATGTGCCTAAGACCTGTGTGCACCCACATGAGCGTGTACGGTTAACTTTGTTCATTGGGTCTCTGAACATGCCTAACGCTGTCTGCACCACACAGTGTACGAGTAACTGTTTACAAGTGCATCCTCACCCATCTGAATCTGCTTGTGTAATGCACACTTTAATGTGCACATAATTTGTGGGTGCATTTGTATATGTCTGCACCCATTCATCTCATTCCCAAGTACCCAGCTATATCCATCTTAAAGGGAAAGCCATTTCCTGTGCTCCTGCCCTGACTCATACAATGGAAGTTCTGCCCTCCAGGAAATAGTGAGAAGAAATTTTCTGCTCTCCTCTCCACCTGCCTCCCTTCGTTGACCCACTCCTCTCCGTATGAAATTGGTAAGCCTGGGAAAAGACTGGAGCATGGTGTCTGCATGGCCGGGGTCAGTGTAGAAAGCACACATCCTCCCCTCCTTGGCAGGGTAAGCTGGCTGAGGCAAGCTCTGTCCAGAAGCAGGGAGGCCTCGGGTGTCTGGGTTCTTGGCTAGTGACTCTGGGCAACCTCAACACAGGAGAGAAGGGTACAAAGCCCATGAGAGCCTCATTTCTTGAAATCAACTTTGCTGGCACTAAAACTAGGATCTCAGCAAACGTAATGTGCTGTCAACTGTAAAACACACCCCAATTTCAGAAATGTGAGAATGTGTATGTGTCTTAAAAAAGAGATGAAAGACAGGAATATTTTGGTCACTATCTGCCTCTGTGTCTATTTTTTACTTGGTTCAGAAATTGGTGGGAAGAAGGAGGTAATTAATTATCACCCTCAGATCTCCAGACATTTGCACATATCTGTACCCCTGGTATCTGTGTGTTTGCAACTGTTATAGCTGGGCTGCCCATCTGTGGGTCATTGATTGTGTCCACTGAGCGCTGAGGATCAGCATTTATACGTGAGAATCACTGAGCATGTGCTGACTGCACATACAGGCATTTTCATGTAGATGTGAACATTTTCATGGGTGCCTTATTTGTCAGTATTTGCCGTCTCTGTGTGTGAATCATAGCCCTAGACCCACACTCCCCACCCATCATCCTGAGAGGGCCACCAGCTATAAACCAAGGGAGACAAGAGGACAACGGCCTCTCTTTATTGCTCCTTCACTCTCTTGTGCTAGCTTCTCCCTCTCCGGGAGGAGGTCACCAGAGGCCCCTCCAGAGACAGGCCCCACCTTGCCTGTCTTGAGAACAACAGGCACAAAGCAATCTAGCAATTAGTAATAATCATGTCTCTCTGACTAGCCATTATTTCACCAGGACAAAGAAGGAGCTCAGGGGGCTCTGAGGCCCAGGAACAAGGAGGATGGGGAATTGCTCCTCCACATCTCTGGATGGGGTGAGAGTCTGGGACTCCTCAGAGGAGAGCAGGCCTTTGGTCTCCTCCCCCATCCCCACTTCTACCTTCCATCCTCCCCTGCCCTCTTTCTCTCCTTTGCCCCTGAGTGCGCAGACAGGCCTCACTTCCAGCCTTATAAAGGGAATGAAATGGATCAGACAAAGGAACCCAGATCCAGCCCATGTCACAGGGCAGGAGCACAGAAACAGCTGTCAGGGAAGACCCGGATTTACCAGTCCTCTGCCCCTGGGCTCAGCAGGACACACGTTCCACAGAACTGAGC
The DNA here is from genome assembly GCF_057876585.1 of Rhinolophus sinicus. Classification (NCBI taxonomy): domain Eukaryota; kingdom Metazoa; phylum Chordata; class Mammalia; order Chiroptera; family Rhinolophidae; genus Rhinolophus; species Rhinolophus sinicus. The sequence continues at coordinate 103,698,823 of NC_142514.1, read as the reverse complement.
TGGTGTGGAGCTGCCTTAGGAAATGAGCTTCTAGAGCACACGCCTCAGCATCCAGCCTAGCACTGGTCTCACTGATGCTTCCTGAAGACAAATGATCCTTAATCCCTCCAGTATTCATGGAAGCTTCTTGGTTACCAAGAATGTTGACAAGAGAACACAAGATCCAGAAGACATTGTCCCTTCCCTCTAGTCTAACCCAACAGGAAAAAAAAGAAATCTCCACAAATGACTTTAAAAAATTGTGCTGTGAGAAAATGCCATGAGAGAGAGACCAGCAAGTGCCACGGGAGATGAGAGATCACTGCCACCTAAGGAATTGGGAAATGCTTCTGGTAGGAGACAGAACATATGGACTGAACCATTCAGAACTGAGAAATAAGGGATTCCAAAAGAAGATGGGTACAAGGACGTTTGGGGTCAATGACATTATGAAGATGGGGAGGGGGAAGGAGGAAAAGAAGAAGGAAGAGGAAGGGAAGGAGGAGTAGGAGACAAACAACATCACTGATGACATCAAGAAATTTTCACATCACTTTTTAGCATCTTCTCCCGGACCCAGACTCAGCCACTTTGCCGATTACTGCCTGACCAAGCCCAAGCTTCGTTACCTCTCCAGCCTTACTTCCTGGAGTTGCTAAAACATAGAGGTAACCCAATCTGCCCTCCACAACAGCCAGCCGTTGTGCTATGGAAGGAGACAGGTCTTTGGTCTTTGGTCTTGTGGCTCAGTTACAGGGCAGGTTGAGAATAGATGGAAGATAATAAAAGAAAAGGGGGGGAAAAGATAATACTTTGAATCTGTATAATACAGCTTTCAAAGCACTTTTATATACATTATCTTATGTTGGGGAAAAAAATGTAAATATCGACTGTATTGCAAAGATGATAACCAGACTCAGAGAGGTTGGGGTGGAGGAGTGGTAAGATTACACAGCTGGCCTTGGCTCTATCTGCTGCCTCACCAGAGTGCCTAGAAGGGCTCAGATGGACCCCCTTTGAGCCCATTTCAGAGGAAGCAGGTGAATGCCCTGAGGATTAATCGCTCTAAAAAGTGCCTTTCTACCAGTTATCCAGAGTGATGGGAGGGGCCAGATGTCCAGCAAAGCCGGTGACCAAAGAGCCCTTGCTCCAAGCCCAGACACTGTGTTTAATTCCAACTGGAACCCTACCCCTCTGTATCAGTAAACTTTCCAGGAACTCCTAAGAATGTGGCTTTAGCACTGTGATAAGCTGTGTGCCCATTGGGGATACAGCCACTCCAGTGATGCTCCTTAAAACCTGGCAGAGGACTGCAGGTGCCTATGGAGCAAAGCTGAGCCCTCCATGGTCTGGCCAAATCCAATCTCCCACTACCCATTCCTGACCTTCTTTTTCTTCTGCAACAACAGGGTGCTCGTCATTCATTCCCCAAACTCACCTGCACTACCTGCCTCTGTACCTTTGCTCTTTCAGTCCCTTCACCTGACAAATCCCCGTTGTCTCCCTCCTGATCTTCAAAATGTCTTCCTCCTCCTCCCATTCATATCAAAACTCATCTTTCCCTCCACAAACACTTTCTACCTCAATATTGCACTTATCCCGGCCCACCAGGTGGCAGGGTGATTGAGGAATGCCTCCATCTGCCTCCAGTGGACAATGGGCCACAGGGAACCACAGGGCAGGCCTCCTATATTTTGGTATCTCCCCACTCCCCAACACACACACATGCACACATGCACACAGTAGGCACTTGGTTCGTATTTATTACATGTTGTTTCATCAGGAGGTCGCATAGTGCTTAGCCTTACATGGTAGGGCAGGGTCATATCAGGGAGGTCCAGGGGGAGAGCCCTGGGAGTTACCTGGCTGGACACAGACATAGCCGGATGGGGTTAGTGGAGCATAGATGGAAGAGTGTGCCCAGGCCGGCTGGGCACAGAAAGCCCTGCAGGAAGGACCCATCTGGGAAACTCCCATTAGCACCCTCCTCTCTGATTCAGGCCTTCCTAGGGAAAGAAAGACCCTAAGGACCATTCCTATCTCCAGGAAATGTCAACACTCCCTGAAAGAGGTCTCCATTGGCCTAGAAATCTCCAGGCTGTCGGCACTTGTGATAAGCACAATAAATAAAACAATGAGACCCATTTGAAGGCACTTGTGAGACAGTAGAGCTTTGAGAACTTAACTTTGATGAGTTTGAAAGGCAGAGGAAAGAAAGAAGAATGAGTTTCCTCTTGGGCTCAGGTTTGTTTATTCTGCTTGACAGAAGCCAAGCCTACAAGCTTGAAGGTTTCAAATGGCCCTACGAGTTTCTTGAAGTCTAGACAGAAGGCACCTGTCTGCCCTGGGCCAAAACGCACAACGGCACAAAAGAAACACAGCCACTCCAGTTCCCAAGAGTGTCCCTGTTTGGGGAGTGGGAGGGAGGAGTCCAGGCTTGAGCCCTCCCTTAGGAGTACACAGAGGATGGGGAGGGGGGAGCTCCAGGTAAATGGGGAATCATAACATATGGGGGCTGTGAGCTACATCTAGTGGAGCCCCTATGGGGTTCAAGCACGAGTCCTGGCCCAGGACCATGGAGACCAGGGTGTGGGCCTAGGTCTGCCCCTCACTTGCATGGCGTTAAGTCTCTTCCTGTCCTTGAGGCTTATCTTCAAAAAACAGTCATCTCCAAGGTGCCTCTGCACTGCTTTGACTATCTCTCTAAGTAGGTGGCTCCACTGTAAGTCTCCAGCCTCCTGCCTCACTCTCTCCTCCCCATCTCACCTCAAGCCCAGGCCATCTGGACTCCATTCTGCAAGGAACTTGCTCCCTCTCAGCTATCAGCAAGCCCCCACCCAAGACCACCCATCTGGCCGGAGACCTCACTGTGGCACCTTGAGGTGTTTCCCTTCCTTGTGGAAACTCAAAACTTGATGTGGGGGCCTCGATCTCCACCCCACATGCCCTACCATAGTGAACAATGCTAACAGAAGCTAGTATTTTTATAGTCCTCACTAGGTGTCAAGCACTTTATATGCACCCTCCTCCTTGATACAACCATTTCTACAGGTGAGAGAACACTGAAGCTGAAAAAGATTAATTTGCCCTCCTGTTGCCTTGGCATCCATTTCATCCTCACAACAGGCCCGCCAAGTAGGCAGCCAGTTAGTCCCATTTTAACAACAAGGAAATAGGGACTGAAAAAGGTGAGGCGACTTGCCAAGCTCACAGGTAATGAGCAGAGGCGCTGAGGCTCTGGTCCAGCTCCCCACTGCCCTGCCTTCCCATGCCCACCCCACCCTCCTCGAGGCCGGTGGCCTTCGGCAGAGCTGCTCCTGGGCTCACACTCATGCTGATGAAACGGTTAGGGCTGAGGATAGGAGGGGTGGACTGAATGTATTACACGTGAGCCGTGTTATGAACCCCGCACACAGTCCCGGGACATCGAGACACTCCTCCCCACTGGCCGCCCACCACCTTAGCCACAGCAAGACAATCAGCCCACCTGCCTACCCTCTGGCTCGACCTCAGAGTGCAGCCACACACTAATTGGCTCTGAGAAGTGATTACTTCAAAGAAGCTCCCATCCGAGCAAGGTTTTCTCAGAAAAAACAAACAGCAAGCGCTGTGGCTCCCCCTGCCTGGAGAGCTCCAGAGATTGATTTTCCGCCTGCCTGTAGGCGGAGCTGCTGAGACAGTCAGGGCTGCAGGAGCAGCGCACACTTCCAGGCTGGGCTGCCTGCCTCCTCACCCACCTGGGCCCAGCTATTCCCTCTGCTCTGAACCCATCTGAAGCAAAGGCATTTGAGCTGGAAGGCACTGGCAGTAGAAGGCTACCCCCCACATACAAGTGGGACCAGAGAGGGATCGTGTCCTCTTCAGAGTTGCACAGCCGGTCATTAGTAGAGTTGGGCCAGAACCCACTAGACTCAGTGCAGGGCCCCACACCACCCTGGGCTACCTGGCACTCACTGTCATTCTGCAGCATGGGACTTGCTCCAAGCAGGATGCCACCTGCCCATAGGTAAGGACAGGTGGCATGATGCTCTACAGATATCAGGGTACTGAGGGAGCCAACCAGAGAACTCAAGAGATTCTGATTCCCACCCTGGGGCTCACCGTCCCTTCAGCACACATGTGTTGAACATCTACTATGTTCTGGCTCTGTGCCAGGCCTGGGGTTCCCTGTAAACAGGAGACTGCCCTTCACTCACGAAGCTTATAGCTGTGACAGTGACAAATATATTCATTAATGAGTACTACCAACCTTGCTCACCATCACCCCTGCTTTGTAAGAGAAAGGAGCCATGGACGTTCAGGAAGCTCTGGGTTTGCCCTTCTGCAGTGTTGGAGTCACCATGGCAGCACGCAAGCCGGGGTCAGAGGCCAACATGGCCACCTGACCCTTACTGAATATGTTGTTATTTAATTTTGAAATAGTACCCAACAGTCAAAACTCACTAACTTCAGATTCTTGGCTTCTCTTGATAAACTCAGGAGATCTGGTAACACCGTGCCCCACATTCATTCATTCATTCATTCATTCTTTCATCCCTTGAATCATGGGCCTGGTCCCATTCCAAATGCTGGGAAGACTGAGGTGAACAGGGCAGTGAATCAGTCACTGTTCTTGAGGAGAATCTCTTCCAGAGGCCATGGTCAGCTGGAGCTGGCCCCTTTGCCAGTCCCCACCATTCCCTAGACCACTTCTCTCTTTATGATTTTGCCTGGCCACGGAGTTTGGGTCGTCCTCCACCAGACCAGCTAATTAGAAAGAGCAGAAAGCTGAAGTAAGTGTAATAAAATGCTAACCTCTCTTTAATCTGTGGTGGGTGCGAGTGTATCTGTCATACTATGTTCTCTGTATGACTATTTGAACTTTCTTCTCCCAGTTTAAAAACAAGAATAAAAGTGAATAGAGCTACTTGTGAGTACAAATCTAGAAAGGTGAAGGAAGGGGTGAAGGAAGCAAGAATGAGCCAGAGCTGTGTTTGGGGTGGCCTGGGAAAGGTTAGGGGGAGGGAAGAGAATGTGGTGATGCCCTACATTGTGTGGGATAGTCAGAGACAGAAATGAAGAAAAGGGTTTGTTTGTTTTTAAGTTTTGCTGTATGTTAGGAATGAATGTCCCTTTACCATTTTTCAAGTGGCTTCATAAAAGATTTAAATGATTTTCCAATGCTTTTGGATGCCTGTCTTCTGTTTCTTTTGAATGTAACACTGTGGGATGGGTGTGGGAAGAGACTATCAATGAAGCATAGTAAGTGTAGTGACAGGCAATACAGAGCTCTGAGGTGGCTCCTGGGAGGAGCACCCTCCTGATCTGGGAGTCAAGAAAGGCCCCAGGGAGAGACCCTTGAAACTAAAACATGGATGAGTACATGTTAGGTCAACACAAGGAGGAGCCAATGAGAGAAGAAAAGGCAAGGAACATTCCAGGCAGTGGGAATAGTTTTGGGAAGGCTTGGAGGAACGACTATAGGATCTGGGTGTAGTCCAGGCGGCCTGTGGTAGGGATGTAAGGAGAGAGAGGACTAACGGGGTGAGTGGGAACCCTGCCAGGACTTCTAGCTCCATAACAGCTCATGGACCGTGTCCAGTGGGCAATCAGGAGCCATCAAGGGCTTTAATCAGGGTGGTAATGTGGTCAGATTGAATTTTTAAATACTCTGTTCTGCAGGAAACGGATTTGAGGCAAAGTGAAGATAGGCAGACTAGGAAGCCATTGGAATAGATCAGGCAGGAGACAATGGAGGCTTGGGCTGGGTTACTGGCAAAGGAAGCGAGAAATAGTGTTTGATTCTAATGACATGTAGGAGATGGAGGGCAGAATGAGTGTCTAATTTAGTGCCAAGTCCCTGGCACCCAGCACGCTTCCTGTACTCAGTACAAATATAATGACTATGTATTAAATGAATGGATACATGAACAAAAGGCCTAAAAAGCAAATAAATAAGCAAATAGTGGTATGTAAATATTATCTTACTTAAACCTCATCCCTCCATTTCACACTGTTCATAAAAAAGTGGCTACCAATTTATGAAGCCTACTATGCGCTGTCACAATATTAGGTATTTCCTGCATATCATCTCTACATTATCTCTGAGCCTCACAAAACTCTTACATGTAGGTCTTTTATTCCCATTTTGCAGGTCAGGAAACTGACTTAGAAAAGTTCAGGGAATAGAAACAGAGCTATTATGCATTCCCACCCAGGTATATTCTTTCCACATGTCTTTCTACACAGATTCTCAGAATGAACCACTTCTAGGTTGAGGTGCCCCAATGCTCAACCGCCTTACTTCTATTCCCCTCAACTTTGTATTGAAGGTAAAAAGGAAACAGCTATCACGTGAGGTGAAAGGTTGGAAAACATGAACCTCAGGTTCTTGAACATTTAGTGCGATATTCCACCTGGTCATGTTCATCACCAACAAACACGTAGTAAGCACCTACTGTGTACCAACGATTGGGCTAGACAATAGGGATAGTAAGGAGAATTGGATACAGTCCTTGTCCTGGAAGAACTCGTCATCTAGTGGGGAAAGGGAGTGATTAAGGAGAGACCTAAGGTTTTATAAGAGCATGTGCAAAGGCTCAGAGTGAGTAACATGTGGGGCACATCTAGTGAGACTAGGGTGTGAGACCTGTGAAGGAAAGAGGTAGATGAGAATGGAAAGGTGGACACATGAGCACCTGAATTAGGGCAACAGTAATGGAGACTAAGAGAAGGGACAAAAGTTAACTTCCAGTGGCCTGGAGGTGAACACACACAGTGATCGTGTTTCAGTGATGGACCGGACAGGATGGTGACCACTTTGTTATGGGAATGAATGGACCACTGCCCGTCTGGAGGTGCTGAAAGATCGGGTACTTCAGCTGCCCAGCAGACTCCTGCTCTCCAGGTCCAGTGTGGTTACTGAGACATTTGCCTCGGGAGCAGACCAGGGGGACAGAGAAAGACTTCAATCTCTGTTCCACTCTCTTACCAGACACAGCTCCTGCTTCCTTTGCTGCTCTCCTTACCTGCCAAAATTCACAAATCTGAGCAACCCACTTGCCCTCAAACCAAATAACTCCGTCTTTGGCTAAATAGAGAAGAAAAGATCGAGGATTTGAAGAGACACTTATTTATCTCTTTACCAGACAGTCTAATGAATAATTTCATGTTTGCAAAAGCTCATTTTGAAATTTGAAGACAAGAGATATATTGCCAAGGCAGCTCTAATACTGCGACATTAATTTTGCACTGAAAGATTTACTCAAAAATTAGATTTTACAATTTTAATGCCTCCATTCTTTTCTTTAAATAAGCTGTGAAATACAGTTAATTAGACTTAAACCCTGGAAGCTTAGACGGTTGAGCTTTGGTGTAAGCTACAAAAGAAAGCAAGCTTTTTCACTTGCAAATTAAATCTAAATTCATTACATGCCTAAACCTATACCACTTGCAGAAATCCTGCTGGGCTGTGGAGGGGTCTTCTTGAGGCTCCAGATGTCTCCCTGCAGAATCCTGGCTGCAGAGAAGGGTTAGATAAAATGAGACAGACAGGAGGTGGCAAAGACAGAGGGCATCTGACAAAGTTGTCTTGGGCAATGTTAAGGTATTCTTTAGAACATCAACCTTGAGAATTGCTCTTTGGGGAAAAGAAGTTTCTGTGCTAGAAAAAATTAGGGAAGTACCGCATATTATCCTTCCTTTTGGAAAGTCACAAGGGTCAAAGAAGTGAAACAAACAAGCAAGTAAACAAAGACTGTTTAACTTTGTTTCATTCAGAATTACCCTAATATCAAATCTATTCACTGCTCTGCGGAACAGTCTGCTCTGGGCTCTGGCAGCTCCACTCGGCCACTTTCTTCTCCTTAGACATGGCCTTAGAGACCCAGCCCGAACCTTCTGTTCTCTTCCACACTGATCTCTTCACTGTGAGCCGTGAAACAATCACATACACAGCCAGCTCAGAAATACAAACTGAATTCACAACATGCTGAGGACTTTGGGGGCCCAAGGTAGATACAGTACAGGTACTCAGCAAAGTGGTCGTGTCCGCTCAGCACTGCTAACACAGTGGTCAGAGAAACAAACAATTCAAAGGTATAAGGAAGCTGAGGGACCTTTTAGCCCAATAGCACACCTAACACTATAATCCCTTCCACAAAACCTGAGATAGGCTCATTCAGTGCTTGAGCACTTCTCAGGACAGGGAACTCACTGCTCCCTGGAAGTCCATTGAGTCTCTGGACAGATTTGACTTCATATGTAGATATAAGGCTGCTTCCCTGTAAGACCCTTCAGTGGTCTTGGAGGTGAACTTATCCAGAATCCTGCCAGGTGGGCTTCAAATTAGCTAGACTAGTGGCTGCACTCCCAGTAACCCCCAGTATTCCCCATCCCTGAGTCAAAGAGCCTCTTTCCAGCTACTGGCTTCTGCCTGATTCTACAGCCAAGCCCTTTCCTAAGGCCACTACTTCCTCATCCTTCTGAGTACCACGGACCCCATTGAGAATCTAATGAAACCAATGGGTCCTCTTGCTGGAATTTTTCAATATTAGAAGCTTGGTAAATGCCTTGAAGCCTGTGCATCAGCCTGTCTATGACTTCCTAGCACAGGCATTTGATGTGATTGCTGGTGTTGGCTAAACCTAACCAACCCCACAGACTTTAGGGGATTTTCCAAATGTCCACTATGTGCATTTGTCTTGTGTCTTTTACTATTCAGGACACACCCTTTCTGTCCACTGCCTATTATTCTATTCAGTACATAATTCATCCCTGGAGAGAAACAATAAAATACAGAGTGGGAGCAGAACTTTATGTAATTTGACTTTCACCAAGGTCCAAGTCATAGGGGTTATCTTTTACTTTTAACAAATTAAAAACCAGGCTCAGAAAATTTGAATGACATATGCATAGCAGAGGCGAGAAATAGGTTCCCTTAATGCTAGTCAGTATCCTTACAAAATATTCTGTTGCCTCCAAATATAAACCCTAAACCCCACATGTTCGTATAGTACCCATAGCCCTCAGTATCACAGAGGGGAAGGGAGGCTATTTATTCTTTGCATAACAAATGAAAGGACCTAATATTATTTTGCATATGATAGGATTAAGAACAATGCTTGTGCTTTTAAAATACCTGGTTCAATACTGGTATTGAACTTGCAGCTCTATAACTTTGAGCAAGGTGCTTCACCTTTGGAATTAACAGCAGAGCTGAAGTCTGGGAGCTCCTGGAAGGACTAAACGAGATAACACACTTAGAGTGCTTGGCATATGATACACTCAACAGATGTTAGACTGAAAAGGAATGTGGACCAGGGAAGCCAAAAGAAAAAGTCTTCTTGGGAGAGGTAAGAACAAAACTGGGCTCAGGAAGTGGTTGTAGGTGTCGGTATGTGGAAGACAGAATGAGGCCTATGCAAAGGTGTTTAGGCAGGAAATTGCAAAGTACATTGGAGGTGGGATGTGGGGGAGTTATAAATAAGCTACAGTCTTGAGCAGTAAATGTTGCATGGATTGAGGGAGCAGAGAGTGGGAAGTAAGGTAGATTGCAGATTTAGAGTTTGGACTTCTTTCTGAGACCCAGGGGAGTCACTGAAGGTTTTGAACTAAAGAGTGATAAAGGATGATGGTTAGTCAACTGACTGATGATGGGAAGCAGGAAGAAGAGACTAAAGAGTGGATAGTTTTGGAGGTTATTGCAGTGAGCTAGGTAATAGAGATGTAAACTAATCTCTTACATCCTGTTTGACTCTAGCAAGCTGTCTTGCCTTAGTCCCAATCTCCAGATGTCCCTCCCACCCTCACTCCGAGTACCCTGGGTAGAATTATTGGGCCTCTGCCAGGGGCGCTATTCCAGGATTCCCATTCTAATGCTCTAACTTGTAACACAGTTCAAATTTTAATCCGGGATAGTTCTTAACTGCTGCCTTCCTGGGACTGGACCCCTCCCAGGAAGGGGCACACCCACCCCTGCTTGGGACACACCCTGCTTGGGACACACCCACCCCTGCTATAACTCACCCGTGTTGTAAATAGCAGTAGGATAGCAGCTTTCCCATGGTCTCAAGTTCACTCAAGGTTGAAGAGCCTAGGCTGAGGACCCTAACTAGGATCTTCAGCCTATCGCCTACCACAGGCAAGGTACTGTGCCAAATGCTGTGGAGGGTGCAGAATTGGAAGTTTACAGCCGTCAGGAAGTTCGTGATCCAGAGCAGAGGGAGAGCCATATATAAGAGTGACTATGATATAAAGTCAAGAATGATTCAAAGAACTTCTTAGAATAGTTCTGGTTAAACAGCTATGGCTATTCCCCAAAGAAATAATCCAGAAAGCCATCATAGGTCTCTGTTTATTTGGCCAATATGACCATCTCCATCAGAGCTTTATGCCACCCACCTGTGCAGGAACAACTGCCATAGTAATGGTCATGATCCCTTCCTGACCTTGCTCTATGCCTCCTCTTCGATCTCTCTACATGCTCCAGATTCGTGCTTATATCCCACCCAGCCACCCTTTTAGGTCTGCAAACACACCCAATAGTGGGGTTGGGGTGGGGGGAACCCTTCAAAGAAAACAACAGAAAAATACCAAGGACTATAAAAAGAAATATGTTTGCAGAGTGCTTGTTTCTCATTGCAAATTGAACATTTAGCAAAATATTGACTTGACAGGCACAGCGTGTGAAGCCCCCCAGGCCCTGATCTCTTCTTATCATTTCACCTTTTCTTCCCTAAATGCTTAAGAGATGCTTGGATTTCTGTCCAATCAGGTTAGGCCTGGCCCTGCTCTCAGTTCCTGTGGGACCCTCAGCAAAACCCTAAACCTGCCTTGTCTCTGAATGTGGGTCCCTAGTTACTCCCATTGGGCCAGAACTGCTGCTCTGACATCCTTGTTCTGTCCCACATGGCCTGTTTTCACTGGGATGCTGCTCTCAGCCCCACCCCAGCCTGGACCTGCCTGCACTAAGCCAGCAGATCTTCCTTTATTTCCACGCAAGACCTTCCTGACCTGGCCTGGTATAGTCCTCTTACCTACCCACCCCTTTGCTATGTATGTTTGCTTTGCTTATCACCAAGTGCCAGGTACAACCTATTTTGTTCCCAAGGAGGCTCAGCTTCTGCACACTTGTTCACCCATACCTCTCTCTCATCTGCTTCCAGACAGCCTTCAGAGCTAACACCATCTTTCCCTAGCTAAATCACACTGCCACCTTCTAAGGATCAGAAACAGACACCATGTCCCTTTCTGCCTGCAAACTCCTCCTTTCCCCCCGACCCTCGAGTCTCCTTGGATGGGCAGCAGAGCTGGCCTGTCTAAAGCAACAAGTTGAGGATTACAACAGCACCCTAAGCATCCTCCCTGCTTCCAGCCTGCCCCCCCCCCACCCCCATCTGTATTCCCTGGTGCAGTACGAGAGTTACCACATCTGTACACATCTGTGCCACTCCCCAGACGCAGACTTACAGTGACTCCCATTGTCCTCACAGAAAACCTGCTTCCTTTGCACAGCTGACAGGGCCCTGCATGATGCATTTCTCCCCTGCCTTCCTAGCCTTACCCCTGGGCAAGCCCCATCACACACCTCCCTTCCAGCCATTTGGATTGGAGGTTACCCAATGTGCCCCTCTCTTCTTCCGTCCCTCTGCCTCCTGCCTAACCCTCCCCATACACCTAGAGAATTTCTATTCAACCTCCAACTCAAACATCCCCATCCACTAGGAACCCTCCCGGGCCTCCGTATACAGAGGCAGTCACATTACTCTCTGTGGATCCCACGGCACTGTATTTGAACCTGAATTACAAGATGATGCCATTTCTATAATTATCTTTGTTTTGTCTCCGTAGGACAGAAATTGTGGCCAAGAGCTCAGATTCAGAGTCTAACAGCAGAGATGAAACTCCAGATCTATCATTAACTAGCTGAGCATCCTTATATAAGAGCAGACCTTAGTCTCAGTTTCCTCCCGTATAAAATGGTAGTAATGATCATGAGACCTACCTTATAAGGCTGTTGTGAGGATTGTTAGTTAATGATATAAATCACATTGCCTGGTATATAGTAAGCAGCCATTCAATGTTGACTCATTCTATTTTAGACTCTGAGACCCTAAGTTCTTATCACATAGGAACAATAACTACCTTTATTTAGCATTTGCCAGCATTACTTGTATTGACCAATTTGATACTCATAACAACTTCAGGAAGATGGTATTTTTGTTATGCCCATTTTGTAGATGAGAAAACAGAGACAAAGAGACTAACTTGCCTAAATTAACTCAACCAGTCAGCAGCAGATTCAAACCCAGGAAATCTGGTTCCATAGCCTTCAACCCTAAGGACTATATCCCATTGGCTCTTTAGATATTCACTAAACATTTATTTTTTTAAATGAACCAATCAAGCTGTTCAGCTTTGTATCCATGCATGGACCCAACAGGGACTGAGTTATCATAAATGGCTGTTGAATAACGAGGAGCAGAGATTGCAAGGGCAGGGAAGGAAGCCTTTCCCTCTGCTCAGTTCTCCCCACTTCTCCATGGCTCTATGAGTCTTGGCTTAGGAGCCCCAGTGGGAATGGACTTACTGTCCACAATAAACAAGCACAATAAATAGAACAGATTTCCCCATTCACTAAGAAAGGAGAGAAAGCCCCCTCATCTGCTCAGGCAGTCACAGCCTCTTGTACACACCACATAGAACCCCTGACACCTGCAGCAGTCTGCAGAGAGAGGCGGGAAAGAGTGAGCCCGGACAGAGAGAGATAGAGAGAACATTTGACTCATTAGCTGCATATTCAATTCTGACGTTTGAACCTGACGGAATCTGAGTAGGGCTGGAGTAATGAATTAATCCCAGGGAAGAAGACAGGTCTGCAGCTCCTCAGCTATTAGCAGCCCGCTGTGAAGGGGAGCCCTGCTGAGCTGACATGTGCCATAGAGTTTGTTCCCCACCACCTGGCTCCTTTTGGAATCGCCCTGGTCTGGCCCAGCCAACCTCAGGGAGACTGGCACATGATAGGTATTCAATATGTGTTTGCCAATCAAGGGACTGATTGAAGAGTGGGTCATTCCCCCAGGTTGGCTGGGGTCAGCACCAAGTGTCCTATGATTTTCTGCCCTAGTGAGCAGTCCCCATATTTCATAGGGGTCATCCAGTCCAGGCCCCTGACTTTGCCAGGGTCATAGATCAGGGTATCTCTTATCAATGGATCACAAAGAAAAAGTGGTCCTCGATCTTCCCAGATATTTTTCTTTCTCTTTCCTTCTTTCTTCCTTCCTGCCTTCCTTCCTCCCTCTCTCCCTCCTTCCCTCCCTCCCTTTCTTTCTTTCTTCCTTCCTTTCATTTCTCTCTCTCTCTCTCTCTCTCTCTCTCTCTCTCTCTCTCTCTCTCTCTCTCACACACACACACACACACACACACACACACACACACACACTCCCCAAATCCACCACTCTCCCTTCCAGTCTCCCTGGCTACCCACATTCTTACTGATGTCAGATCCAGGGGGGTCACAGGATGGTGTTGGCAGGAATCTTCTTCAAAAGAGAAAGATAAGAGAGAGGGAGTGACTGAGAGGAAGAGAGGCACCCTACACCCCCCGCACACACTCTCCTTTCTTCAGGCTGGGCTGTCTCTAACCCCAGGCCACAGGATTCATCGCTCACGCTGATTCAGTGGGACAGTTATTTTATATTATTAAAATAAGAGATTATCATCACCACCAATCTCCATCTCCTTTCCAATCTCATCTGAAAAGCAGGCATAGCCTCCTGCTCCCAGACCCCTCATTCTCTCTGCCTTGGCTGCTAAATCATTTAACCTGGCAAAGTGTCAGGAGATGCATTTTACATGAGACACACAAGGCAGGATAAATCTCGGCTGACTAAAGAGGCTGAAAAGAAATATCTGAGGTGAGGCCAAGGGTCAAAGGAACCTTGGATGGGATGCAGCGTCAGAAGAAAAGAGTCTCCTCCCTCTCCCCTTCTGCTTAGGGGACAAGAGAGCCAAAGCCTGACGCCCCTTTGCAGAGAGGCAACTGGAACCCAAAACAGACACCAGTAATGGGCCAGTGGACACCATGCAACAGAGCTTTCCTGGGACTTCTAATATGGAGCATTACCAGGCATGGCCTTACCAGGCACTGTGACTGAGGTTAGATCAGGGATTCAGCATTCAACTTGCCCCACTCAAAGCTGAGCTGCAGAGCTCAGCACCAGTGAAGCTATCGCAGAATGTCTGGGCTGCAAAGACCCCCAAGCATGACTCCCTCAATTTAGAGATGAGTAAACCAGAGCCCAGAGAGAGGTGGGGACTTAACCAAGGGTACAATGTACTAGCAAAAGCCGACTTGCACCCAGGCGATCCTGGCCCCTGGTCCAATGCCTAATCCAATAGGCTTAAGAGTGATTCTGACTCTGGCCGTTTTTGTACACTTAACGCTTTGTAATTTATAAATGACAACTCTAGTTACTCAAGAGCCTGGGTTTGAATGCAGGGAAGGTTCATTTACTTATGAATTCATTTTATCAACTTATATTGAGAGTCTGCCATGTGTTGGCCCTGGATTGGGTGCTGGGGATGGTAAGATGCACCAGACACAGTTGTGCCCTCAAGGACCTTATGCTTAGATAACTCAACAAGGCTAAATGCTAAAAGCAATGCCAGATGTGTGCTTTTTGTTGAAAATACAATTTTGTTATATGTTTTATCAATCTAATGGAGATTTGCGCAAACCATTGTGCGAGAGTCTCACACAATGCTTAAGTGCCCCAGAGTTCAAGGTTGTTTATTTCTTGTTCGACCTAGAAAGAGGAAGCAATGCTCCCTAGGACGTTTGACATAGACAGCAGGCCCAGGGCTCAAACCCAGGAGTCCCGCTGCGGCTGTGATGTCAGACAACTGAGCAGGGTTGGCGAGCAGAGTTATCAGACTCAGCAAATGAAAATACACAAAGCCCAATTAAATGTGAATTTCACATAAACAACGAATAAGACAATTTTATAATATAGGTGAGTCCCAAATATTGCATGAAATGTACCCCCAAAACAAAAATCACCGATTGTCTGAAATCAAATTTAACTGGGCATGCTGTATTTTATCTGGCAACCCTGTGGAGATGGGAGCGAGAACCACTTAGAAACTGGACGTACAGTGGCTTGTGTGCGAGATGCCCAGGCTTGGGAGCCAGAAGTTCTTGGAACCCAATGGTGTCTCGTTGATTCCCAGAGGGGGCTGAGCCCTTCCTCCAGGACAATATCTTCCACCCCAACACAACACAAATGGCCTCTTGCAGCTGTGCTAACGAGAACGCTTTTCCCCAAACAACAGATTAATTGATTTAAAACTTTTAATGCCAGATGCTTGGTGGAAGCATTTTAATAATCCTCGAGTCAGAATTAATCATGTCTCCTGATCTTTAAGGAGGGCAGTTATTAAATCCTGCAGAAGCAGGGGTGGGGGCAGGGAATGGAACGAGGCTGTTGTGCTTAGGTCCTTTTCCTCTGCTATCCTCTAATTCTAAGCCCTGGGGCCTATCCGTGGGGTGCAGGTGGGGAGCAGAGGGAGGATATGGTCTGTACGTAGTCTAGAATGGCCCTGAGGGGCAGGAAGTTGGTTAGCTCAGCCCTGGCTCCTCACAGCCAGAGGCCAAGGTGGGGTTCCGGGCAGCCCTATTCCATCAGTCAGGCCGCAGTTAACTACAGAACCAGACACACTTGCTCAGCCAGGATAGGCTCTCCTCTCTCCCTGGGGATGAGTCACTTGCTGGTGAATTGCTCTCACTCACTCCTTTTTACTTCCAAGGAACTTTAGAAGAATCTACTTCTCTGAATTTGGGAACAAGGAAAAGTAAGAAAGTCTCCTCTAGTGAAATCAGGGGCTCTTCTGCCCTTCCATGCTGCAAAGGTCTTCCTGCCTCTGCTCCCTCTTCATCACAACCCTCTCTGTGACCTCGCTGCCTTTTGTCCTTTGCCTCTCTCCTCTTACTCTGCCCATGGGCTCTTGGTCCTTTCCCCTCCTTGATCCAGAAGCCATCTGAATACCTCTCTTGTGTCTCCAAACTTCCATCTTCTATCCCTCTCTCGCCTTCTCTTTCAGTTGCCAGTTTCTCTCAATTCAACCTCTTACACTTACAATGTGCCAAGCTCTACTCTGTATAACCCTCTTATTCAGTAGATTATTATTACCCTTTGTTTACAGAGGGGTAAACTGAGGTTAGGTTATGTTACATGGCTTGTCCACAGCCACAGAGCTGTGTTGCACCAGCCTCGAACCCCACTCCACCCCAAGGCTTCTTGCCCAACCCCTCCCCGTATACCCTCTTGGTTTCTGAGTTCCTAAAGTAGGAAAAGAGGGAGCAGATTTTGCACATAATGATACCAAGTGTTTTGCCCAATTCAAAGCTGCTAAGTCTGTGTACACGTTGTACATTCCTGTGCAGGGCTATCAGACTACCTGGATATACTTGTGAGGTGACAATAGGAAGCTCGTGGCTGAGGCAAACCTGTCTGGGCACCTAAACCTCCTGCTAACTGAGCCAAGTAATTCCATTTCTCTTGAGAGTCACTCCAACTACTGGGGATGGCATCGTTCCCACCTTACCCCTCACACCCTTATATGCCCTTCAGCACCGTCATGGAGCTACTAAGCAGTTGGGCCTGACAACGGTCTCCACCACATACAAAGTCCAGCCCAAAAGGGACACAATCCCGGGATAGCCTCGAGGGTAGTACATTCTGCCTCTATTTATGCTGAACACCCTTGGGCTCCCCTGGTCCCCTGACGCCCCACTGTTAAAGCTAAATCGATACTCCCTTTTTTCTCTGCAAGAACATCTCAGTAATCCTAATTGGTCTCTATGGCAACCCCAGCTGCAGCTCCTCATGGCCTCAATGAAGAGACAGAAGGATGAGAGAGGGTGAGATGGAGGTTAAGACTACTTATTGTATAATGCTCTGCCTTTGATATCACCTAGATCCACATGCTAAGTACCTGGAAAGAAACAAAATCCCGTGTAAATTAGAATGATACCATCCAATCCCCTGCTTATACCCTCACTAGTAGCAGCTGATAAGGCCATTGTCTGCAGCCGCTGGGCCTGACCTCCCCTGCCTGGCAGCTGATGGGGTTTCAGTGGTGGCTCACTTTCAGGGAGGATGGCCTGGGGCTGTGAATCCCACAGGACAAGGTGGCTGTGCAGGGACTGCTACCAGCAACACCCCACCCCACCCCTCTTCAGGAGGGGGTCCTAGGGAAGAGGAGGCAGGAAGACTACTGCACAGAGCCTTGCCCCATATCTCTCCCTTGGAAGAGAATCATGGGGCTGCTACTCTATTTCCCTGGCAGATGGGTCACTCCCCACTTGGTTGGAGTTCCCTCAAAGCCCCAATCCTGCAGTGGTCTCAGGGCGAACTCTCTCTCTCTCTCTCTCTCTCTCTCTCTCTCTCTCTCTCCCTCTCTCTCTCTCTCTCATACACACACACACACACACACACACACACACACACACACACACACTGTCTGCCTGCAAATGTGTCTTCCCATCCAGCTTCCCTCAGAAAAAGCCTCTGCTCTCTTCATTCTTCAAGGCCCCCTCCTCCCCTTCCCATGAATGCTGCCACCCACGTGGGCTGGGCCCTCATACTGTGACTCCATAGTTCCTGTATTGCCAGGGTGGAGGCTGGCTCTGTAGCTGCTGCCCACATTCGCCAATGACCTCAGGTATCTCCAGCTCTGCCTCTTATGTTGTAGTCTCAGAGACGGACTTCTCCATCCCAGAAAAGGTGGACTCAGGCTTTTTCTCCCAAAACGCTAGCCTGCTATGCTCTACCTGCCTCACATGGAACTTCTAACCAGTTTCCCACTTGCTGCAACAAATGACCCCTGGGTTCATATTCTACCCTGGCTGGGGCCAGAGTCTGACCTGCTGACGCTAAATGGAAGGATTCAGTGCAGCCTCTTTTCTCAGTCCAGCTGCCCCAGGTCCATTTGAGCAGTTTTCGATCCTACCCTGTGACCCCCAGTAAGACCTCCAAGTTTGTCTATGGTGTGTTTGGGTCCTCTCCCCCTGGGAAAAGGAGAGTCCATGGACACTGGATTTTTCTTAATGTTAAACAGAATATGAGACAGCTTTCGCCATTCTGGCTTTCTTTTTGTCTGTTCCTTTCATAACTTCTCCTTCATCAGCACATACAGCATCACACCAGTGGTCGGCCATCCATTTCTGAACTCTGGTCAACATCTGAGGCTTTCCCTGCTTTCTGTCAATTCACTCCTTCAACCATGCATCTTCTGAGCACTTTGCCATATACCAGGCACTTTTAGGCATACAGAAAAGTGTTCCCATTTTCTAATCCAGGAAGGATTTGAGAGCATACGTCTATCTGTCCATGTCTAGTCTGTGAAAGATAAAGATTTTCTCTTGGTTGTGTCCTGGAATAGAGAGGCAGAACAACTATGGTGGGGTGGGAGGAAAACTTTGGAATCAGACAGATTTTGTTATAGAACCTTGGACAAATTACTCAACGTCTCTGAGCCTCAGCTTCATGGAGGCTTCACACTAATATCTGACTTGAAAGGTTACTGTTAGGAGTGAATGTGATATAGCCTGAAAGAAGGCTTCTAAATGAAGAAAAGTTACAAATGTGAGGAACTTGCGTCATCACAGCCATGATATGGGCCTGAGTGCTCTTGGCTTTGAGTGGTGATCTGCACATTCCTCCCCTCGTGAAGCCTGTTCTGGGAGAGGAGGAATCACTTGTCTCTATTAAGCCATGACCCTGTGCATGCTTGCCTTCTGCCCCCAGGTTGGTCCCGGAGAGGTGATTGCAGTTAGAGACAGAGGTGGAGTCCTTCCTGTCACCACTTGCCCATAGACCAGGGAACAACTACAGCTTCTTAGCCTAAGATGTGGTGATTGATTGTCTTTTCAGCTCTGAATCCCAAACCCACCTGCCTACAGCAGGTTCCCACCTCATGTTCCAGTTAGGTAATTTTTAATCAGGAATGTAGGTATAGGCACATATTGGATACATCATTTGAGCCCCAACACCTCCTGTGACATAGATAAAGCAAGCATTTCACTTATCCTCATTATACCAATGAGAAAACTGAGGCAACAGAGGTGAAGTGAATTTTCCAAGGCCATGGAGCTAGTGAGTTGCAGAGCTGAGACTTCTGATTCCCAAATGCAAAACCTGTGTTCTTTTCCACTGTGCACAGCTGCCTGCCTCCTGCAAGCTGCCCCCCGTGGCCCCCTCATCTGCTATTCTGGCAGAGTAAACACTTGAAGAAGGCCCTTTGCTCAGAGGGCATGTTGAGTGGAATATCAGGTCAGGGTTCATCTGCATTTTTGGCGACAGAAGGCTGCTGAGATAATAGGAGCCCCTTTGTGCTCCATGGGGCTGGATGGGAGCAAGCGGATGTCTGCAGGAGATTACAAGCAGTTATGGATATTGCTTGTCATGCTACCACCAGCAGACGCCTTTTTCAATTGACTAGTTGCTTGTATTTCTAGAATAGGGGATGCCAGATGTATTTACTGCACTGAAAGAGAGTGCTGAAAGCCCTTGGAAAGATACCCAGCTGTCGAGTATCAGTAGCGGCCAGAGTAGTTTAACCCCTGGTGGCCTAGTAATCAGAATTCCTGGGAAGCCAAGGACAAATGGACAAGTCAGTCTTCATCTAACAAATGAATGGAGACTTGAAAGCCCTTCCTAAGTTGCTTGTTTGGAATTCAAAAGTCACTTTCCTGTATAAACAATGCTATTAGGACTAACATTTATTGAACCCTTCTATGTGCTAGATGGATTCCAGGCATTCTGCCCGCTTTCTTTTCTCATTACATCACCACCTTATTATAACCTTACAAGGTGGGAGTGGGCGACACTGGCTTGTTTTTCGCCAAACCAGTAACTCTTTTCCTTAGGCACACAGTTGGTCCATCTTCAGCCTTCCTTACATTAGGTACAATGGCATGTAGATGGAAATCATGTGCAGCCCCTAAAATGCCTCCTGCTCAATCCTTGTGCTCTCTCCTCCTTCACCTCTCTGTCTAGTGCAGAGGATCCAATGGTAGGCTCCTAAGCTCCAGGGAATTCCATCTAGTACATGGAAGGATCCAGGGTCTCTGAATGACTGCAGGGAGCCAAACCCCACTACTGACCTATGTTGGACTGTGACATGAGTGAAAAATGAAACTTTACTGCATTAAGCCACTGAGCTGTGGTGAATTTTGTTACTGAAGCTCACCTACCTTAATTAATTCAGTAACGACACATATATCAACAGCGCCCATGTATACGGGAAGAAACTGAAGCTCAGAGAAGTGTTAGATACCCAGGATTACATAGCAAGTGTGCCAGGAAGCCAAGATGCAAAGTCAGGTATGTCAGACACCAAAACCAGTAATGTTCCATGCTTCCTACCACAGTTGGTGGCCAGGTTCCTAGGCCAATTGCAAAAATCTATTTTACCAACAAAATGCCCAATGCATTTTTCAACTACCCTTGGCCCATAGCAGTTTCTGTGGGACAACAATTGACCTGACTCTGAGAACGCATCCCGTCACCACCACCTCACCCCCACTAGTTTTGGACTATACTCCAGGCCTGAGTAGAAGAAAATGCTTCTGTAGATGTGGAGGTTTCTCCGTCAGTTGCTCCCTAAGGACGGTGAATCAGGATAGAAGAGCAGTTGTACCCAAGGGAACGAAGGGCCCTGTGTATCCCATGTAGCGCTTGCTAGGTTAAATTGTCGGGAGTTTGGGAGTTTGCCTGTGACCCAGGACAAGCAGGACACTTCTGGTTCTTAGTATTTTCCTGTGTTGATCCTAGAACCATTTTTTTCTGAGCCTGATATCCAAATGCATAATTAACCAGTTGAGGTACACTTATGGTGATAAGGGGAAGAATGTTTAAAATTGTAAGCGACCTGGAAACCATGAGAACTCTGGTTGCTGTAGGCAAAGGAAAACACATGCCGCTTTTCCGAGCCAGAAAAAAACAAATCAATTCTTCAGTATGTCCTAAGTCTGTGATGTGTGCCCGTCAATGTACCAATCCACGGGAAGCAGGGAGGCATGTGTGCCCTCCAAAGGATGGTAAGCTGATTAGGGAGACCAAGCTGAAATACAGGAGAAAACTCTGGAAATTCTCCACTGCCACCGCCAAGGAAAAAACTTCCCAGCCAGTTATGTTAATTTGCATGTGTTCACATGTGGAACACTGATCTCATTGTCCCTTTCAGCCTCTTCCTCAAGCTCTCAAATAAATCCAACTGCACATAAATCAACAGTGTGGGATTTACTGAACATTTAGTAGGGAAGAGGAAGACTTACTTCATACGCCCCATTGCAACGTCTTTTAACATTCCCTAGTTTTCTCTTTACCTCAAGTCCCCTCTCTTCTTTGCCTCTACTTGGACCCCTCCTTTATAACTGCCCACATACTTTCTCAATCCTTAATCCAACCTGGCTTCCAAATCTTTCATTGCTGCTTTATTATGCAAAAGAACACGACATTTTGTCAGATCCTATTTTAAAACATTTACATCTCAAGCTGCCTCCTCCACCCAACATACACATACAGGTCCTTAGCAAAGTGTCCCCTAGTTACCAGAATGCATTCTAGAGGGAGGGGTGGGTATGTTACAAATACCCACTCAGAAACAGTTTTGATGTTCTGCCTGTGGCATTTCACCCGCAGAGTCTTAGCCAGGGCTTTACAAACAAGTGAGTCCTCTGTCCATGGTGCTGGTCGTCCTTTTTTTACTCACCGTTCAGCCAGGGAATTGGATCCCCTTAGTCTGTCTGATCTGAGCCTCGCTCCACTTATCTACAAAATGGGATTGTTAACAGCACTTAGCATCATACCTGGCACAAAGAGTTCAATAAGTGGTATTATTTATAACTACGTTATTATTCTACGGGCCTCAGGAAATGTCTCACATCTCCTATTTATTCATTGCCACTTCCCAGACATAGTCTTTCCTCCGAAATCGATTGCTAAGTAGTATTTGGATAAGTGATGCCACCCTCATCTTTCTCCCCACACTTTAGGATGAACACAGGTTTTCCAAGGTGTTTTGCTCTGACAATGAAAGAGAAGGAGGAATTAACAAAACAACTAACTAGTTTCCCTGGTTGAAATATGAGCAGAGCTAACTCCAAAATGTTTCCAGTTTCGATTTTGTTCCTTCATTGATTCACCTCTTGGCTCCTCATTTTGGAATAAGAACCACTCAAATGCTTTATATTTCCTTTCCTTTTTTTTTTTTTTGACTCTTGAAAGTATGTGTTCCCAAAGATTCTTTGTACTTACCTCTCTCATAGTACATCTCATGCTCTGTTAAAAGCATTTATAAAGACTATATCATTCACCTTTGTATCCTCAACTTGCAGAACACCAGCCACATTTTCATACCCAAATAAATAAATAAAATAATAAACAAATAATTGAAAGAACAAATGGAGTGTGGGTTGCATTATTTTTTCTTGCCCAGTCAACACCCCTCCCTGCATCAACATACCTTTGTCCATGTATCCTTGCAATTCTTCCCACTGAAGGTGTAGAGTGCATTTTCCCTCCCTTAGACTTCAGGTTTACATATGTAAGTTTGGGGGGAATATAATGAAGCAGAAGTGACAGTGGGCTAGTTCTAAGCCTAAGTCTTAGGAGGCCTTGCACCTCTAACTTTATTATTTTTAAAATACCCTGAATAACCCATGGTACTAGGAGAAATTTAAGAGCCATGTAAAGCAGAGCTACTGGAGCTGCCACAATCTAAAGCAGAGCCACCCCAGCTACCCCTAGATCTAAAGATCTGAAACAAAACCATCCAGCTAAGTCCATTCCAAATGAACTACATCTCACTTAATCTGCAGAAGCATGAGTGATAAGTGATTTTTGTTTTAAGTCACTGAGTCTGAGGGTTGATTTGTGTATGCAGCATTATTTGGACAATAGCCAACCAATATATAGAGGAAAACACACAATTGATATTTTAATCTTCTTCATGATTTATGAAGTTCAGCTTCTCTTCTCAACTTTCTCTGAGCCTAATTCCTCTTCTACAAAGTTTGGATAACAATTTCTGGCCAACCTATCTCACAAAAGTCATGATTAGTTTCAAATGATATAAGGATAGGAGAGCACAGAAGTGAATTAAACAGCAGTGCCAACATAAAGGAGAATTATTGTTAGGGACTGGTATTCATAACTCTCTCCAACATCCTGGTACACTCATAGTCTCTAGCTCTGGATCCTAGGTACTCAATAGAAATGGGACACGAGATGGGTAAGGATGAGTATTTGTATCCACAAAAGTTCTGGTAAAATTAATTATCTTCAAAGAGGGAACTTGAGACTGTCTCTTTCATGTTTGACCAGGAAATTCAACTGAATTCCTCAATTTTTGGAATAGGAAGTTATGGCGCTATTCTACTCAATGCTTAATGCACTTTACCACAACCCCATCCAGAATCTTCCAGCCTCCACTGAAACCCTTCAGTCAGAGGAAACTCAGCTGCAAAGCAGCCTACTCCAACTGGACGGCTTTCATTGTAAGAAATATGTTCCTTATCTTCTCTAATCCCCAGACTACGACAATTTCCATAGTTATAAATGTCCCATAGGACTCTATACTTTTCCTTCAGAGCATATATTGCAGATTATAATTTAGAAGTTGTCTATGTCATAATGTACTCAACATCTGTCTCCCACGCTGCACTTTCAACTCTTCAATACCCAGCATGATAACAATAAATTAATAGGCATTCAATAAATATTTATTGATTAGATAAACAAGCTGTTTTTAATATTATTTAACAATCTCTTATATAGTACTTAACAAAGATTAACTAACTTAATAATGAATGAATGAACAGAGGATAGTATCTGTCTTCCTGAACTTCCTCCCTACCAAGTGGTATTAATTCTATTTCTTGAGTGTTCAACAGAACAAGGTTCCTTCCTGTATCATACTCTCATATTTCATAGCAGCAGAGAGCTGACTCCTGGGCGATTTCTGATTAAAGAGATAAAGGGTTGAGAGTAAAGAATTTATAATTCATATAACAAATATTTATTGAGTATACATTATATGTCAAACACATTTATGGGTATTGGGGATACAACAGTAACTATAACAGACCAAAATAAATATTGTTTATTCTCTATGGGAGGAGAGAGATAATAAACAAATACAAAAGTAAAAAATAGTGCGTCAGGTGGTGATAAGGCGATGGAGAAAAATAAAGCAGGGAAGGAGAATAAGGAACCCAAGGGAAGACTGCCATTTTAAATGAGATGGTCAGGGAAGACCTTTCTGAGAAGCTATTTGCACAAAGATCTGAAGTCGGTGAGGGAATGAGCTATGCAGATATTTCCAGTAAAAAGACTCCAGGAGAAGAGAACAGCGAGTGGAAAGGTCCTGAACTGGGAGCATGCCTGGCTGGCTATGAAAAATGTATACAGGCCAGTGTACCTAAACCGAGTGAGCAAGGGAGAGAACAGTAAGACATGAAGTCAGAGGGGTCATCGGGAGACTTGTAGACATTTAAGGACCTCGGTTCTCACTCTAGGTAAAATAAAAAACTATTGAATGACTTACAGCAGAATGGGTGCATCTGACAATAGACCAGCAAAGGCAGAAGCAGGTCAGTTAGAAGAATATGATAATAATCTGAGACAGATGATGACAGTTTGGCCCAGAATGAGTTTATTCTCCTCTGTATCCCAGCATCTAGCACCTGGAAGATGCTAAATAAATGTTGAATGAGTGAATGACTGGAGAGATGGGAGTCAAAAAAGGATCCGGTTTTGGAGTCAAAACAATTGGATTTGGGTTCAGAATTCCACAGGGAAGTCTTTTGCCTATGTCCCTTGAATTTGTTTTCCTTAGAATCCTGTCTTCAGTCTAAGAATGAGAATTAAAGCTATTAAAGCCTGTGTGAGTAGCCAGCTCAGCCAGACACAGAAACCACATCTTGTATGATTCCTTTTATCTGAAATGTCCAGACTAGGCGAGCCCATAGAGACAGAAAGTGATTAGTGCTTCTCAGGGGCTGGGGAGAGGGAGATCCTGGACAGAAAAAAGACATGAGGTGAAAATAAGGAAATCAGAGCAAAGTACGACTTTAGTTAATAAAAATGTATTAATATTGGTTCATTAACTGTGACAGTGTACCATACTAATGCAGGAGGTTAATAACAGGGAAAATTAGATGTGGGGTTATATGGAAACTCTTCTGTACTATCTTCATAATTTTTATGCAGCTAAAATTATCTTTTAAAAAAGCTTATTTTTTAAAAAGTGACCATTCATGCCTGGGAAGTGGAAGAAGGAGCCTCAGTAGTTTATCAGCCAGGAAACACGGGGTGCCCCACTCCTCCCTGTAGCGCTGAGCCTACCCCGGAGACTCAGGACTTTAGGGAGCAAGCCTGCCTTGGCCATTCTTCCATAACGCATTCTTAGAACTGCTCCTTTCTGTGTGTGCCCTGGGCAGTAAACTGATTGTTTAAAATCATAATAATAAGGTGAGAAAAGCTTGATACAAAAAATATTTCTAAATGACTTTAACTAATGTCCTCTGGGCTTCTGGGTAGGTAATCTGGGCCCTGTCTGTGTACAGGCAAATGTGATTACAGCAGGACCTATATTGGCCAGTCTCTGAGCTCCCAGCCCCGCAGGCCACTGCCTGCCCTAACCACATTAGCAGCACTACCATCATCCATCAGACTAATAGGGGGCCTGGGACTGGGCCTCAACCCCCTGCAAGCATCTGGGCCCAGCCATCAGGAGACATTTGGCTCCTACTTCTCGCAGTCACAAGATCACAGGATATGGCTGTGGAACTGATATGCCTACCTTGCCCCTTTCTCCTGCCTGCCTCAGCTATTCCACTACATCCTCATAGCTGCTTGGTTGGAGACAGAGAGGGGGCTCCTTGCTTCTAGTAGACAGACCAAACCCGGCTGGGGTGAGAGGCTGTGCTTCTAGCCGCCATCTGCCTTCTACCCCCAATTCAGCAGGTGTCCTCTCTTCTGCCCTGCCATCAAATCCCCCAGTCTCCCTGGTCTAAGCCTGTCAAAAACAGAACTCACTGGCAGCAGGAGCAGGAGAGTGGAAGGGGCAGGGGGTCTTGTTTACCTAACACTCATTCTAGTTGCTACAAAGGTCAAGGCCCATCTGCCAGGCAGCAGGTGCCAGGAAACAAGCTGCCTTCATGGCACGGGCAACAAGCATTAGTGAGGGGCAGGTGGACAGACCAAGTAACTGCACCCTGGTGCCCCAGCCTGCGAGAGAGACAGAGAGAGAGAGAGAGAGAGAGAGAGAGAGAGACAGAGAGAGAGACAGAGAGAGAGACAGAGAGAGACAGAGACAGAGAGACAGAGAGAGACAGAGACAGAGAGTCAGAGAGAGACAGAGACAGAGAGACAGAGAGAGACAGAGACAGAGACAGAGACAGAGAGCGAGACCCAGAGTTGACTGTGTAGGCTGTGGGTAACTCATGTGCTGTATGACTCATGGCAAATGTTGAGTCCCGTGTTGGCTTCTTCCTACCATTCACCATGCCCACAAGCCACCATCCCTGCTTCCTGGGTAAGCTCAGGGAACCCATTTTAATATTAGACTAAATTCAACATAATTAAGAAGCTTAATCAGCTATTGTTTGAGGGGAAATAACCAACACTATAACACATTTTAAATCTGAACAGAAACAATTTGGGAGCACTTTGGCTTTGGGGATTAACTTCAGCTAATTGAGAGTTGCCTCTCCAGGATCCCATACATCCCATCTTTTGATTCTGTCCCCCTTCTCTCTGCTATCCTGCTTTAGGCCCTGTGGAAAGTCTGCTGAGACGAGTGACATTGGGCAAAAGTGAGGCTACAAATCCTAGAGCATCCTGAGGGCAGGTGAGGGCAGTGAGAGCCAAGTAGCATGGGCCTCTCCCAGCCTCAGAGCCTCCATCAGAGAAATGGGGAGGATAGCCCAGCTTGGCTCTAAGAGGAAGAACTGGCTCTGGGGAACTTAGAAATGAATTGCCAAGGCACATCTCCTGCAAGCCCCCGCTTCCCAGGGCCTCACCTGTGGGCTCAGAGACGCCAAGAAACAGAGTGATGTCACTGCAGGAACAATCCCCTTTTTAAGGGTGTTTTCCACATATAGGTAGGCAGAGCTAAAGAGCACATAGGCCAGAAAAACAGGCCCTATGTTGACAGCAAGGGCAGGTGACACATGAAAGGACACGTAGGTGTGGTTTGCTACTCCGAAGGAAATAGTTAAAGAAGGACCAACGGCTCACAGGGTGTACACACATGTGGGAGTGCATTCTAGGAGCTGCTGAGCCCCACACGTGCCTAAAAACAGAAACAACTTCAGGGAGAGGGAACTAGGGGCTCTAGAGAGGTTTGCAGCTGCTATGTGACTCTGAGAAGCCACTTTTCCTCTCTGAACCTGTTTCTAATCTGTAAGCTATCATATTAGTTACCTGAGCTTCAACCATCATTGTGCATTAAAATCACATGGAAAGCCTTTTAAAAATGTATTTTCCCAAGCCAGCCCAGAGATCTAGAGTTAATTGATGGTGGGGGTCGCCAGTAGTTTTTAAAACTCACAAAGTGATTCTAAAGTTTAATCAGGCCTGAAAAAAAACCACTAGTGCCACTTAACTTGTATTGGATCAACCAGAGGGCTCATTACAACACAGACTCCTGGGCCTTGCCTTGAGAATATCTGATTCCGCAGGTCTGGGGGCCCGAGAATTTGCATTTGTAACAAGTTCCCAGAGGATGCTGATGCTGCTGTTTTGGGGACCACACTTGAAGAACCAACTGTCCTGGACCAACGTCACTCAAAGGCTGGTCCCTACAGTGGCAACAACAGCATCACCTGGAAGCCTGTTGGAAATAAAAATGGAGGCGCCTTATTACAAACTTTAAGAGACTATGTCCTTAGATGATGAAGACAAGGATGGTGATGACAATAAAGGCGATGCAGTGACGTAAGGAGGAGGCAGCGTGAGTGAGAGGAGACAGTGGCTGCAGTCAGCATGCACTGGTGTTGGATGGAGAGCAAAGGGGACGAGGCATCGAGCCCATGCACTGTTGCTCTCAGAAATCTCTTCTCTGTCCTTGCCTTCCACACTATCATGAAAAGTATTCATGCGAGCTCCCCTAGCCCACTTTCCTCAGGTGGCGGATTTGCATGACTCACTGACTCAGCCTCCCATAAGACATCAGATCTAAGTCCATCACCTCACCTATGTCACAAATGGAAAGGAATATGGGATTTGAATGGCTGCCTGGAGAACCCAGGGCAAGGTTTTAATTCACCTTTGATCCTGGATCGGTGCTCTGCACTGGTGCTGTCCCCATCAGCATGGACAGGCTGGCAGACTGAGCGTGCTGTGATCAACCCCTTCCTTGACCTGCTGCCTAATTTCTAGCCACAGCACCTCCTCAAACCCTGAGCTGCACAAATGCTATGAGGCATTAAAGAGAGAGGAGCTACTTCAGGCCAGTTGGCAGTCCTGACCTGGGAGGCAAGAGGCCTGGTGCTGCCTTGGGCTCAGCTTCAGTTTGCTATGACACTGGCCCAGAAAACCTACTCTCTCGGGGTCTTAATTTCTCACAAATTAGGAAAAGGAATCCTTGCTGGCTTCGCTCAGATGAGGTTGCAAGCATCTCATATATACTAGAGTGCCCTGTATGTGGGGTTTTCCCCTCCAGTCACTATTGTGTTTTCTATATTTGAAGAACCAGTGCGCATGGGTGGACATCATGTAGAGTACCCTAATATCTACGGCAGGAAGCTTGCCGATGTGACTGATCTTGACATACCGTGTTTCCCTGAAAATAAGACCAGGTCTTATATTAAGGTTTGCTCCAAAAGATGCATTAGGACTTATGTTCAGGGGATGTCATCCTGAAAAGTCATGCTAGGGCTTATGTGGGGACAGAGCCCCAGAAAGCAGTTTCCAGGCTCTCGGCCTCACGTGATCAGGTGCTGGCTCAGGTAGTAAATGGCCGTCAACTGTGGTTGGATGGCCATCAGCTGTGGCTAGTTGGCCGTCAGCTGTAACCAGTGAGTCATTAGCCACTAATATAACTGCCATGGCTTTGCTAGCAGGAAAATGGGGGGCTAGCAAGAAGATGGTGGCTGAGCGAGCAGGAGCGGATTGCAGAGAGGCGGATGTCGCCAGAGAGAATATAGTGATATGACTCCCCTACCTATAGCTCCGTGGGTGTTCCTTTTTGGCCTCACCGTGTCCTGCGTTCTTATGTGGGGAGCGGGAGCAGAGACCCTGCAGGCTACCGCGCATGACTCCCCGCACGACAGCTTATTTTCCAGTTAGGTCTTATTTTCAGGGAAATGCGGTAATATAATAATAAGCAACCAAAGAAGAATAGGGGCCATTCCAGATGTGATTCCATTACTTACCCCATTACTCAGTTACCATTCTGGGAACTGCCAAAGAACTTGTTGCACATTACTTTGAAAAGCTCATTGGTGGCAAATCTTCATCCTAGGAGGGTAGATTTTCTTGTTGGAAATAGCCCAAAGCTATTCAGAGCCAAGAATGGTGAATAGAGTGAGAGATTAGGCTGGGAAATACCATTTTTAGTCTAAAACAAGGTGTAACTATAATTAAATTGATCTGGGGGCTGATCTGAATGGCTTCTAATGTCTCCTCCAGCTCCAATACACTATGATTTTCTTGTATAAATAGAAAATGGACTCTGAAGGCAAAGGAAAAACATTCCACAGGTGTTTTGAATAAAGTAACTTCAAACAAATCTGTATAAAATTACTCTTTCCTAGATGACTACTTTAAAGGGAAATTCTCATATCGATACATACCTTATTTCATGCATTCAGAGACACATTTTTATTTTCACATTTTAACCTGAAATCAGGAAACAGATGACAATTGGTAGAGGGTCATAGTTTAAACAGCAGAATTTTTTTTTTCTTAGTGATACATCAAATAATGGTGCATCTTTCTATCAGTGGCATCTTAGATTTGAGGAAATATGGTAATTCTCCAACCATTTTGATTTTACCTTTCAGTACCAGTTACTGTAGAATTAAACTTCTTATATTTTTTTCACTTCTCAGATTAGTTTTCATTTCTAGCTTTGGCTGCACGTCCCAGACCAATTAAATCAGAATCTCTGGGGAGAGAATTTAGGCATCATTAACTTTTAAAGGCCTATGACACGTTAAGGTAACTACTGTTGTCTTGTAACCCTATAGGAGCACAGGCTTGTGGAAAAGCCAACACCATGGCTGGTGAATCAGAGAAATAGAAAGGTTTTAGGAATAAATAGGGGGCGGCTGGTTAGCTGTGGGTGGCTGGTTAGCTTAGTTCATTAGAGCACGATGCTCTTAACACCAGAGTTGCCGGTGAAGTCTCTGCATGGGCCTATGAGCTGCGCCCTCCATAACTATATTGAAACAACTACTTGACTTGGAGCTCATGGGTCCTAGAAAATCACACTTTAAAAAAAGGTTAAATAATAATAATGATAATAATAATAATAACAAATAATGCTGAGCTCCTGCATTGAGCCATGCCTGAAGTCTTCCTTCACCTCTGGACTTCACTGTTTTGTAAGTGATTGTGGGGGCAGAGCCCCAGAAAGAAGTTTCCAGGCTCTCGGCCTCACATAGACAGGTGCTGGCTCAGGTAGTAAATGGCCATCAACTGTGATTGCATGGCCATCAGCTGTGGCTAGTTGGCCGTCAGCTGTAACCAGTGAGCCATTGGCCACTAATATAACTGCTGTGGCTAGGCTAGCAGAGAGAGGAAGAGAGGAAGGAATGGGGGCTAGCGAGAAGATGGTGGCTGGGCTGGCAAGTGTGGATGGCGGTTTGCGGACAGTGTGGATCCAGCCTCCAGTGAGAGTATAGTGCTGCCAGAGAGAATATAGTGGTATGACTCCCCCACCTATGGCTCCGTGGGTGTTCCTTTTTGGCCTCACCATATCCTGTGTTCTTGTATGGGGAGCGGGAGCAGAGACCCCGCAGGCCGCCCCGCACGACAAATGGCGCAGCGAGCAGGGTCTCCCGCACGACAGTGATAAACCTTCTAAATTTTTTAACCTTGTTCAACTTGAGTTTTCTGTTACTTGCAACACACGCAGAATAAGTCACCAGTGGTCGTGTGTTGTTAGCAATTGACCGAGCTGAGAAGGTAAAGAGGAAGACAATAAGAGATAATCATAAAGGGAGGGAGAGCCAGGAGGTTGGTAAAGCTTGTTCTGCAGTAGCAAAGCAGTTGATTAAACTATGGCCTTTGTTTAATCTTAAAACTCATACCATGTATTTGCCAAGGTTCCAGCACCCCAGAATTTGTTATAAAAAATTTAAGAATTATAGGGTAAAGGCTACTTTCTGAAACCTTGAAACCTTCAGTAAGGCTTAAAGTAGGCCCACCTGAAGACGACTAGAAAAGAAAATATGGATTTGCTAGGAGGCCCATTTTAGCTTGTGGTCTGCAATATACATTCCCCAGGATCTGGCTATTAATAAGTAGCCCTGCAGAGCTGGAAAGCCACATTGTCTCTACCTCAAACTTAATTTCCTGCAAGTGGAGACAGGAAGTAAGAAAGGTAGCAGTAGACAGATTAGGACCCAGGAGAAGCCCAATCCTCCAGGTGTCTCTCAAGCACACCTGTTAAGTATTGTCTGCCTAAGAAAAGGATTTATCACTCCCCTGGCTAAAGTGTAGCCACAAGGCAGGAGACTTAGAGGTGCTTTCTCGCCCGAGTCTGAGATGTCCAACTGCCCAAAGTATAACCCACTGAGGAGTATAGGAAAAGTAGAACACTGAAGCCAGGGCTGGTTGCTTAGGGATCAAAGTTTAAGACACTGTTCTAGCCTCAAAGACAAATTCTCTAGCTTTGTTTAATAGTCTATGGCCTGAAGCAAATAGACCCATGGGCTACAGGACCTATTAGGATTGAGTTTGGTTGCCTCTACAGAAGACTGACTCTATTAGGTTCACTGAAATGTGTTTTTACTTTTTAAAGATGTATCCCAGGCATTTAGCAAGATCTGACATATGATGTAAATAGAGAATAAATCCAGCCCCAAGCACTGCCAATGGTGTGTGGAATTTATAGCTCAAAATAAAGCAGAGAGCTAGACGGTGAGAGTACAGTGCCTCAGTTTGGGCTGGGAAAGAGCGACCCAGGATGAGAGATTTGAGCCTTAACCCTTAAGACTTAAGATGACCCTTCATCTCTCTACTTTGCCAGGCAACAAACACCACTGATGGGCCTTCACAGGGTCTTTCCTAGGGAGTTACAATGAAGACCAGAAAGGCACATCATATTATCTGGGAACTTTTAATGTGTTAAGTGAGGGAAAAGACTGATACATCAAAAATTGTTTTCTATAGGTGATAAAAGAACCAGGTACACAATGTATCAAATTCATATGGAAATTCAAAGGACCCAGACCAAACCAATCTTGAAAAAGAAAAAAAAACAAAGTTGAAGGATTTATACTTACCAATTTTAAAACTTACTACATGGAAAATAATAAAGACAGTGTGGTACAGGCATAAAGATAGACATATGGGACTAACAATTAAGTTCGCGAACTCATCCAAGAAAAAGTGCTACATACCTCACTGCTGAATATCACTACAGTCACTTTCGAAGTACTTCCCCTTGGGAAGCTATGCACTGATGCCAGCACCTAGTCCACTCTTCGAAGCAATTTTGGAACTCTTTTTCTGGAATGGACATCAGAGCTGTCATTGTATTTCCCTTCATGTCCTGAATTTCATCAAATTATCTTCCTTTTAATATTTCCTTTATCTTTGGGTGAAAAAAGAAGTCACTGGGGGCCAGATCAGGTGAATAGAGAGGGTGTTCCAATAGTTATTTGTTTATTGGCTGAAAACTCCCTCACAATGCCGTGTGAGCTGGTGCATTGTCATGATGCAAGAGCTATGAATTGTTGGCAAAAAGTTCAGGTCATCTAACTTTTTCATGGAGTCTTTTCAGCACTTCCAAATAGTAAACTGGGTTAACTGTCCAGTCGGTACAAATTCATAATGAATAATCCCTCTGATATCAAATGTTTAGCAACGTTGTTTTAACTTTTGGTTTGGGCTGACGGAAATTATTGGTCATGGAGAATTGGCTGACTTCCATTGTGCACTTTGACACTTTGTTTCAGAGTCATATTGGTACACCCAGATTTCATCACCAGTGATAACATGGCCCAAAACATCGTCTTGCCTCTCCAAAAGGTATTGGTAAACTTCGACTCTCCTTTGCTTTTGTTCATTGGTGAGCTCCTTTGGGACCATTTTTGCCCACACCTTTCTCATGCCAGGATTTTCAGTTAAGATTTTCCTAACTGTTTCTCTATTGATGTTTACTTGTTCGGCTGTTCTTCTCACAGTCAGCTGATGATTTTGACGCACAATTCAATGAATTTTTCAATGTGTTCATCAGTTCTGGCTGCCCCAATCTCTCCTCATCAGTGACATGTTCTCTCCCCTCAGAAAAATGTTTAATCCATTTGTACACTGCCGTTTTCTTCATAGCATTATCCCCATAAACTTGGACTAACGTGTCCCTGATTTCACTTCCACTCTTGCCAAGTTTAACAAGAAATTTGATGTTTGTTTATTGTTCTAATTCAAGCTCAGACATTCCCACGACGGCACACAAAAACACATAAAAACAATAATGAACAGCACTCAGCAAGACACCGCCACACATCGACATGAACACAACTATGAGACACTGATATACCAAGGTTATGAAACCTTACCAAGCTGTTTGTACAGTGCTGCCAATGTAAGTGCATTGTGGCCAGTTTGTGAACTTAACTGTCAGATGTCGTATAGATCTATGGAATAGAATTGAGAGTCTAGAAATACACCTCTACACTTGTGGTCAATTGATTTTGGCAAATGTGCCAAGACAATTCAATGGGGGGAAAATAGTCTCTTTCACAAATGGTACTGGGACAATTGGATATCCAGGTATAAAAAGCCAAATCTGTACCTTTAACTCACACCATAATACAAAGATTAACTCATAATCAGCCATACATCTAAATGTAAAAACTAAAACTATAAAAGTCTTGGAAGAAGTCACAGGAGTAAATCTTTGTGACCATGAATCAGGCAATTATTTCTTAGGTATGACATCAAAAGCACAAATGATAAAAGAAAAAAAACAATAAATTAGACTTCATCAAAATTATAAAATTCTCTTCAAAAGACATCAATAAAATGAAAAGACGAAAAAATGGCGGCGTGAGGTGAGCCTCTGTAAAGCTCCCCTGGAATTTACAACGAATCGAACAACAAAAACTCCACAAAGGACTCCCTGCACAGCACACAGGCAACACGAAGAGGCCCACTACCGACTGAAATCACCTACAGGTGGGAGATTCGCGCGAGTGGAGGGAGGAGGAAAGGGAGAAGCGCGCGGAGACGGAGCCGCGCGGGCGCAGGACGCAGACCTCGCTCAGTGCGCCGGGCTCGCTGCTTCCCGGAGCTACCGCAGCTGCGGGAGAGGGAAGAACTCGGACTGCTAGGGCTCCGCCTGGGCTCCACAGGGCTGAGGGGACAGCATATAACACGGCTGAACCCAACGCTCACGGCAGAGACCTCGGAGAAAAGACTGAGGGAAAAAGGCTGAAAACGGTGGTTTAAGCCCGCACTGCCGAGCAGAGAATGGAGCCTTAGGCACTGAGACTAGCCGCCCCCTCCCTCCCCTCCCAGAGCTCGCCCCGCCCCCACCTGCCCGGTGCTAGAAGCGAAACAGTAGCAGTGTCAGATCAAAACAACAGAAAATTTGCTATTTTGAGAACTGTGTACCGCAGACACAAATTCACAGCCCAACTAGTTCCGGCAAAGGGGAGAGAGCTGTGGAAGCAGGATCGGCTGTGGTGGTGGTCGCCGCCATTACTCTGGGCCACCTCTCACAACTCACCCCGCCCCTGACCCCACCTATCTGGGCAGATCCCTGCAGGAGTAAACAGAACTGCTGAAATATACGGGCTCTGAATCAGCAGCTGGAAGAGCTTTCGAACATCAAAAGCTCTCCGCATACCCACCGGGACACTGCGCCCTGTGACCTAGACGAACTATTAATAGAGGAGAAGCCCGTCTCCCAGGGAATCCCCCCATTGTGTGAGAAGTTGGAATAGTGCAGAGAAAACATAGCACTACCATGTGGGAGAAGAAAAATAAGTTGCAGTTGGAGAAATAATAAAACATTCTACCAACAAGTACTGGCAAACAAAAGAAAGACCGCTTTCTATCAACCTATTGCAGAAGTCACTCCTGTAGATGTCTAGGAAGAGAAATAGTAAACCAGTAATCGCCATGAATAACCAAGGCAACAAGATAGCTCAGAAAGAAAGTGAAAAATCTCCAGAGAAGGCACTTAAAGATACAGAAATATGTGACTTAAATGACAGAGAATTCAAGATTGCAGTTCTGAAAAAACTCAACGAGATACAAGAAAACACAGATAGGCAGTTAAAGGAACTCAGAAACTCAATCAAAGAACAGCATGAGCATTTTACGAAAGAGATTGAAATCTTAAAAAAGAACCAAATAGAATTTCTGGAGATTAAGAACTCAATAGAAGAAATTAAGAATGAAATAACCAGCTTAGGTAGTAGAGTTGACCAGATGGAGGAGAGAGTCAGTGACATCGAAGATAGAAACCTGGAAATGACACAAAGAGAAGAAGAAAGAGACTTGAGACTTAAAAGAAATGAAAGAACTCTACAAGAACTTTCTGACTCCATCAGAAAGAGCAATATAAGAATAATGGGCATACCAGAAGGAGAAGAAAGACAGAAGGGAACAGAGAATATATTCAAACAAATTGTCGATGAGAACTTCCCAAATTTGTGGGCAGAACTGGACCCTCGAATCCAAGAAGCAAATAGAACACCTAGTTACCTCAATCCCAACAGGCCTTCTCCAAGGCACATTGTATTGAAGCTGTCTAAAATCAACGACAAAGAAAGAATCCTCAAGGCAGCCAGGGAAAAGAAGACGGTAACATACAAAGGAAAGCCCATTAGATTATCATCAGATTTTTCAGCAGAAACTCTACAAGCCAGGAGGGAGTGGAACCAAATATTCAAACTATTGAAAGAGAGAAATCATGAGCCAAGAATAATATATCCAGCAAAGATATCCTTTAGATATGAAGGAGGAATAAAGACCTTTCCAGACATACAGAAGCTGAGGGAATTTTCTAATACACGACCTGCACTACAAGAAATACTAAAGGAGGCTATTCGACCACCATCAACAGGGACAATTTGTGGCAACCAAAACTCAAAAAGGGGGAGAGTAAAGGCCTGAACCGGAATATGGGAATGGAGAAAGTAAGTGTGCTGAAGAAAATGGAATACTCTAAATATCAAACTTTCTTTTACATAAACTTAAGGGTAACCACTCAAAATAAATCCAGAATTGAAATATATACTGAAATAAAAGAAGAAACAGAGGGAAACATCGTAGAATACCACCACACAGAAATAATAGACAACAACAAAAAGGCAAAGAAACAATGGAGACACAGCCTTACCAGAAAACTAAAGATAGAATGACAGGAAATCCTCACATATCAATAATCTCCCTAAATGTAAATGGACTGAACTCACCAATAAAAAGGCACAGAGTAGCAGATTGGATCAAAAAACTAAACCCAACCATATGCTGTCTCCAAGAGACACATCTCAGCTACAAGGACAAGCATAGACTCAAAGTGAAAGGGTGGAAATTGACACTCCAAGCAAATGGTACCCAGAGAAAATCAGGTGTAGCCATAATGATATCAGATGAAACAGACTTCAAGGTGAAAAAGATAACAAGAGATAAAGATGGACATTTCATAATGGTGAAGGGGACTGTACAACAAGAAGACATAACAGTCATCAATATTTATGCCCCCAATCAGGGAGCACCGAAATACACCAAGCAACTACTAACAGAACTAAAGGGAGAAATTGACCAAAACACAATTATACTAGGGGACTTAAATACATCATTGACAGCTATGGATAGATCATCCAAACAGAAAATAAATAACGAAATAGTAGCCCTAAATGACACATTAGATGAAATGGACATAATTGACATTTATAGAGCACTTCATCCTAAAACATCAGACTATACATTCTTTTCTGGTGTACACGGAACATTCTCAAGGATAGACCATATATTGGGACATAAAATCAGTCTCAACAAATTTAAGAAGATTGAAATCATACCATGCATATTCTCTGATCACAAGGCTTTGAAATTGGATATCAACTGTAAAAAGAAAGCGGGAAAAAACACAGATACATGGAGATTAAACAACATACTTTTAAAGAAGGACTGGGTCAAAGAAGAAATTAGAGGAGAGATCAAAAGATACATAGAAACAAATGACAATGAAAATACATCCTACCAAAATTTCTGGGATGCAGCGAAAGCAGTTTTAAGAGGGAAATTTATCTCATTACAGGCCTATCTCAAGAAACAAGAAAACTCCCAAATAAATAACCTCATGTTACACCTTAAAGAACTAGAAAAAGAAGAACAAGTAAAACCCAAGGTCAGCAGAAGAAAGGAAATAATAAAAATTAAAGCAGAAATAAATGAAATAGAGAACAAAAAGACAATAGAAAAAATTAATGTGACAAAGAGCTGGTTCTTTGAAAAGATTAACAAAATTGACAAACCCTTGGCTAGACTTACTAAGATAAAAAGAGAGAAGACACTGATTAACAAAATCAGAAACGTAAAAGGGGAAGTTATCACGGACACCACAGAAATACAAAGGATCATCCAAGAATACTATGAAGGACTATATGCCACCAAATTCAACAACCTAGAAGAAATGGACAAGTTCTTAGAAACATATAGCCTTCCAAGGCTGAACCATGAAGAACTGGAAAATCTAAACAGACCGATCACCAGTAACGAAATTGAATCAGTCATCCAAAACCTTCCCAAAAGCAAAAGTCCGGGACCAGATGGCTTCACTAGTGAATTCTACCAAACCTTCAAAGAGGATCTAATACCAATTCTGCACAAACTCTTCCAAAAAATTGAAGAAGAGACAGTACTCCCTAACTCATTTTATGAGGCCAACATTACCCTGATACCAAAACCTGGTAAGGACAGCACAAAAAAAGAAAACTACAGACCAATATCTCTAATGAATACCAATGCAAAAATCCTAAATAAAATTCTAGCAAATCGAATACAACAATGCATTAAAAAGATTATTCATCACGACCAAGTGGGGTTCATCCCCGGGGCACAAGGATGGTTCAACATCCGCAAATCCATCAATGTGATACATCACATAAACAAAATAAAGGACAAAAATCATATGATTATATCAATTGATGCAGAAAAAGCATTTGACAAGATACAACATCCATTTATGATTAAAACTCTTAATAAAATGGGTATAGAAGGAAAATACCTTCACATAATAAAGGCCATATATGACAAGCCCTCTGCTAATCTCATAATTAATGGAGAAAAGCTGAAGCCCTTTGCTCTACGTTCAGGAACACGACAGGGATGTCCCCTATCACCTCTGCTTTTCAACATAGTGTTGGAAGTCCTTGCCAGAGCAATCAGGCAAGAGAAAGAAATAAAAGGCATCCAAATTGGGAATGAAGAAGTTAAATTATCACTCTTTGCAGATGACATGATGCTATATATAGAAAACCCTAAAGACTCCACCAAAAAGCTATTAGAAACAATCAACGAATACAGTAAAGTTGCCGGCTACAAAATCAACGCACAAAAGTCCATTGCCTTCCTATATACTAACAATGAAATCTCAGAAAAAGAAATACAAAAAACAATTCCTTTTGCAATTGCAGCAAAAAGAATAAAATACCTAGGAATAAACTTAACCAAGGATGTGAAAGACCTATATGCTGAAAACTATAAGACATTTTTGAAAGAAATTGAAGAAGACACAAAGAAATGGAAAGACATTCCGTGCTCATGGATTGGAAGAATCAACATAGTTAAAATGGCCATATTACCCAAAGCAATATACAGATTCAATGCAATCCCCATCAAAATCCCAATGGCATATTTTAAAGAAATAGAACAAAAAATCATCAGATTTGTTTGGAACCACAAAAGACCCCGAATAGCTAAAGCAATCTTAAGAAAAAAGAACTATAATGGAGGTATCACACTTCCTGACTTTGGCCTGTACTACAGGGCCACAATAATCAAAACAGCATGGTATTGGCAGAAAAACAGACACATAGACCAATGGAATAGAATTGAGAACCCAGAAATAAAACCACATAAATATGGACAGATAATTTTTGACAAAGAAGCTAAAAACATACAATGGAGCAAAGACAGCCTCTTCAATAAATGGTGCTGGGAGAATTGGATAGCCACGTGCAAAAGAATGAAACTGGACTGCTATTTGTCACCATGTACCAAAGTTAATTCAAAATGGATCAAAGACTTAAGCATAAGACCTGACACAATAAACTGCATAGAAGAAAACATAGGTACTAAACTTATGGACCTTGGGTTCAAAGAGCATTTTATGAACTTGACTCCAAAGGCAAGGGAAGTAAAAGCTAAAATAAACGAATGGGACTATATGAAACTTAAAAGCTTCTGCACAGCAAAAGAAACCATTGACAAAATAAAGAGGCCACCAACTGAATGGGAGAAGATTTTTGCTAACAGTGCCTCCGATAAGGGGCTAGTATCCAGAATATACAAGGAACTCGTGCAACTCAACAACAAAAAAACAAACAACCCAATTGAAAAATGGGCAGAGGACTTGAAGAGACATTTCTCCAAAGAGGACATACAAATGGCAAATAAACA
The DNA here is from genome assembly GCF_057876585.1 of Rhinolophus sinicus. Lineage (NCBI taxonomy): Eukaryota > Metazoa > Chordata > Mammalia > Chiroptera > Rhinolophidae > Rhinolophus > Rhinolophus sinicus. The sequence continues at coordinate 103,658,984 of NC_142514.1, read as the reverse complement.
TATGAAAAAATGCTCAACATCACTAATCATCAGAGAAATGCAAATCAAAACCACAATGAGATATCACCTCACCCCAGTCAGAATGGCTATCATCAACAAGACAAATAGTAACAAATGTTGGAGAGGTTGTGGAGAAAAAGGAACACTCATACACTGTTGGTGGGAATGCAGACTGGTGCAGCCGTTATGGAAGGCAGTGTGGAGGTTCCTCAAAGAATTACGAATAGAATTGCCGTATGACCCAGCAATCCCTCTCCTGGGTATCTACCCAAAAAATCTGAAAACATTTAGAGATAAAGACACGTGTGCTCCAATGTTCATTGCAGCTTTGTTTATGGTGGCCAAGACATGGAAACAACCAAAATGTCCTTCGATAGATGAATGGATAAAGAAGTTGTGGTACATATACACAATGGAATACTATTCGGCAGTGAGAAAAGATGATATAGGAACATTTGCGACAACATGGATGGATCTTGAGAGAGTAATGCTGAGCGAAACAAGTCAGACAGAAAAAGCAGAGAACCATGTGATTTCACTGATATGTGGTATATAAACCAAAAACAACAAAAGAACAAGACAAACAAATGAGAAACAGAAACTCATAGACACGGACAATAGTTTAGTGGTTGCCAGAGGGTAAGGGGGGGTGGGGGGGGAGGTGAGGGTAAGGGGGATCGAATATATGGTGATGGAAGAACTGACTCTGGGTGATGAACATACAATGGGATTTATAGATGATGTAATACAGAATTGTACACCTGAAATCTATGTAATTTTACTAACAATTGTCACCGCAATAAATTTAATTTGAAAAAAAAAAAAAAATGAAAAGACAAGCCACAGATTGGGAGAAAATACGTAAATGTATTTACAAATCTTATATATCTGACAAGGAACTATATGTGGTAGGCAGAATTATGGCTGCCCCTTCCCCAAAGATTTCCATGTCCTAATTCCTAGAATGCATACATATATTACCTTACACAGCAAAAGGAATTTGCATGTGCCATTAAGGATCTCAAGATAGGAAGAGTATAGATGTCATCAAAATGGAGGCATGACGTGAGCATCTGGAAATCTCCCCTGGAATTTACAACAAAGTAAACAGCTACAACTCCACAAAGGACTCCCTGCACAGCAGACAGGCAAGACGAAGAGGCTCACTACTAAATTCACCTAAAGGTGGGAAAATTGCACGAGCAGGGGAGGAGGGAAGGGAGAAGTGTGGAGAAAGGGCAGAGTGGGTGCAGGATGCAGACCTAGCTCAGTGCTCGGAGCTCGCTGCATCCCGAAACCACCGCAGCTGTGGGAGAGGGAAGAACTCGGACTGCTAGGGCTCCGCTTATGGCCCACAGGGCTGAGGGGATAGCATACAACATGTGTCATGCGGGAGACCCTGCTTGCTGAGCCATTTGTCATGCGGGGCGGCCTGCGGGGTCTCTGCTCCCACTCCCAACATAAGAATGCAGGATATGGTGAGGCCAAAAAGGAACACCCACGGAGCCATAGGTAGGGGAGTCATGTCACTATATTCTCGCTGACAGCATCCACCTCTCTGCAATCCGCTCTTGCTGGCTCAACCACCATCTTCTTGCTAGCCCCCATTTTTCTGCTAGTGTAGCCACAGCAGTTACATTAGTGGCCAATGGCTCAATGGTTACAGCTGACGGCCAACCAGCCACAGCTGATGGCCATCCAATCACAGTTGATGGCCATTTACTACCTGAGCCAGCACCTGTCTATGTGAGACCGAGAGCCTGGAAACTGCTTTCTGGGGCTCTGTCCCTACAACATGGCTGAACCCAACGCTCACGGCAGAGGCCTCAGAGAAAAGACTGAGGGAGGAAAGCTGAAAATGGTGGTTTAAGCACTCACTGCCTCAGAAAATGGAAGCCTTAGGCACTGAGACTAGCCACTCCCTCCCTAGCCTCCCAGAACTCGCCCTGCCCCCACCTACCCGGTGCTAGAAGCTGAACAGTAGCAGTGTCAGATCAAAAGAACAGAATATTTGCAGTTCTGAGAACAGTGGACCATAGACACAGATTCGCAGCTAACTAGAACGTGAAAAGGGGAGGGAGCTGTGGAAGCAGGACCGGCTGTGGTGGTGGTCGCTGCCATTGCTCTGGGCCACCTCTCACAGCTCACCCCGCCCCTGCCCCCACCTATCTGGGCGGATCCCTGCAGGAGTAAACAGAACTGCTGAAACACATGGGCTCTGAACCTGGTGCAGGAAGAGCTTTGGAACATCAAAAGCTCTCCGCATCCCCACACAGATGTGGTGCCCTATGACCCAGGTGAACTGTTAACAGAGCAGAAGCCCGCCTTCCAGGAAATCTGCCCATTGTGTGAAAAGCTGGAATAGTGCAGAGAAAACAACACTACAGTGTGAGAGAGAAAAAAAAAGGCTGCAGTTGGAGAGAAAATGAAACATTCTATAAACACGTACTAGAAAACAAAGAAAGACCTCTTCCTATCAACCTGTTGCAGAAGCCACTCCTGTAGATGTCTAGGAAGAAAAATTAAAAAATCATTAATTGCCATGAATAACCAAGGCAACAAGACAGCTCAGAAAGAAAGTGAAAAGTCTCCAGAAAAGGAACTTAAAGATATGGAAATATGTGACTTAAATGACAGAGAGCTCAAAATTGCAGTTCTGAAAAAACTCAATGAGATGCAAAAAAACACACAAAAAAGCAGTTTAATGACCTCAAAAACACAACCAAAGAACATGAAAATTTTACCAAGAAACTGAAATTTTAAAAAAGAACCAAATAGAATTTCTAGAGATTAAGAATACAATAGAAGAAATTAAGAATGAAATAGCCAGCTTAGGTAGTAGAGTTGACCAGATGGAGGAAAGAATCAGTGATACCGAAGATAGAAACCTGGAAATGACATGGATAGAAGAAGAAAGAGACTTGAGACTTAAAAGAAATGAAAGAACTCTACGAGAACTTCTGACTCCACCAGAAAAAGCAATATAAGAATAATGGGCATACCAGAAGGAAAAGAAAGAGAGAAGGGAACAGAGAGTATATTCAAACAAATAGTCGATGAGAACCTCCCAAACTTGTTGAAAGAACTGGATCCTCATCCAAGAAGCAAATAGAACACCTAATTACCTCAACCCCAACACGCCTTCCCCAAGGCACATTGTATTGAAGCTGTCTAAAATTAAAAAAAAAGAAAGAGTCCTCAAGTCAGCCAGGGTAAAGAAGAAGGTAACCTACAAAGGAAAGCCCATTAGATTAGCATCAGATTTCTCAGCAGAAACTCTACAAGCCAGGAGGGAGTGGAACCAAATATTCAAACTATTGAAAGAGAGAAATTATGAGCCAAGAATAATATACCCAGCAAAGATATCCTTTAGATATGAAGGAGGAATAAAGACCTTTCCAGACATACAGAAGCTGAGGGAATTTTCTAATAAACGACCTGCACTACAAGAAATACTAAAGGAGGCTATTCGACCACCATCAACAGGGACAACTTGTGGCAACCAAAACATAAAAAGGGAAAGAGGAAATGCCTGAACCAGAATATGGTAATGGAGAAAGTAGGCATGCTGAAGAAAATGGACTACTCTAAATATTAAACTTTCTTTTACATAAACTTAAGGGTAACCACTCAAAAAAAAAAAAAAAAAATCCAGAACTGAAATATATACGGTAATAAGAGAGGAAACAAAGGGAAACATCATAGAATACCAACACACAGAAATAATAGACAACAACAAAAAGCCAAAGAAACAATGGAGACACAGTCTAACCCGAAAATTAAAGATAGAGTAATAGGAAATCCTCACATATCAATAATCAACCTAAATTTAAATGGACTGAACTCACCAATAAAAAGGCACAGAGTAGCAGATTGGATCAAAAAACTAAACCCAACCATATGCTGTCTCCAAGAGACACATCTCAGCTACAAGGACAAGCATAGACTCAAAGTGAAAGGGTGGAAATTGACACTCCAAGCAAATGGTATCCAGAGAAAATCAGCTGTAGCTATACTGATATCAGATGAAACAGACTTCGGGGTGAAAAAGGTAACAAGAGACAAAGATGGACACTTCGTAATGGTAAAGGGGGCTATGCAACAAGGAGACATAACAGTCGTCAATATTTATGCCCCCAATCAGGGAGCGCCGAAATATACCAAGCGACTACTAACAGAACTAAAGGGAGAAATTGACCAAAAAACAGTTATACTACGGGACCTAAATACGTCATTGACAGCTAGGGATACATCATCCAAACAGAAAATAAATAATGAAATAGCAGCCCTAAATGACACATTAGATGAGATGGACATAATTGACATTTATAGAGCACTTCATCCTAAAACGTCAGAGAGTACATTTTTTTCTACTGTACATGGAACATTCTCAAGGATAGACCATATATTAGGACATAAAACAGCAAATTTAAGAAGATTGACATCATACCAAGCATATTCTCTGATCACAAGGTTTTGAAATTGGATATCAACTGCAAAAAGAAAGAAGGAAAAAACACAAACCAGAGCAGAACTAAATGAAATAGAGAACAAAAAGACAATAGAAAAAATTAATGTGACGAAGAGTTGGTTCTTTGAAAAGATTAACAAAATTGACAAACCCTTGGCTAGACTCACTAAGATAAAAAGAGAGAAGACACTAATTAACAAAATCAGAAACGAGAAAGGGGAAGTTATCACGGACACCACAGAAATACAAAGGATCATCCAAGAATACTATGAAGGACTATATGCCACCAAATTCAATAACCTAGAAGAAATGGACAACTTCTTAGAAACATATAGCCATCCAAGGCTGAACCATGAAGAACTGGAAAATCTAAACAGACCCAACACCAGTAACAAAATTGAATCAATCATTCAAAACCTTCCCAAAAGCAAAAGTCCGGGACCAGATGGCTTCACTAGTGAATTTTACCAAACCTTCAAAGGGGATCTAATACCAATCCTGCTCAAACTCTTCCAAAAAATTGAAGAAGAGACAGTACTCCCTAACTCATTTTATGAGGCCAACATTACCCTGATACCAAAACCTGGTAAGGACAACACAAACAAAGAAAACTACAGACCAATATGTCTGATAAACACAGATGCAAAAATCCTGAACAAAATTCTAGCAAATCGAATGCAACAATGCATTAAAAAGATTATTCATCATGACCAAGCGGGGTTCATCCCAGGAGCACAAGGATGGTTCAACATATGCAAATCCATCAATGTGATACATCACATAAACAAAACAAAGGACAAAAATCATATGATTATATCAATTGATGCAGAAAAAGCATTTGACAAGATACAACATCCATTTATGATTAAAACACAATAAAATAGGTATAGAAGGAAAATACCTTAACATAATAAAGGCCATATATGACAAACCCTCAGCTAATCTCATAATTAACAGTGAAAAACTGAAGCCCTTTGCTCTACATTCAGGAACTCGACAGGGCTGTCCCCTATCACCTCTGCTTTTCAACATAGTGTTGGAAGTCCTTGCCAGAGCAATCAGGCAAGAGAAAGAAATAAAAGGCATCCAAATTGACAAGAAGTTAAATTGTCACTCTTTGCAGATGATATGATGCTATATATAGAAAACCCTAAAGACTCCACAAAAAGCTATTAGAAACAATCAACAAATACAGTAACAGTGCTGGCTACAAAATCAACCAACATACACAAGTCCATTGCATTCCTATACACTAACAATGAAATCTCAGAAAAAGAAATTAAAAAAACAATTCCTTTTGCAATTGCAGCAAAAAAAATAAAATATCTAGAAATAAACTTAACCAAGGATGTGAAAGACCTATATGCTGAAAACTATAAGACATTTTTAAAAGAAATTGAAGAAAACACAAAGAAATGGAAAGACATTCCGTGCTCATGGATTGGAAGAATCAACATAGTTATAATGGCCATATTACCCAAAGCAATATACAGATTTAATGCAATCCTTTCAAAATCCCAATGGCATTTTTTAAAGACATAGAACAAAAAATCATCAGATTTGTTTGGAACCACAAAAGACCCCGAATAGCCAAAGCAATCTTAAGAAAACAGAACTATAATGGAGGTATCACACACTCCCTGACTTTAGCTTGTACTACAGGGCTACAATCATCAAAACAGCATGGTATTGGCAGAAAAACAGACACATAGACCAATGGAATAGAATTGAAAACTCAGTAATAAACCCCCATAAATATGGACAGATAATTTTTCACAAAGAAGCCAAAAAATTACAATGGAGAAAAGACAGCCTCTTCAATAAATGGTGCTGGGAGAATTGGAAAGCCACATGCAAAAGAATGAAACTGGACTGCTATCTGTCACCATGTACCAAAATTAATTCAAAATGGATCAAAGACTTAAGCATAAGACCTGAAACAATAAACTGCATAGAAGAAAACATAGGTATTAAACTTATGGACCTTGGGTTCAAAGAGCATTTTATGAACTTGACTCCAAAGGCAAGGGAAGTAAAAGCTAAAATAAACGAATGGGACTATATGAAACTTAAAAGCTCTTGCACAACAAAAGAAACCATCGACAAAATAAAGTGGCAACCAACTGAATGGGAGAAGATTTTTGCAAACAGTGCCTCAAATAAGGGGCTAATATCCAAAATATACAAGGAACTCATGTAACTCAGCAACAAAAAAACAAAAAAAAACAATTGAAAAATGGGCAGACAAACTGAAGAGACATTTCTCCAAAGAGGACATAAAAATGGCAAGTAGAAATATGAAAAAATTCTCAACGTCACTAATCATCAGAGAAATGCAAATAAAAACCACAATGAGATATCACCTCACTCCAGTTAGAATGGCTGTCATCAACAAGACAAATAATAACAAGTGTTGGAGAGGCTGTGGAGAAAAAGGAACCCTCATACACTGTTGGTGAGAATGCAGACTGGTGAAGCCGTTATGGAAGGCAGTGTGGAGGTTCCACAAAAAATTACAAATAGAATTGCCGTATGACCCAGCAACCCCTCTCCTGGGTATCTACCAAAAAAATCTGAAGACATTTATCCATAAAGACACGTGTGCTCCAATGCTCATTGCAGCTTTATTTACGGTGGCCAAGATATGGAAACAACCAGAATGTCCTTTGATAGATGAATGGATAAAGAAGTTGTGGTATATATACACAATGGAATACTATGCGGTGGTAAGAAAAAATGAAATAGGACCATCTGTGACAACATGGTTGGATCTTGAGATTATAATACTAAGTGAAATAGGTCAGGCAGAAAAAGCAGAGAACCATATGATTTCACTGATACATGGTATATAAACCTAAAACAACAAAAGAACAAGACAAACAAATGAGAAACAAAAACTCATAGACAGACAATAGTTGAGTGGTTGCCAGAGGGTAAGGGGGGTGGGGGGTGGGGGGTGGGAGATGAGGGTAAGGGGGGATCAAATATATGGTGATGGAAGGAGAACTGACTCTGGGTGGTGAACACACAATGGGATTTATAGGCGATGTAATACAGAATTGTACACCTGAAATCTATGTAACTTTACTAACAATTGTCACCCCAATAAACTTTAATTTAAAAAAAAGAAAAGATAGGAAGAGTGTCCAGATCATCCAGATCATCCTCAATCTAATTGCATGAGTCCTTAATAATCAGAGAATACTTCCAGGTTGTGGTCAGAAAAAGATGTGATAATGGAAGAAGGGTCAGAGAGATGCTATGATGCTGGCTTGGAAGACAGAGGAAAGGGGCCACAAGCCAAAGAATGTAGATAACCTCTAGAAGCTGAAAAAGACAGGAAACAGATTTTCCCCTAGAGCCTGCCAACAATTTGATATTAGCTCAGTGATACCTGTGTCAAATTTCTGACCTACAGAAGTCTAAAATGATAAGTTTGTGTTGTTTAAAAGTAAGTTTGTGGTAATTTGTTACAGTAGCAATCATCAACCAGTTGTCACTGGCACCAATTCAATGCCAACAGGAAACCCCAATTTGGGGTGTGGTGAAGAAGAAAACTTTACTCAGTGCAAACAGCTCAATTGTAATATAGCACAGCTATGAGAACAGCATGGCTGTAGAACAGCTCGATAGTGCTATAGCTCAATTATGAACAGCATAGCTGTTAAGCAGCCCTAGGGCCAGGCGACCTTCTCTGGCTAGACAACTCTGCCCTGGTCTGCTCCAGTCCACTCTGTTCCACTTTACTCTTGTGAGGCTTCTTTGGTTTTTCAGCTCCAGGAGGGGAAATGCAGTCTTCAGTAGAAGGGGAAAGTAGACGCCCCGAAGCCAGATAGGAGCTGACTTATACAGAGAAAAGTCCCTGTCCCTGGTGCCTGATTTGTCCATGTTCATGCAAATGACTTTAAATCCTCAGAGTTTGATTGGTCCAAAAAGCACTGTCCTGATTAGTCAGAATGGAGCTGCTCTGATTGGTCAGTAAAGATACTAATGGGGGTGGGGGAGATAGTTACGCAGCTCCAATTGGATGGGGAAAGTCTCAGTCCTATTGGTTGAAATATCATTCCCGGAACTATTTTATAAGGACTGGCTCAGACAGCAGGAACACAATGCAGGCAGGCAGTGCAGTACAGGCTTTTCTCTGAAGAGCAGCTTACATGAGAGGTCCCTGTTTAGAAAACTCTGCTAGGCGCTGTTTTTTGGGTTCTTGTTTTTTAATTTGAGCCAAATTAGCCATCAGGAGCCCTTCTTGGCAGTATCTTCTTTCTCAGAGTCCACTATAAAACTAATATACCTATACCAAAATATGTAAAAACTGTTCTAACTCAATAAGACAAATAATCCAACATAAAAATGGGTAAAAGATTTGAATAGACATTTCATCAAAGACCCACAAATAGTCATTAGAGACAAGAAAGGATGCTCAACATCATTAGCAATTAGAGAAATGCAAATTAATATAATGACATACCACTTTATACCCACTACAATAGCTATAATAAAAAAAGACATACAGTAACAAGTGTTGGTGAGAATATAGAGAAACTGGAATGCTCATACATTGCTGGTGAGCATGTAAAATAGTACAGCCACTTTGGAAAATAGTTGATGCTTTCTCAAAATGTTTAATATAGAGTGTATAATAAATATAAATATAGAGTATATAAATATATGACCCAGCAAGTCCACTCCTAGGTATCTACCCATGAGAAATTAAAGTGTATGTCCACACAAAGACTTGTCTGTGAATATTTACAGCAGCATTATTCTTAACAGCCAAAAAGTGAAAATAACCCAAAAGTTCAACTGGTGAATGTATAAACTAAATAAGGATAATAATAATAATAACTAACAAGAAATAAAATACTAATACAACATGGATGGACCTCAAAAATATGCTAAGTCAAAGCAGCCAGTCTCAAAGGACCACATATTGTACGATTCTATTTAAATGAAATGTTCAGCGTAGGCAAATCTATCCCAACAGAAAGTAAATTAGTGGTTGCTTAGAGCTAGGAGGAGAGGGTGGAGTTAGGAGGGTGATGGCTAATCAGACTAAACAGTTCCTTTTATGGGGTAATAAAACTGTTCTAAAATTGAATTGTGACAATAGTAGCACAACTCTGTAAATATATGAAAACTCATGGAATTGTACACTCAAAACGAGTGAATTTACTGGTATGTAAATTATACCTCAGTAAAGCTAAGAAGGGGAAAAGAGCGAAACTGCACCTTAGAGTTGTGAAACCCTGCCAGGTGAAGCCCTCCTGGGTTGGGTCCTCTACCTGAAGAACCTGTGCTTTGAGAACTCACACCCATAGAGAACTAGCTGAGCTCCTCATTATACTGGTTAATATAGAATTTCATTTTATTTCTATAGCCTATAGCATTGGATAAGATTGGTCAGAGCTTCCCAGAGAAAAGGGAGTCTCTTTGGGGAAACACTTGCAGAGACTGGTGAGATTGATGAGTGAAATTGGCAAGAGGAAAGGATGGCTATAGTAGCCATAATTTCAAATCAGAAAACAGTGCACATGCAAATATATTCAGAGGGCAATGAGACAAATTATACAAACCAGGCCTATCCAGATGATCCCCAGCCTCCGGGTACAGCTATATTAAACTCTGTCTGCAGCCTAGCCCCTGTGCATGCAGGGAGGAAAATACAGGGCTTGTGGCTGGCCTGGTTCTAAAAGAGCTCAGCTCCAGTGCCAGCAGTGGGGTTTGAGTCACTGTGTAATGAATGGCACCATCCAAACAGTAAGGGAACTCATGAGGGAATCAACCTGTTCAAAAAGCAAACAACTGGGCTGCCTGCCTTCTAAATACACGAAGCTCCTTCTCATCCATCTATCTTCACACCTGAGAGAGAGAAGGTACAGTAACAAGCACCTTGATATATATGCGTCTACAATCTGGTTATGAGGTTATCAAACAAGAAAGACGCCCCCAGGGAATGGATATGCTTTTTTCATAGAGGAAACTGTGAGTAAATAGCTGGAATTTATCTTGAGGGAGATAATAGAAGCACTTTTTTTTTTTTAATGTGGAAAAAACAATATTTTTCCCCAGAGCATTCAAGCCCTTCCAGGTTTAGATCATGTTTCTCATTAATGGGCCTCCTGGCCAGATTCATCTTAAGTCCAAGGTACAAGAAAGGAAGTGGATCTGCCAGGTCAGTGATTTTAATACAAGCCAAGTTGAGGAGGAGAGAGGAGGGACACCAGCTACCCCAAACCCAGTCTCCATTTTGCCTAACCGAAAAGCTTCTTGAAGGATGGCCCAAGGGCATACACTGCTAGTGACCTCAGGAGCACTGGCAATTTCTGGAAGGAGTCATGGCTTCTAAGTCTGTGTGTCTGCTGGGAACTCTATATGTCATCACTGTCTTGTGAGATGTTGGCTTCTTTGCCTCCATAAATGTAAATACTAAATGTTGTCAAACCCTGCCAACTGAATATTTACTTTACTGAGTATTTACTTTACTGACCTATTTGTATAGGAACTCTTTGCTAGCTGAAACAGTCAATGAGATAATTAATATGGAAGCCTTTGTGAACCAAGAAGTACTGTGGGAGGGGAGGATTGTGCAGGGGAGGTGGCAGGAGCAAACGTTTATTGAATATATTCAAGAGCCAAGCACTTTCCTTTCGATTTTCTCATTGAATTCTTTAAAAAACAAACAAACAAACAAACAAACAAAACTCATAAAGTAGGCATTTCCACTTAAATATGGATAAACTGAGACTCGTGAATTGTATATGGCATGTCTGACCCTGTCTATAAGTGGCAGTGCAGGATTTGAACCCCTGGTCTGCCTGATTCCAAATCCATAGCTGGTCCTAAAGGCTGGCCATGGATGCTATTAGACTATAAGTGCCCCTGGGTCAGGGCTGAGTGGAATTCATTAGCTGGAGCCTCGACTAAACTACTGTTCTGGCTGGGATGCAAGAATGCCCTCCATGTCACTATCACAGCAGTCCTGGTACTGGTCCCTTCTTTCAGTGAGGGAGTCCCTAACTCAGTGCTCTCAAACGGCCCCTTCCCCTAGGGAGGAGGCAGAGGAGGAGTTTCCATCCCTGGCTTAGCCATTATCATTCTTTAGTGGTAGCATATTCTTGCCCTGGCGCAGCACTTAACCTCTCCAAGCCTTGATCTCCAAATTGGAAAACTGGACCAGTTTGATGGTTTTCAAACATTTCACCACGACTCTCAGTAAGAAATATATTTTCTCTTCCAACCCAGTTCACAGGTAAATATTTTTTTCCACAAAACAAAGCTTATCCTTACTATATGTGATGTACTCTACTATTTTTCCATTTTATTCTATTTCTTTTTTTTTTAATGCTGGTCACAGTCCATTAATTGATTTGATTTCACTCCCCAAAGAGGTCATGACCCATAATTTGGAAGATTTCATTCTAGATGCTCTATAATGACCATCCTAGCTGTAACACTTGATGGCTCTTTATCTAGCCTGCTCCTCCTCCAGAGGGGTCCTTGTGAGCTGATGAGCTCCTGCTGCACCTGCCGCTGCTCTGGCCCTTTCCCTAGCTCCTAGAATGTTTTCTCCGCCAACCCGTTTCTTGTGTGTGCATGTTACTTCCATGAATTCTCTGAGGTGAAACAACTCGCTCAAAACCATGCCATTAGCAGCTGGAACAAGGACTTTAACCGCACGACCTGACTGCATGCCCAGGGCCTTCCATACACTCATCTGTCTCCTGACACAGGCACTCTATGCTCAGGACCACCCAGGCCTCCCAGGAAGAAGTCATCCACCTCGCCTGTTTGCAGGCCATTAGCCTCCCAGAAAGAGCAGAGCTGTCCTTGCTCGTCTGCATTCAGCACTGCTCACCCATTTGCTGCATCTCAGCACATGCTCCCAAGCCTGTCTCTGACATCTATCTGGATACACCTGAGTCATGTATGTGTTTGGGGATGAGGGACAGGTTAGGCAGTCCATTTTTATCTATCTTGTCTGTGGGCATATTTCTGAATTTTTAGTCCCATGGGAGCAGACATTCTACCATAAGCAGGCTTTACTTGGTCAATCCAAATGTGTCATTAAAGCTATGTTTCAGTTGCAGTCCCACAAGTGGACCTTTGACTCTTCCTGTCAAAGACCCTCCCATCCCAGATCTATGATGTGGTCCCAGGAGTCTCATGGGTGCATGAGCTAGGGATGCTGTGAGAGGTAGAGAGGATCTGCGGCCTCCTGGCTGTGAGTACATAGGAACCCACCATGAATAGTGCCACTCAAAACATATGGCAGGCATGGGGCTTTCACCCCAGAGGGACATCTGTAAGCAGAGTTCTGGCTTGAAATTTTAATGACTATTAATTGCTGTGTGTAGTTTAGGTAGAGAGGACAGATGGAGAATGATAGCTATATGACAGTTGATGGATGTGAAATACTACGTAGTAGCTGGTAGATAGTAGGTAACTATAGATAGTAGAGAATAAAAACTAGCTGATAGATTGTAGCACATAGCAAATAATAGATAGCAGCTGATAGTAGATCACAGATAACAAATGGAAGCTACTGGATAAGGTTGAAGATAATAGAATCTAAGAGTGGATAATAGTAGATAGTTGATAAGAGTAGCTAATAATGGATAATAGGAGCTAGGTGATAATAGCAGCTAATGGTGCTATTAGTTGGTAAGTGATAATAGTTGCTAACAGAGGGCAGTGCTAATAGCAGATAATAGTGGCCGGCTGTAGATCACAGCTGATAGCTCATAGGTAGTGGCCTGAAATACCACTAAATACAGAACATTTCCTAGTTCCATCTATTATTCTAAGTGACTTTAGGACTCAAATGGACACCCTTGTGTAAGCCTGTCCTGAAGTCTCTGTAGCCCAAAGTGGGGGCAGGGTAGGGTGTGAGCTAGTCAGTCCAGCCGTCACAAAACCTGATTTCTGGTTTAAGTTCCTTCATTAACTAGCTACAAGATGTTGGGCCCACCATGCAACTCCTATGAGTCCTCTTCTCCCGGGGAGGAGATAGGTCATATTCCTACTCTGTCCACTGCCAAGGGAAAACTGAGGACAAATGACAGACGTAAGCACACTGTGACATTTCACAGCGATACAGAAGTCAGAAGGTCGGCAAAGCTTGTGAAGGCCCACTCCAGGAGGTCGAGCTCTGGTCCCAGTTTGTGGTCAGCTGTGTTTTCCATCCTCACAGTCAGTAAGTTGCATGTCTGGGGGCAGGGACAGCCGTGGTTGACAGGCTAGCAGGAGGACCAGGGGCACTTTCCTGGCCTGTCACAAATGCTCACAATCAGAACATTCTCCTAATACCATCCAGTGGTTTCTGTTGTTTTGCTGATGGCTTCCTTGACTGTACTTGGAATAAAATCCAATCCTCTCATCAGTCCCTACAAGATCCTTTCTGATCTGTTGCTTCCTAACCTTCTGACCTCACTCTACCTTCTCCCCATCATTCACACTGCCTCAGTGGCTTCTGCTTGCTCCTCAGACAAGCCACGCTCATTCCCACAGGGGTCTTTGTACTTGATGTTACTCTTCCTAGAATGTTGTCCCCCCACATCCACACCCTTGAGCTGTGTGCATGGCTGGTGCCTTCTCAACTGTCACCCCCACCCAGAAGCCTTCCTCACCTTGAGTCACCCTTCATTACATTACCCTGTTTCACTTCCTTTGTAGTACTTAATCCCCATCTTGTATTAAATCTCCATGATCTTCCTTACTTACTTGTTCAGTTGTTCAGTGTCTCTACCCCACTCAAATATAACTTTCATGAAGCCAGGGTCTTTCCTATCTCTTCATTGAAGTTTCCCCAGCACCTAGAACAGTTCTTGGTACATAGTAGTGTCTCAGTGAGTATTTGTTGGATGAATCAATGAAAAAAAACCTATTGGAACTGTAACAAGATGGCAGCTTTGAGTCCAGACAGGCTGGGATTCTGAGACTGCTCCACTTCAAACTGGTTGTGAGATATTGGACAAATTACTTAACTTCTCCTATTATCTTTAGTTCATTCAACTACAAACATCAAGATGACACTGACAATGTTGAACTTAGTTTAAACCCTGTGCTCCTGAAGGTTGGAAAGACCCCCGCCCTTTTTTTTTCTTTAAGACAGGACTAGCCTCAAAAGACCACCCTGCTCCCATATTCTGAGAGAAAACCTACTTCCACCCTGCCTCAATGAGTCATATAGGACCCAGCTCCATCCTTCCTCATGACTCCCATAAGATTCACAAATGGTGCCCTTGTTTACCTTCCTCTAGAAAACCCCAGACCCTCTTCATTTTCTTTGAGGCACTCGTAATTAGTTAGCATTCTCCCCATTGCAAATGACCTTAATAAAATCATCTCCTTAATTGCCTAATGCATACTGCCTTTCACAATATTTTCTCCCCTTGCAAAGTTAATGTGAGGATTAAATAAAATAACGTGTGAAAGTTGTATTGCACAGCACCTCCAATGTAATTTCCCCCAGTGGGATTTGAATGATCTCCAATGATTCTCTAGATTGAGGCAAAATATTGTTTCCACTCACAGGTCAGATAAAAAATAACCACAAAACATAATCACAGTTACTCAGGATATCAACCCCCTGTTACCTCTGCTCCCATGAAAAAGAAGAAAGGAAAATGATTACCCTGTTAATATATATATACATACACATATGTTTATCCACATAAATATTTCTCATATATATTGCAATGACATGAATTAATATGCAAATATGATACATAGTACATATAATATTAGGTACTATTTTGGTGTCATGTATTATGTGACTGATTATTATTATGCATTATCATACACATATATTATTATACTATATAATAATACTATATACTAATAGTACTATGTACTTAGTATATATAATAATACTCTATACACATATTATCAATATTATAATATATGCACTAATTTTTGTTATTCCCATTTTTGGGGGGGTGAAGAAACAGTCTTAGCAAAAGTATGGGATTTATCTGTGGTTCCCACAACTAATTGGTCACAAAGTTGGGATATGAACCCAAGTCTAGCTGACCCCAAAGTTCATACACTCTTCCTCTACACTGTTGTCTTACTATTTAACACACATCTTCACTGCCTGCTCTGGACTTGTCATAAAGAGAACAGAAAGGATTATTTATACAAATGTTGCCCTCAGAAACTCCCAATCCACTTTTCAAGGCAAGACTGAGACCCGGGGAAGCATGAGATGAGCACACAACACACTTAGCAAGTGAAGCGTCAAGGGAGAGGTGCAGAGAAGAGCAAGATCCATGCACAGCAAGGAGGCTGGCAGTGCACTGCTCCATGTGTGTGCTCAGTGAATACACTGGATGGATACACGAGTTAACTAACGTCTAAGGGTTGAAGCAGGATTTAATTTGGTCTTTAATTATGACTTGTCCCAATATATCTGGTCCTTTCATTGCCATAAAGATGGGCGTGAGGAGAGTCATTCTGACCTCAGTGGATTTCTCCCTTGTGTATTTTCCACCTGCCACCAGTTGTGGAAGGGCTAGATTTACCTTCTGGGGAAAAGACCCTCAGCTAAGAACCCCGATCCTTTTCTACGTGGCACTATTCTTTCCAGCTCCCCACGTGACTGTTTCCTAAGAACCTGCCCCAATCCAATGAAAATTTTCAAATTATGGAAATTAAGGAGCAGGCATATTCCTCAATTCCCTGCATGGCATGATGGCCATTAACCAATTAATGGCTGAGCAGATGCCAGCCAGTAGGGTAATGATTAAATGGTAATTTCCATATCATTACAAGGTAAATATAGGGTTACCCCAAAGAGGGCAATTTGGGGATTCATTTTATTCCTATTAAGTATAATTATTCCTCAGTCTCTGGGAACCTGTGATTTCCAATATACAGTGTTCACCAACTCCATCCAGAAGGGATGGGGTTCCAAAGCAGACAATGGGATGGAGCGTGAGGAGGTGTGGGGCAGGAACTTGAAACCCACAGCAGCATCAGGGTTTAAAAGCTAAGTCAATCGGGCATATCTGAAGTCAAATGAGTCAAATAAGGGAAAGGAAGAGAGAAAGAAGTTTCATTGAGATTTGATAGGATCCTCGTCTCTGAATGTCCAGAAAAATCTTTCTACAGGTCTTCATTATCCCAAAACTGCCATGGACGGCATCATCCACTCACTCATTCCCTCAAAAGCTGGTGAGTAAACATTACCTAATATCAGTTATTATGCAGACAGAGCACTGAAATAGAAAGGAAAATAGAACAGGGAACCTGTTTTTAAGAGGCCAAGTAGTGGTGGGAAACATGCTATCTTCACTCTTCATTTTAGAGGTAAGGAAACTGAGATTCCCTGGCTGGCTACATCTGCTCAGCTCTCTCCAAGAAATAGAATTAACAATCCAAAAAGCAAAGGTCATCTACATGCCAAAAGGTGCAAAGTGAGAACTTTTAATGCTTGACAGGAGCTGTGCAGGTGTGATAATTGAGACATCAAGTTGATAAAGAACCGTAAGTGCTGCTGGGTGAGATGGTGGAAAGCAATCTTCCCAGCCATGGAACATGTGAAGCTCTGACCCAGTACAGTCTGGGATATCTGAAGACACCACTTTTCATGCTCACGTAATAATGCCATATATCACCTTTAAAGAGAACTTGACTGTAATAAACATTTACACCAAAATTATTTCTCATAAATCAAGCAACAAATCCCTGGCCTATCTGAGACACTCTTTGTGTCTGAAAGTCTCACTATTAAATCAAGAACTGTAATTTGCTTCAGAAATGTTTTGCCAAAGGTTAAAATATACATACTCAAAGCTCATCAATTTCATGTGTTCGTGGGAAAACTCTTTTGGTTTTTTTCTTTATTACCCAAGACTTCTTTCAATTTTGCAGCTGGTTACCCTGCAGATCCCTACTGGTTAGCCTGTAGACTCTGGATTGGGAGGGATCAGTTGCTGATTGAGGTAGAAAGGAGGCAGGAAGATTAACTGGACCAGAGGGTTTTGATTACCTACCGGTGATTTTAAAAAAGAGAGAGAGAATTATAACAACAACATAAGCATTACAATAATATGATAGTTACAAACTAGGCATTGGAAGTAGCACAAGGGATAAAGTGGAGAGCAAGATAGAGACGGGCCCTGCCTTTATGAAATTTACATTTTGTGTCACCTTTAATCTTTGCAACCTGGTAGAATTATCCCCATTTTATTGATGAGGCTGCATGAACTGCTCAGGCTTCCATAGCCAGAAACAGGCAGATAAGGGATTTCAACCAAGATCTTTCAGTGCTCTTTCTACCACCCCACCTCACTCTCCATGTACAAGGAAGCATATGTAGTTCTCAGAACACTAAAAAGTCCTCCACCTCAATTCCCACATGGCCCTGCAAGGGTGACGTGTTGTCTCTTGTCTACCCAGGCTGCCAATAACCGCTCTTCAATTGTGTGTTTATTATCATTGTGGCACAGTTTCCGTAGCAGCAAAATTTATACAGTTCAGCACTCCTATGATTTTCAGTTACTAGTGGAATTACTATTTTGGTTTATTTTAAAGCCATAGCAATAAAATAGGCTCCAAACAATATTCTTGCAGTTTTTTATGTTTTTAAATTTTACTTGAAGTGATAATTATAATAACAAAATGCCTGTAAACATACAAATAGCCTTCCTGGAAAAAGTGGGGGCTTTGGCTTCTTTCATGGTGGGGCTCACAGAATGATAAATGGATGGAAACATAGATAATAAAGGCTGAGAATGATTGTAATCTTCAAGGTCCAAAGGGGTCTGGGCTATCTGAATCCAACCCTAGATATTTGGATGACCCAAAGAGCAAAGAGTCATCCTTTCTCTCTGCCAGGAGCATACAAAAAAGTGATTGTTACAGGGAATAAAGTTGAAGAACAACTGGATGTGCCAGGAGCTCTTGCTGCTCCCATCTTGTTCCTCCTGTGGGAAGGCAGGTGTGAACCATGTGGGCCACACCCCTTGTTCCTGTATGCCACATCCCAGTTTCTAGTCCAAAGTAGAGGGGCAAATTGGAGGGCAAAGGCAGACAAAAGGAGAAAGAGAGGGTGACCAAGACGGTAGCCCTAACCTGGAACTTTCTCTGAGATTAAAACCACCTCAAATATGAGGAGTTTCAGATGTCTTCCCCCAAAGTCTCAATCTATAGCTTTAAATTTTTGCCTGGAAGGCTCACCATTTCATTGGGTTAAGACACAATTTCAGAAGGGTCATGCCAAATTACATGTTATCATTGACATAACATTCACATTCTGGCAGGGGTTACCTTAACAATCTAGCTATCTCTAAGAAGAGCACTTTTATGGAAGAAGACTCCAGATTTAAAAAAAAAAAAAAAAAAAAAAACTTAATGAGGGATTAGGGAGTAAGATAACCTAGAAAAAGTTTCAGAATCTAGAAGAGGGAGACAGGCCTTGCTAAACCACCAAAATGAGGGAGGAGAAAGCCGGGATAAGGCCAGTGGGAGAAAAGAAAAGGGGGTGAATTCAAGAAGGTGGTGGAGGGAAGGGAAAGAGGGAAACCTCTCTTACCCAAGACAGAGGCTCTAAATGCCCATGTGGGGAAAGGAAGTGGAGGCAGTAATATTGCATTATATTTGAGTGCAGGGGCCACGATGGGCCTGGACACTTGATTGGACAGCCTGGAATGGAAAACAGGGACCATCAAAATCCAAGGCTTCAGGGAGATGCCCAAAGAGAGTGCTTTGAAAGGAAATTTATCCAGGAGCCCAGAAAGGCATGGAGACTGAGTAGCCCAAAGTTCAAGACATAAGGAATAAGTCAGCCAGCCTGATTAATGTGGTCATCTGAGTCACACCAAATTAAGTGACCACATTGTGATTATGAAACTTGCCAACCAGTACATATTCTACACCAAGCACTTCCTTACACAAAACTGATGGACCTAGCTAGGGATGTATTGATGCACCGTTAGGAGATGAGACAAAGTACTCAATATGAGGAGGCAGAAGTTGCTCTATGGGGATCCTTGGCCTATTTCAACACCTGAAGTGGCACAGAAATGGGGTGCCAAGAAAGGATGTGCTTTCCGACCTCCCAGTCTTCTCCAGCATGCACCCTATGCAGGCATACAAGACCTGACAATTAAGTTTGCGAACTTGTTGCAACGATGTTGCTAACCTTTTTTGATATCAGAGGGATTATTCATTGTAAATTTGTACCAACTGGACAAACAGTTAACCAAGTTTCCTATTTGGAAGTGCTGAAAAGGCTGTGTGAAAAAGTCAGACGACCTGAACTTTTCGCCAACGATTCATGGCTCTTGCATCAGGACAACACACCAGCTCACACAGCACTGTCTGTGAAGGAGTTTTTAGCCAGTAAACAAATCACTGTATTGGAACATCCTCCCTACTCACCTGATCTGGCCCCCAATGACTTCTTTCTTTACCTGAAGATAAAGGAAATACTGAAAGGAAGATATTTTGATGACATTCCGGACATCAAGGGTAATATTACGATAGCTCTGATGGCCATTCCAGAAAAAGAGTTCCAAAATTGCTTTGAAGGGTGGACTAGGCGCTGGCGTCAGTGCATAGCTTCCCAAGGGGAGGACTTGGAAGGTGACTGTAGTGATATTCAGCAATGAGCTATGTAGCACCTTCGCTAAGATGAGTTCACGAACTTAATTGTCAGACCGCATGTGTACAGGACATGTACCCACCCCATTCCGAACTACACATGGTGTTCCCATGTTATCTTCACCCTCACCTCCATCCTGGTCCTGAAATTATCCAAATCCACTCTTGTTTCACCAACAACATCCAAGCCTGACTCTGCTCATTCCTACCACTGGGCTTCAGATGGCCAGGAAGAGGCCAGGCATGAAGCCCGCTCAGAGAGCCCTTGGAACCTGACTTTGCTAGGCCAGGACCCAGCAGCACACATGCCACCTCCTCTATTGTCCTCTGACTCCAGCATTGGAGGATATCAAGTTTGCTCCAGCTGAGACTGATGTTTAAAGAGTGAGAGGGCCAGACTGGAAACTATCAGATAGGCTGCTTCAAAGGGAATAGGCAGACATAGGAGGAAGCAATTTAGTGCCCACTCTTTGCAGCCTCCCAAAGGAAAGAAGACAACTCTGAGGCAACCTGGGACTACAGGGGTGCAGCCTGAGTACACATTGGGGTACACATGTGCATCTGCTACTGAACTGATTTTGGCAAGTAATAGCCAACTCTGCAAATCCTTGTGGAAAATAATCTTTGGCCAATTGTTAACAGCTCCTCCCGTCCCCCACCACTGAGCACATTTCTAGGGCTCTCTCCAGATGGTCCCCACCATGATCATTCGTCCACATTCTCTGCCTCTTCAAACCCTATCCATTCTTTAAAGCCTACCTCAAGTACCCCACCCTCCATGAAGCCTTTTCTAAAGACCCCAATCCAGGAATAACAGCCTCCTCTGACCTTAACAATTCATGTTACCTGTCTCTATTTAAGGCTGTTGTCATGGGCTTCCCTCTTAAAGACTGGTTCACTTTTCCTGGATTATTATCACATATAGAGTGTAAGCTCCTTGAGTTGACAGAAAGACCCTGTCATACAGTGCCCTTGTGTCCCCGACAGCCCCCCATAAGTAAATGGTCAATAAAAAATTTCTTTGTTAATCAGTATCAATAAGAACAGTGATTTCTTACAGTTTTGTACAGAGATGGAAATGATAATAGTTCAAGTTCTGGCTCTTTTCTGCTCTGTGAGGTCAGGCAACTTATTTAGCTTCTCAATGCTTCCATTTCCCCATGTAAGTACAGTGAAGAAATTGAGCCCTACTTCTTGGTGTTTTGAATCCAGTGAAATAAGGTATGTTCAGGATTTAACACAATAGCAGACAAGATACTCAAACAGTGCTGGCCTGGTCCCACCTACCCCCCGCATTTGTTCAATGCTTTTAATTTAACAAAACTCTTTTCTATACATCACCTTACATGGGCCTCGAAACAACTATGTGAGGTATATTCTATTAGTATGCCTGTTTTACAGGTGAAGAAACTGAGGTCTGGGGATTTTATGCAGCTTTAAACCAAGATGACACCACTACTGAAAGAGAAACAGCCTTCTAATGGAGTCTATCTGACTTCAAAGTCCAGGCTGCCTGGCCAGCACCCCATGGCAAGAAGGTGCCTAGAGGTGGTGTCTGTTAGGCTGTGGTCTCAGGTTAGTGCAGTGAAAGAATTAATACAGTGAGGCAGCCAGCGATCCAGGGGCATTGGTAGTGCTCTAGCGGTGTGAGAGCAGCTTTCTCACACTGACCCACCACCCCTGGCAGTAAGGGTGCACGGCCTGCAGGCTCAGGTGTGTCCGGCATCCTACATGGTTGGTTTTGCCTCAGTCTAGATGCTGAGGAATGCAGGCTGTGGGCAGTCAACAAACATTCCTGGGAAGAATTAGAGTTTAAGCTATTACCAGCTTCTTTATTTTTAATAGCAAGTTTTAATAGGAGGAGGATGAGGAGAAAAATATAAGACTGTTCAAATGTGAAAGAGGAAAGAGGAGGAATAAATCATGTGACATCAGTGGTCTGAGAGTCCAAGGTCCTGAATTCCAGTCCTAACACTGCAACGTGCAATTGCATGACGGCAACGTTTATTTTAACTGAGCTTACAGGCCTGGAAAACTGAAAGTTAAGAAATCCTCTGTGCTTTGTGTTCCAGAAAACAGCTTCCTGAAAAACCATCGCTTCCCTATGACTTACAAAAGACTCATAGATGCCCCCTCCCCCCTTGTTTCCCTATGACAAGGCTAGTCACAGACCCTCAAAATTCCCTTTCTTGCTCATAAATGACAAGCCAAACTGCTTGTTCCCACTGATCAATCTGAACAAAATGCTTGTTAACCAAATGTTGGTTATGCTTCTCTCCTTCTTCCAGGTCCCTGAAAGGCAGACAGCCCCTCCTAAGGATGAGCCAGCCTCACAGTAAACCATTCTCTGGTCTACTTGCCCAACTCATAGGCCATTTGCAGTTATCATGGTCAGATCATTCTCCTTTTTACAATAGTCTATTTCCCTGCCTCTCAAAAATCCTTTAGAATAAATTCTCTCTTTACCATGTCTGGTAAGTTTTTTATTTGTTTTTTATTTGACAATGACCACAGGCAAATCATTTCACTAGAGTTTCCACATCTGTCAAGTAAGAAAAATATGTTACAAAGTTGTAAAATCAAAGACATAATATATGTAAAAGTACTTTGTATGCCATCAGAAAATAAAACACAGTTCTAAAGGGTGCAAGTCATCTACGGTCGATTTCCCTCCATGGATGTACCCCAGTGACCACCCCCACTTGTGCTCCATCCGGCCATCCCAGGCTCCCGCCCAAGCTTCCCGGGCAGTTCAGCTCAACAGTCTCAATCCAGAAAGTCCCGACTCCCTTCCCCAAGCACATCCATCCCTCATTCGTCACTGTCACATCCCACAGAGGGCTTTTATTTAACAACCAATTTATTTTCAATTAAACTAATCTGGGGATAGGCCATCTCTCTCACACTAAACCAAAGAGGGCTGGCTTGTAAATAGGCTTACAAACCAGTGTGCTGGGTAATATAAACTCTCATCACAGCAACATCAGGAGAGAGGAGAGGAGGGAAGAGGGGGATTGAATAGTGACAAAATATGCAAGCCCCCAAGGTAAACAACCCTGCTGCCCTCCCTCCTGGCCCATGCACTCTGGCTGCTTAGAAATATTAGTCTCACCTAGCACCTGGAAACCGCTTTACAGACAATGTATGAGATGCTAACTAGGGGTTGGGTGGGAACACATGGCAGGTGGTAGAGGAGGTGGCCATCATCTGGCCCCAGGCCAGGCTCCCCTCACCTCCCACCCACCCACACAGGCCTGTTGTAAAGCTGCTGGTACTTGAGTGGGCAATGGCACCAGATAAGAGAAATGTTGCTCTTGGAAAGGAACAGCTAATCAGTAGTCCGGAAGGCCCAGCCTGCTCATGGAACACATATTGATGGTTGGAGATGAGGGAGAGAAGAAGCCTTTGTTTGCAAGGCTGACTGGGCTGGGTTGAGGCTCAGGACCCCCCAGACTAGATGGGCTGAGGTGTATCACCAACCATCTTGGAGGTTGCCTGTATGTCTCTGCTCCCCAGCCCTCCCTCTTTCTCCAGATCCTCAGTCTATATGCAGACCCAAATAGTCCCATCCAATAGCCCTAGATAGGGGAGGAGGTGTTGAGTTAGGAAATTGGGTTTTAGAAATAGTGGAACCACTTACTAACTGGGTGATTTGGACTAAGTCACTTCACCTCCCAGTTCAGTTCCCTTCCCTGAAATGAAGGCCTTGAACTAAAGGATGTCTGAGATCTCATCCAGCTCTAACCTCTTAGGTGAAGCCACAGAGAGGGCAACTAGGCTGCTGAGAGATTTCTCCTCTCGAGGCCTGCCAACAGGACTTTAAATTATACCTCCTAACTCTGCTTACCTCGACACTTTCTTGGGCTGCCTTGGAGGGCAGAGCAAACTTATGTTAAACAAGTACCACTTGGTTATTAGAAACATATTTATAGTGGTCGTGCAGCCCCGAGAATGGAGACAGATTACTTCCCAGGCCAGGCCAACAGGGAGGACAGTCCCCACTGAGATCCCCAGGACAGGAGCCACCCCAGCCCAGATTGATCATTCCCTGATTTCTTCTCTCTACAAGGTGATAATTCCATTCTATATCATGCTCCTGGTGTCTAGGAAAAACCAACTTGCAGGTCTGCTGATTCTATTTAAAAGGATGATATATGTGGGAATGATTTTCAGTTGGATATCCAACTCAATCTTAAACCAATTAGAAGAGGGCATGTTTATTGAGAGAGCCAGGGACATCTTTTTTAGAGCTAAATTCAGGTGGCTGGTTGAATGTTAGAGATACAGGGTTGTACGTGGGAACCCTATATCTCAGGAGCAGGGGAAAAGCCCAGGAACAAGAGAAGGGGGAGAGGACTCTCCCACCAGAGCTATAACTCTCTGAGGAGGAAACCCAAGACAGAAAGAAGAAAGAAGCAATAAAGCCTCTTGCCCCATCCCCCTCCCCACATCCCAATATTGCATGGCTGGATTCCTCTAGTGGCCAGAAATATTTAATCGAATACTTTTGTTTGGATCTTGCATCCCTGGTAACCCGAAGATGTTACCATGGCAATCCCTAAGTAATACATCTCGCTTATTTATGACCATGCAAATAGAGTGGGTAACCAATGCAGGCCCCACAGAAACAGCAGGAATGTAGAGACCACATTTCCTCCAGTCACATTCCCCAGCAGCCCCAGAAGGCAGGGAGAAAGAAGATGCCAGTTTGGTTGGTTGAAAAAAGCTCAAAGTCCTCTGGCGTGGAAACTCTCCCCTCCCCATTCCCTTTTTATGCCCCTTAGAACTTTCCTGTTCCCAGCCCTTCCATTCTGGGGTTCCCATAGTTCTCCCAGGTCACCCTCTACTCCCCAGGGAATAGGCCAGGGAGGGACAGAGAGGGTCAGGAGTTTTCAGTGACTTGGATGCCCAGTTCTAGTAGCATGAGCTGAGCTAAAATCCTATTCACATCACCTATTACATCTTGACCTCAGACACCTGTCTTGGCCTTCCGAAGCCTCTGTTTCCTGCAGTGTCAAATGAAGAGAAGAATGGGTTTTGTTTCACAGAGTTATGGCAAGGGTTGAATGAAATAACACATATAAAGCTCTTTGTACAGCACCGGGCACATAGTAAGTACTCAGTAAATCATAGTTGTTCTATAGTAATTACATTATCAACCCTCCTAGCACACCCCGTAGGAGGACATAGCTGGGGATGGGCAGGTTAAGGCATAAGGGAGGGCAATTTCCTTTTCTTGTCTAGTTCTTTTGAGACAGAGGAACAGCAGGAGTCCCAGTGGTCAAATCAAACCTGAATCCCCTCAGTCCAGTTCGCTGGCAGGCCCTCACCCTGATCCTAACTGACCAAATCCCCCTTCTCACAAGGTCAGCCCTAATGAGCTTGGTGCTGGGTGGAATAGTGTCCCCCAAAAACTCACGTCCACTCTGTGAATATGACCTTATTTAGAAACAGGGCTTTTGGAGATTAAGATGAGGTCATACTGTGTTAGAGGAGACTCACCCTAATCCACTGACTGCTGTCCTTATAAGAGGGAAATGTGGACACAGACACACAAGGAGAAGAATGCTATGTGATGATGGAGGCAGAGATTGGAATGGTGATGCCACAAGCCCAGGAACATGGACTGCAGGCACCCACCTGAAGCCAGGACTCAGCCATGGAACAGATTCCCTCCTCAAAGCCCCCGGAAGGAACTAACTCCACGGAAACCAGATTTCAGACTTCTGGCCTCCAGAACTGCGAGTGAATAAATTTCTGTTGCCTTAAGCCACCCAGTTTGTGGCATTTGTTAGAGCAGCCCTGAAGAACTAATACAAGCCCTCAGACTCCGGGTAGTTTACTGGCGCATGTGTGTCCCCTCAGCCATCAGGAACAGCTCTGTCTCACATTAAGTGACATGACTAGGTGTACTGAAAAGAAAACAGCTAGGTCCCAGTTTCCTCTCTGCACTCACTAACGGTTCCCCTCTCTGAGCCAAACCTGTGAAATGGGGACATTGATGCCTGTCCAGTCTGCTTTGCAGGCTTGTTGAGAGGTTTGTTTTCGATTCTGTCTATGAATTACTTTATCACCGGGGCAGACGGGTGGCTCAGCATGTCCTCTCAACCACAAGGTTCACAGTTCAATTCCTTGAGTCCCACAAGGGATGGTGGGCTGTGCCCCCTGCAACTAGCAATGGCAACTGGACCTGGAGCTGAGCTGCGTCCTCCACAACTAAGATTAAAAGGACAACAAGTTGACTTGGAAAAAGTCCCAGAAGTACACACTGTTCCCCAATAAAGTCCTGTTAAAGAAAAATAAATACTTTATCGCCTCTAAAGCAGGCTATACATGCAGTCAATGGTGCTTATTTTGATTGTAATGACACAGAAGAACTTCTGTTCTCATGTCCCTCATGGCTGCAGGTCAGGGCCTCCACCCATCATGAAGAGCAGGTGAAGAACTCCTCTCATCCAAACTGTGCCCCTGGCTCACAGCCTCTGGCCCCCTGTCCTGTTGGCATCCCTGCCATGGCCCTTCCACCAATGGTCAAAGCAAACTATGGCCCAGTGCATAGACATTTGGTAGTGAGTTGTAATGCCAGGTGAGAACTATCACCAGTGAGACCACTCGTGTTCTGGCTAACGGGGGAGGCTCAGAGGGCAACAAAGAGGAGGGACCCAAGGCAACAGCCTGAAACGTCTTTCTGAACGGTCCTTTCCCCAGCCTCCGCTGAGGCCGACACTCACCCAGAGTCCAGTGTTCTTCATTCCTGGGTGATCCTGCCCTCGCCATAGGTTCCTATGACTCAGCTTGGCTTCTGGGCTTTTGAGAGGCATCCTTTTGGCCTGTGCTGGCCTGGCCCTTGTTTACGATAAATCCCCAATGCTACCTAACTAGCTTAGCACATACTCGGTATTAAATAAAAATATTCTGAGCGAATGAGTTCATTGTACTAGATTCATGACATGAGAAAAAGAATTCATTCTCCATCCAGTCAGGATGGAAGGAATGATCCCCCTCACTGACATATGTTAATGCCTCTGTACATTCATGGTAATGTGAGATTGGAAAGTCATCAGTTTTATACTAAGAGTGAACTACCTTCTGTTGGAGGAGATGACGGTGGTGCGCGCGCACATTTGTGTGTGTGTGTCTGCAGGAGTGAGTAGAAAGCAGGGAAGTATTTGAGGAAGTAGACTATTTAACAAGACTACATCCCTGATGGTGGTGATGGTGCCCTGGTTGTGAGGAGCACGTGTGCACCCATGAGTGCAGGTGTGCATTGGGGGAAGCACTGGAGAGGGCATCACACTGCTCGTTCTGTTGGACAGTGGAGGTGCTTGCTGGCAAAGGGACATTCTGCAGCGTCCTTTGTGAAGGAAGGTTACCTGAACAGGTAGCAGAGACTAGGAGGCCTGCGCAGAGCAGATAAGGAGGGTCTGGAAGATCTAGACCAGTGGTCCCATCTGTAGTCCTCAGATCCCTACAGGTTCCCACAGGTAGTAACAGGGGCTCAGGAGCTATTTTTAGTATTTCTGTATGCCTAGCAGAAATGACACACTTGCCAAAGATAAGGCTGCCCAGACTGCTAACTGAGACATCATTTCTTTGCTTTTGGCTGGAATTATATCAACTCAGTGTGATAACACTGCTAATCTTATGCTAATAACTGATTTGAACCCCAGATTGGCAGCCTTACATGGCTTTGATTAATAAAAGATGGGAAAACAAATTACTGCTTGATAAGTTCAGTTTGTTTGGTAGACAAAAATCTTTAAAAATGTGGATGCACGATGCAGAAAGAGGGAGAGATTACGTGACTGTTAATAACACAGGCTCTGGAGTCAGACATTTAGATTCAAATCCAGGCTCAACCCATTAATAGTAAATTGCACTAATCTGAACCCTCAAAGCCTCAGTTTCTTTATCTCCAAAATGGGAGTCATAATAATATCCATCTCACAGTGTTATTGTGAAGATTAAATGAGATAATATAGAGAAAGCATTAAATTCATTGCCTGGCACTGAGGAAGCATGCATTAAATATCAGCTCTTGTCATAATCACTCTTACTACTTTTACTATCAGTGGGGGGTGAAAAAATTGGAAACCACTAGGCTAGACCATTATTGAAGTTTAAGACACATCTGTCATCACAGCTTTTACAATGAGAACTAGAGGTAATTGCCCCTCCTTCCGTAGGGCAGAACTCACTCAGGGTGTAGGAAGCCTCTGGAGGGTTGAAAGACTTGAAGAAGATGGGTACCCAGTTGATCTGCTTCTCACTAACAGGGAACCAGATTTTATCAGCCTTGTGAGGCCAGAAATTAGGAAGACTGGATTCCAGGCCAGGTGACTGGATATTAGCCTTAGTATTCTTCTCTATTGATACACAACAAATTGGCAAAAAAAATTGTATAGCTTAAAACAACACCTATTTATAATCTCACAGTCTGTAGATTAGAACACAGGGCCGGCTAGATTGAGTTCTCTGGTCGGGGTATCAGCAAGCCAAAATCAAGGTGCTGGCTAGCCTGGTCCCTTCTGTAGGCTCTGGGGAAGATTCCACTTCCAAGATCCTGTAGGATGGTGCCCAAATTCAGTTCCTGTGGTTGTACTCAGGATCCAGCTTCCTTGCTGTCTGTCAGCTGGATACTGCTCTCCACTCCTACAAACTCCCACATCCCTCCTCCCCTCCATCTTCAACCAGCAAACCCTAGCCATTCTTCCCATGTTTCTCTCTGACTTCCCTTTCTGCCTCCAGCCAGAGAACACTAAGCGTTTAAAGGGTTTGTTTGATTAGACTAGGTCCACCCCAGTGACATCCCTATCTTAAGGTCAACTGTATCTTAACCATACTCACAGGAGAGTGTGAGGGTCATTGGAGGTCATTCTTAGAATCCTCCCTACCACACACAGGTTGTTAGAGGGTAGTTGGCTCAGGATAAGGCAGTGAGGGCTCTGTAAGACCCTGTCTGTTTGCCCCATGGGAAACTGTGTATTTCTTTCAATTCAAGGGGGCATGGTCATCATAAAGGGGTGTTACTAACATGGGTGAGCGCGCACCATCTCTAGTTTACCCCTGAGACTGTTGGAGGCTTAGGGTTTCAGGGAGCATGGCTGATTTGCATGTATAACCCAGAACTGCATGCTCTGGGAGGCAGAGGCTCTTTGGTCTCCTGGCTTCACCCCCTTCCCTTCATTTTCCTACATCCCATGTGCAGTACAGGCTGAGCCACTATCATCAGCTCCCTTTCTGGTCTAGAGGAAGAAGGCCTTTTGTCATTTAGCTACCTTCTTCATCTCCTTCCTATGCTGGCTTCTATGCAAAACCTCACGACTTTTCTGTGGCCATGGTCCCAGCTCTGTCTTACAAGTGTCTCTCCTGTTTCCTCAACCCATGGAGTAAGCCTCACATTAACCCTTAGTGGATCCAGGATGGCATCTTGCCAGTTGTTACTGTTCTGGGGCCTTTTGCTCCCAATGTACAGTTCCCATCCCACCTGCATCCTGAGTGCCCAGCCACATCATGCATACCCCCACCAAGTCCCTTCAGGTCAGATTTCCACTCAGACACCTCTGGATCACATGTCTGACTCCTCCCGTTCCCCGCACTCCCCTTCCCCCTGGATTGGGGACTCTGTGTGTTGTCAGTATCGTGCTGCACAGCTCTCAGTCACTTTCCCAGAACCTGTTTTGCAGGTCCTCCTGGTACTTGAAAATGACCCATTCTGCCACACATCAAATAAGTCACTTGACTACTCTGGCATCTGCTTCCACATCTGTAATACGAGGGTAGGACAAAGCTAGATCAGCAGTCTCCAGTTCTGGCTATGTGTCAAAATCACCTGTGGAATTGGTAATACACAGATTTCTGGTCCTGCTCCCCGAGAAGTGATGTGAAGTTCTGTGGTGAGGCCCAGTCTCTGTGTTGTGAGACCCACAGGCAATTCTTGTGGCCAGCCAGCTCAGGAGCCCTGGCCCTTCCACAGCTAAATTCCTACCCCTCTGAGAACTTCCAAGCCACAGATGAGCCAGACAACTCACATCCCTCTCGATAGGAGACCCTTCAGCAGGACACAAACACTTCTTGAGAAAGAGGCAGCAGCATTTTCCCACCAGGCTCTCTAGAGCTAAAGCCCACTGCCTGTTCTGCCTGGGCAACAAGACGGCCTGAGAATAATGGCATCCCCCTTTTTCTCTGGGATAAAGAAAAGTGTCCTTACTGTGATGCACCTGGATCGGGAGGGGGAGGGGTAATTCCACTGGAGCCAGCCATGAGGACATGGCCTGGTCCCATTCCTGGGGCTGCTAGGAAGTGGCTTCCAGTCAACGTGCTCTGAGCAGCTGATTGTCTCCTCTGCCTGGTTGTTATGGAGAGATCTGACACACAGGCAATCAAACCCCTTAGCTCACCTGCCAGAGGAAGAGAGCGAGCGACAAGTGTAATAGTGGTGAGAGAACAGATATTCCATGTCACTCTGCTCACATTATCCCCCATAATGAGCTCTGCCCGACAGCTGCTCACAGGCTCAGACAAGTACAGCACTCATTTGCTGAGGTGTCGCGGAGCCCAGAGGAGGCTTCCTCACAAGCTGCAAGTCCAGGTCTGTACCAGTCTCCCTCCCTGCCTCAACCTCCCCCCACCCCAATCCAGCCCCTGAACAGGAAGCAAACCAAACCATCCATAATGTGGGAAGCTTAGCTCGCTGTGGAAACCGACAGAACCACAGGAGCCTTATGTCCTCACATCCCCTCATTTCACACACTTAGCCCCTGGGGCATGCACCTCAGCTAGTCAAGTAGATGCTGTAAAGTACCTGGCTTGACCTCCATGTGTAAGACACTGCTGTGTGTGTGTGTGGGGGGGGGGGGGGACTGAGGGATGGAGGGAGGCTGCAGAACTTTGCTCCTGGTGAGCTTACACTGGGGGATAAAGCCAGCCCATCATGTAGCGCCTGATGAACAATACACAGTATTTTTGGAAGTATGCCTTGAAGGGCTAAACTATTAGGGAGGATGAAGACCTGGGCAGCGGCTGCAGGGAGGAGATGAGATTTACACTAGGCTCTGGGAGAGAGACAGTTTGTGGCTAACGTATTAGGTGAGGTCAGAAGAGTGGCAGGGAGGGCCAACCTGAGTCACTAATGTCATCTCTGAATGAAATCCTGCCCCTCTCAGGAGAGGCAAAGTGAGGGGAGCAAGTTGGACTTGGAATCAGGTCTGAGTTCTTGGAGATCTAAGTCTAGTGGGTAGGGTCAGGAGGTTCCAGTCCCACTTCGGCGAGGCTTTGGGTGAGCCACTCAGCCTCTCATTACCTCAGCTCTTCCCAGAAGGCAGCAGTAGCAATTTTGCAGCTTTGTCTGCCGTGAGCCTGAGTTCTAGCCTAGCCCAGGCAAGGAATGAGGGAGGGAGAGACAGGGGAAGCTTCTCTCTTGCATTAATACAATGTTGCTTAGCCCAGTGGCTCCTACCTCTGTGTACCCTGGAAGAGAAGCTGTTTCCCCAGCTTGCACACAGGATTTCCCCAGCAGACCTGTCTAGGAGCCAGCAGGTAGTAAAATAAAACTATCAATTCTTTAACTGTTTCTTTTTCCTCCCTGGGGCATTAATAACAACCCATTCTTAGTTAACCCAATTAACTCATAGCCCTGCTCTGTCCCCTCCCACTCTGTTGTTTGACAGACTCTGGAAAGCCCACTGCCTGGGAAGGGTCAGTGACCTGGAGGGGAAGGGGGAGGCACACCCCCCCCAGCTGCTGCTGAAGATCTGTCAGCTGCCCACCTCCCCATTGACCCTCTCCTCCCATAGCCAACAAGTGGGCTCCTCAAGCCAGGCTGGGCCTGCTGAGGCTGGGCCCACTGAGGCTCAAGTATAGCAGGCCTGTCCAATTGGACCAGCTGCAGGATACAGGAAGGGCTGAGACAGGGAGAGAAACAGCCTAGGGAGGCCAAGAAGCAAGGGCCTGGAAGAAATCTCAGTGGTTTCTGAACATTAAATGAGTTGGTGAATCTCATTAAATGAGATTCAAATGACATGCAAATGAGCCTGTAGTACTTTTGCAAAGAGGCACCAGTAGTTTGGCTAAGAAAATAGCAGCTAATCTCTCAGTGACCAGACATCCAAGAGTGACCTCTCCTTGGAGACGCTCCATTGTATTTAGGAGCTACTGGAGCTACCCCAAGCCAGGTCCCTGCCCCACTAAGGCCACCCCAGCACCACCTGCTATGTGCTTGGTGCTCCCCACACAGCATGCCTGGGGCTTCTCTTTCTTTGTTCTCCACAGGCCCAACGGGTGAGGGGCAGATCTAGAATTCACAGCACCATAGAAGTCTAATGAAGGGAGGGACCTTGGTGTCGTTGGTTTCCTCATTTTACACATGATAGCGTTTGACCAAGGCCACACAGCACTTTTGTGCCAGAGCTGAACCTAGAACTCAGACCCACCCACCTCCCTGCTCCTGTTTGCTGTCGCACCCTGCTCTTCTTTCCTATAAGCAGAATTTCTCTCCTGAGGCCTGCGATGTGGGAAACTGCTCATAGGAAAGGGGGCCAGACAGCACAAAGAGAAATATCACGTGTGTCCTATGTCTGAAACTTTGGCCCTATTCTCGTCCAAACTCCAGGGCCCGGGGGAAGACAGCAGACACAGCAGTAGCTTTCCCAACCGACTCACATAGTGCTTAAAGCTTCTCAGACCTCTGCTGTACTCCATCAACAGTGCCTCCTGCTTTCCCCATCCTTTCCCAATCCAGATGCTGTACAGACATTCCTGGAATCAGGACTTCACACCCACCTCAGGCCCCCCAGCGGTCTGCAGCTGGGGTCTGGGAATGCCAGAAGGAAGACAGAAAGTGATCAAATGCTAGAACAGTGAAAAGGGTAGAGCACAGCGTCAGCAGATTGAGTCAGCCTTTCCCAGAGCTTTTAGGGGCTTGAGATGCCACAAAGGCCCTCCAGAGGGCAAAGGGGAGCTGGCTGACACCCCTCAGAAGACAGCCAGCCAGGGAGGAGGAAAGGACGATAAAATGTGTTGATAAGCATAATGCACTTAGACCAGTATCCACTATATAGTAGGTGGTCTGTGAATTTTTTAAAAATAAAATGGCCATTCAGACGTCATCTCCTCCAGCTTGAAAAATATGAAATGTTACTGAATTAAGATGCTCTTAGTTGCAGATAATGCTAGCCATAGACCCCCTTCCACATCGCCTGGGGTGGCCTTTGCGTCACAGGGGCGGAGAGTGAGGCTCAGCAGACAGGCAATGAGATATGGGGAGGGTCCAGGACAGGAAGTGACTTGGGGATTCAGGAGTCTAGAATTTAATCCAAACCCCAGGCCTGACAACCCAGTTTCTATAATTATATATTTGGGGTGCTTAAAAACCAGCAGATCTCCTCTCAAATGGCTTAGGCACTGTCCTTTGGGAGATCGCTTTTCAAGGTCATTGCAAACATGGGATCTCACGGCCCCTTCCTCTTTAGGAACATAACCCCACCAAGACAGGAACTCTATCTTCAAAAATTCAAGATGTGTTCAGTTCACATCCAGGCCCTCCTCCCACCCACACCAGCCCTCTATCCCCTGGAGCTAGCAGCAGCCGCAGACACTGCCAGGAAATCCTATCTAGCCCTGGCTTGACATTTCAACAGCCCAAGACCTGGAGATAAAAGTTGTCACTGAACAAAGTTCATTTCCCCTCCCTCTCTGTTCTAGAGGCTTGATAGGCATCAGCATGGGCTGGGCCTGGTCCTCTCCCTCTTGCTGCTGCGGCTGCAGTTCCTGCTTTGGGGCTGGGGAAATGGGGGGGGGGGGGAGGCGCTTCACAATTGATGATTATAAAGAAGCAGTTTATCACCTGAGCTTTTATGATTGCAGCAACTAAGGGGAAAAAGATGTCCTTTCAGATAAGCATTTGAAGAAGGGGGAGAAAGATTTTCAAAGCCTCTTTTGTTCTCCTAAAGAGCCATGCCATGGAGTTCTGGCAGGCAGCCCGGGAGAAAGGAGAATTTTAAAAACACAATCTGAGTTGGCTTCCAAGCCACTATACTATCCCTGTCATCAATTAAGGATGTTCCTTAACAAGGGGTATGGTCCATTGTCTCTTCCAGTCTGTTCTCCCTAATTGGATGCAGACTTGTGATAGATTCTCTGGAAAAGGGCTCCGTGCTGCACAGGTTGTCGCCTCAACCCCCTGCCACCCAAGGTCAGCTCAGGCTGGGCTGGCATGGGCCTCTGGGGCACATTGCTGGCAAGGAGATAAGAGAAGGACCTTTCTGAGGCCACTCAGTGCAGGCAGAGAGCATGGACACAGAACTCAGAGAAGGGCAGGCTGCTAGTCCATGCTAGGAACTGCATTTGGGTAGCCAGAGAGAAGATGGGAGGTTGATTCTGTGCCCCCTGCCAACCTCAGTCCTGCACAGCAGCCGCCGGGTGTACTTCCACTGTAGACCCAGCTCCCCTCCCCTTCCCCAGGTCCTGAATAGGAGGCTCATCAGGCCCAGACAGCTTTCAGGACCTCAATCTACAAAGGGTGGGTCTGCATTAGGTTGAGCTGCTGCAGACACAAAGATACTGCGCTCAAGAAGCCTGTGTACCCTGAGTCCCAGCCTCACCCCTGCCAACTATCAGGAAATGTCCATCTTCCTTAGCAAAGTAAAACTCCAATCCTCTGGTTTACAGTGAGGAAAACTCCTGGGGTAAAAGGGAAGCTGGCTCTCATGGTATCCTTTGGCGAGGACGAAGCCCTGGGATTCAGGATACTCCCCACTTTATCTTGTGATCCCAAGTATAGTAGGAACATTTTCTTTACTCTCCACAATAGAGCTGAGATCGAGCTGGAATAGTTCAATAAAACTTGACCAAAGGCTCAGGAGAAACCAAAGGGAAGAAACACAGAGTAATACAAAACAGATCATCTGGTTCAAAACCTATAGTTGGCACATGTTCAACTGAAAGCCCTCATATGGTTGCTGTCTATCAAGATGGACTCTGCTTGTCCCCCATGCTGGAAGCCACTATTCCCCAATCCATCCCGGATCCTGGAGGCCCATATCCAGGTAAGTGAAATGGGATTTACCCTCCAACTTACCTGCCTTCTGATTTCTAAGTTTTAGTTTCAAAACCCACCTCTTGACCAGATAATTAAGGCAGGGGATATCCAGCAAATATCTCCAGGAGGCAGCACATCTACTCACTGGATTTTGCCAGCCTCAGCATCATGAGCATATAGGAATGCAGCCCCATAGCATAGCCTCACACATGGACAAGAAACATATACATTCAAGAGCAAAGCTCAATTTTCCTAGTATAAGCAGGCCTAGCCACTTGAAGACTTGGTCTTCAGCCTAGGTTTCCTGCTCTTCACTCCAGTCAGTTCTCTCTGGCAATAATGCCATGCCTTGCTTGGCTGGAGTCCTAATACACCCCTGCCTATGTCTTGCCAATCTCTGTCCTTTGCAGAGGACTAGATACATACAATCCCTTAGAACTCTTATTTGCCAGCAAGGTCCCTACACTGACCAGATGGATATCTATATCCACAATGAAAACACCAATGTGACTTCTGCACTAACAACTCCTGACTCCACCCTACTGCTGTGTTCCACCCAGCTCACTGTAGCTATTGACACCAACCCAAAATAAAGCCTAAAGCCATCCCAAGTCTCCTTAGAACCTGTGAACAGAGTCAAGTGGCCGTCATCAGGAGCTAGCCACATTGTCAAGTGAGATGACAATCAGGATGCAGCCAGATGGAGAGCTCGTCATTCGCCAGAATTCTCCTTGGGGAGGACATCCTATGAATTTCTACAGAAGAAGAAAAATCCCCCAAGAGATCTGGAAGTGAACAAAACTGTTCTACATGAGGCAAGAATTTGCTTGATACTCCAAGAAAGAACAAGGAAAAAGAAAAGATAGACAAAAAGCTGGCAAGATGGCCAAAGGCTGTGTCTTACCAACTGAACTGAACCATCTCTTCAATTTCCACCTTCCTTAAACTTCAACAAGTCTACAAAAACTCAGCCAATGCTGGAATCGATTAGATGGTAGATGGAAACCAGTGAAGAAGAAGATACAGACAGGCCTGGGAGTGGAACGTCAGAAGCATAAAAAAATAAGTGAAGGAGCTCAGGAAATCAGAGGTTCAAGTCACAGGCCACAGAATAGAGGTTCCAGTCAAGTTTAAATACATCTCTAAGGATCAAGAGATCCCAACTCATACCTTCAAGTATAATCATTGTAACCACCATCATACTGAGTTCCTACTATGTGCAGATTTTGCATAATGTTTTTTATAATTATAATACCTCTATGAGGTAGATATACCATCTAGTGATACGGCAACTGAGGTTCAGAGTGATTAAGTAACTTCCCCAAGAAAATATTTTGTCAGAGCCAGCATTTTGACCAGCTGAGTCCAAAATCCATGCTCTTGCCACTGTGATGTATTGGACTCCAAAAGTCTCCTGGTTCCTTCCCATCTTCATCTTGGTCTCTTCCCATTTTCCTTCAGTCTGCACCTGACAGCCCAGCATGGGTCTATGGTGAGATCCACTGAGTTAGACTACAATCAGTCAGTCAGTCACTCAACAAACATTTCTCAAAATCTGACCACTTGCCATGAATTGTGCAGAGATTGAAGATTCAACCCAAGTACAATCCACACAATGACCAAGTGCTGGGTGCCATAGCAGACAAGCAGCTGTGGAGCTATGGAGAGCTTAAGGGAGAGCCCAGGTTAGGCCTTGGGGCAAATAGCACAGAACAGGGAACTGGAAGTGCTGGAAGGTTCTTTGGCCAAAATGGACCACACACAGTCTCCTGATGCCAAACAGCTGAGCCTAGAGTCCCCTGGAAGATACGATTTTTTTTCTGCCAATCAGGAAAGAACAGAAAGTACCAACTCCCTCACAGTCTCAACCCAACCTTGAAGGAAAGGAAAAATCAAACTAACATTTTCTTTCTTTAAATTTTATTTTATTGGAGAATATTGGGGAACAGTGTGTTTCTCCAGGGCCCATCAGCTCCAAGTTGTTGTCCTTCAATCTAGTTGTGGAGGGCGCAGCTCAGCTCTAAGTCCAGTCGCCGTTTTCAATCTTAGTTGCAGGGGGCGCAGCCCACCATCCCACATGGGAATTGAACGGACAACCTTGTTGTTGAGAGTTGTTGAGAGCTCGTGCTCTAAGCAACTGAGCCATCCGACTGCCCCTCTGGAAGCTCAGCGGTGGCTCATTGTCTTCAATCTAGTTGTGGAGGGCACAGCTCACTGGCCCATGCGGGAATTGAACCAGCAACACTGTTGTTCAGAGCTCGCGCTCTAACCAACTGAGCCACCCGGCCACGCCCAAGCTAACATTTTCTGAGTATCTCCCATGTGTCAGGCACCCCTTCAGTCCTCACACCTCCATTTTGCTAATAGAATAACAGATTGGTTAAGTAACTTAATCTAGGTTTTTCAGCTGGAAAATGCAGAGCTTAGTTCAAACCCAGCCCTGCCTACTCCAAAGCCCAGGAATGATCATTCCGCTACACACTGCCTCACCTCCTCCAGTTAGAAGCTGCTGACGTCCACCCAAATCAACTGGTTGATTAAATGTGCACACAGCAGGTAGCAAGTGCTGCATGGGATTGTGCCAACCTGCCCTTGCTGGGACACTTCCCAAATCAAAGGATATAAAATAATGAAATGTCTAAGGGCTTGGGTCCATGCTTGTCCACGCTCTTCAGTTTCTTCTGCACCAGAAGACCCTCCCTCCAGGATGCCTTGACTCCCTTCATCTTTACCTCCCCTTCCCAGCTATGAAGTCTGAGCACCAGCCTCAGGAAAATGTCAGCCAGGCCCGGCCAAGCATATGCCTGTGTCATTGGCACCACAGGGAGCTCCAACAGTCAGGAGATAGAAGAACCCAGTGCCAGGGGCGGGGCAGATGGCATCTCATCAACCCTGTCACTGCTCTGAGAACCCTCAAACCTACTCTTGGCTTTCTCTCTGAAACAAGGGCTGCCCACAAGCCTTCATCCTCCGTGCCGATGGCAATCCACCCAGCCCGTGATGCCATGCCAACCCATGAGCTGGCAGAGACACTACCACTGCTTGATTCCTGCTGCCACCTGCCTGTTGTCACTCTTCATTGAGCGTTGTTGGCCTTCCACAGGGCTGCGCTCCCAGGCTCCAGGCTTCCAATCTGCTCTCTGGGAGGCTGACAGAAGACAGGCAGGGCGGGGGGAAGCCTCCCTTCCTCGCTCCCATCAGTTCCTTGCCCAAGGCCTGGATGCCAGAGCAAGTGCTAGGAACCCAGATGGTAATTGCTGCCATCTAATTATGCGTGCATATGATATTAGCCAAAAACATTTGACTATCTCCTGCGGTCTCAGGCAGATCAAATGGAATGGTGCACGGGTTCGAGGATTACTCCAGCAGGGTAATGGCTGACAAGACTGCCTGCTGCCACTCAGACAGCCACTGACAGACTGTCTTCTGCCATCAGAACTCTCATTCTTCACCTGAGGGAAAAAGAGCTGGGAGCTTAGGCCTTCTGGGGCCAGCAAGGTTTAGAATCCTCCAAGGTTTATGGCCTTGGCCTTTCCCTAACCTCATCGTACCTGTCACAACACATGGAAGACCTTGAGCTCCACTAGGATAGAAGCAAAGGCTTTGTGTTTTCCAAAATTTCATTTATGTGCTCATGGAGAATTCTGTCATGACGATAATCATTAAGAAATCCCATGTACTTCTGAGTCTACCCTCTCTATCTCATCTTATCTAGAAGCAAACTTCAACCCACATGCCACTCATTTGCACTTAATTGGGAATTTTTATTGCCTTTGCCTGGCCCAGTTTCCTAAAGGTCGGATATTCTGTTTGGCTTTATTTTCTTCTTGGAACATAAGGTACTTAGCACGGTGCTTTGTATACATTAGGGGCTCAAGTCATGTTTGTCGAGCTCAATTTCACAATTCTAGTCAGCTATTTTCTGGTTACTTCCTACATGACAGGTACCATGCTAAAGAAAAGACATGTACAAACCACAATTCCCATCCTAGAAAAGTCTCCACCTCACCCACTAAGATTTAGCTGTGAATGACTGGAATAAAAGGAAGAATCCCCAAGAAAGAAAAGTGCAGGAGGAAGCTAAAGGTAGAGGGTGGAGTGAGTCATTGTAACAGGAAGAGTTTAGGTGCGATATCAGCAAGGCCTTCCTGAGGATTTCAACATTTACATTGTCGGTATGCATTCATTGTAGCCCCTATGTGTGAGATATATGAAAAGGTCTCTGATTTCAAGGAACATACAAGGAAGTTAAAGGAATAGGACATGTATGTACAAAGATAACATTGCTTCCTGTACTCATCACTTAAGAAGCAAGAGAATGGCACAAAGGAAGCCCTGTTGCCAGCAGCAGTCAGAAAGCCTCGTGTTGTCAGGATTTGACAGAGCAGAGAGAGTCCCTAGAGCAGCAGGATGCGGAAGATGAGAAGGGGCTGGGAGCCGGCACTTACCTGCCCCTGGAGTGGGCTAGGTGTTTGTATGCTGACTCAGCTGAAGACAATGACATTTGAGAGTCAGTCTAGTGAACAAGCAGGTACTAGAGGACACAGCTATCTTCAGTCCTAGTCCAGGGTGAGAGTTCAAAGAAGATATAGAGGGAGTGATCCTTGGAAGGCTCATGTGTAAGGACTGGGATTGAACTGAATCCTAGAATGGGGGATGGTGGACGCACTGGAATGAGCTCTAAGTTCATTGTCAGAACAAGAATTCAAGTGCATAACCAAAGTCATCAGAACTGGCATATTGCTTCTAGGTGGGGACAGCAAAGAGGATGTGGAGGTTCTCACCTGGGTCCCTTTGGAGCAGACCCCCTCACTCTTCGATTCACTCTGGGCCTGGGTGTAGGGTGTGGTTTCTCATCAAGTAAGAGGCTAGCTAGAGGCTGGGCTCAGGTAGGGTCCTTCTAGAGCAGGTGGCAGTTGAGCACTAAAGAGTACGGAGAGAAGGGAGGATACAGAGAGAGAGCGCTCTAAAGGATACAGAGAGAGAAGGGAGGGCATTATTGGCAGAAGCATGGAATGAGAGAAAAACATTGTCCAGTTAGAAAAAATGTGTTCTACTGGAGAATATTTAAAAAGTACTGCTTATGATATTTGGGGATAAGACTCAGGGCTAGATTGTAAGGGGAGTTGAATATCAGACTAAGGAGTTTGGGAATTCTGCTGGAGGAACTCTAGATCTGATAAAAGGATAAGATATGGTGGGGGTGGAGGAATACATATAGATAAGGTAACCTCTTGGGGTCTCACATCATCTATGGAAAATCCAAGAAGAAACTAGCAAATCCTCTCATGTTTTGCTACTAACCAGACAGAGAGTTCCAGGTAGGAAGGAAAAAGATTGATTTGGGCAGTGAGTGTGTGTGTGTGTGTGTGTGTGTGTGTGTGTGTGTGTGTGTGTAGGACAAGGTACTGGAGAAGCAGAGCCAAATGTACATTGTGCTTACTGAGGTTGCCCCACACCCGGCTGGCTTTGGGTCGAAGGCTCAGCTTTGAGGTTAGATATGGGCAACTTTATTTACAAGGCAACTTTAGCTGCCAGTTCCCATTTCTCCCTCCTTCTCCCTCCTCTCTCTTAGTCTCCAGACAGGATACCTTCCCTGCTTCTCCTGCAACCCCAGCAGCATG
This sequence comes from Rhinolophus sinicus, assembly GCF_057876585.1. Taxonomy (NCBI): domain Eukaryota; kingdom Metazoa; phylum Chordata; class Mammalia; order Chiroptera; family Rhinolophidae; genus Rhinolophus; species Rhinolophus sinicus. The sequence goes on along the minus strand of NC_142514.1, from coordinate 103,618,243 downwards.
ACTACCTTCCAGCCCCAGGGAAAATGGGTGTGTCAGTCTGTAGATCACCACAGAAGGGTTGATACCTCGTGGGTAATAAAGAAAGAAAATGCATCAGGGGTGTTTAGAGGAGAGGATAGCTGATCACAGAGGCCTCCTCCTTGTCCAAATGCATTGTGTCAACTGATCATTCAGCAGATCAGAAAGGGAGCTCGCTCAAACCCCATGGGTGCTCTGGAGAGATGGGTGCTCTTTGATCCCAGATGGGCTTAACTCTGATCTTAGCCACACTCCCGCTGCTCCCCTGGTGGGGTGGAGCAAAGAGCGGACAGGCTCCCTTTGAAGCTCCTCCTGGGACTAGACAGAGTTTCCTTTCCCTATAGAAAAATGAAAGCAGCAAGCTGTGGGGTGCTCAGAAATCAAATCCCCTGAGAGCAAGGATGATGCTCTGGCCCGGGGTACTATGGCTTTTTGCATTGTACTAAATTTTCCAGGATTCTTCCAGCCTGCATAGACAACAATATAGCCATGTGACCTTGAAAAGCCACCAAACCTCTCTGAACTTCAGCCTCATTATCTGCAAAGCAAGGATAATTCTGTATTTTATTAAATCTAAGATACCATTGATTTTAAGACCCACCATGCTCTTATTTGCCACTAAGAAAGAAAATAAATGCTACCAATTAAACTATGACATGCCATCAATTCTAAAACCCATCTTGATGTCAGAAATGTTAAAATGAGAAAAAATGTCAGTGTGAAAATTTATGAAATATGATAATAGTAATTCTAACTGCACGAGGTTTGGGAGAGGATCAAGTGAGCTAATGAGCATCAGCATGCTTTGTAAATTATGAAACACTAAAAACGTGAGAGGTGCTTATCATTAGAATGTTGATGGGAAAGATCTTGATTGCCCTAGAATGTGAGCTTCAGGGGGCAGACATTCCGATCTGTCTCCTTCACCACCACATCCCCAGTGCCTGGAATAGTGCCTGGCACATAATCAGTTCTCAATAAATATTTCGGAATAAATGCATGATGAGTAATCTCTGAAGTTCCAAAATATAACTGTCTTATACCACAACAGGTACATCTGTGCTGCCAGGCCATGGGGTGATGTTGTGTCCAGGGTCTGAGGCCACTGCTGCTTCCCTTCCTAATACATTAGGTGCGTACAAGGTAAGAGCTCAGGCAGACACAAGGTCAGGGCTTCCTGACACCGACTGATCACCACCTCCCACAGCTTGGCTCAGTTTTCATCAAAGGCTGGAATGCTACCCCAGTGAACAGAGGGGAATCATGCCCCCCTTCTGAACAACACAAACATTAGGAGCACTTATTGAGCAACAACTGCATGAAGAACCAGTGGCTGAGTCCTTTGTGGGAGACACACATATGTGTACTTTTTTCCTTTAAGAACTGACAACTGATTGGGGATAGAGAACATACTGGTAAGAAATAGAGAACTGAAACAACATGAGGCATGGTATGACATTGGAAATGTAGTTGGTTACTTTGTTAGTGTTTAGTCTGCTAGGGCTTCAGTAACAAGAGTCACAGACTTGGTGCTTAGGTCTGAGACCAAGGTGTTCTCAGGTTTGGTTTCTTCTGGGAATTTCTCCTTGACTTGTACGTGGCCATCTTCTCCCTCTATCTTTACATTGTCTTCCTTCGGTGTGTATCTGTGTCCTAATCTCCTCTTCTGTTAAGGACACCAGTCATAATGGATTAAGGCCCACCCTAATGACCTCATGTTACCTTAATGAGCCTTATGTTGTGATCAAAAGATACAGTGTATGCTACTACCAAGTGCCATCCAATGGAAAAGCAGGGATCTTCAATATGGGAAGCAACATGTTGAACATTAATAACAGTGTGTGTCAAGTTTCAACTTGTTCAGTGCAGTCAGTCGGGTGTGAGCTACGGTTCAGAGAAGGTGTGTTTTAAAGTGTGTTGTAAATCATCATCATCATGACAATGCTCCATGTCATACATTGCTTCTGGTAAAAGGCAATTTCTGTTAAAAACATTATGGTGTGTCCTCATCCACCTTATTCACCAGATCTGGCACCATGAGACTTCTGGCTCTTCTCCAAAGTCAAAATGATTCAGGACATCGAGGCAGCCACGACAGCACAACTAAAGACACTCACAAAAGAGGACTTCCAGAACTGCTTCAGAAAGTGGTAAGAACAATGGGATAAGTGTTTTCAAAGCGAGGGGGAGTATACTGAGGGGGTTAATGGCAATGTGTCTTTTACTGTAATAAATTTTTTTTATTTAAACATTCACTGTATTGTTTGATCATACCTCATACATAAAGGACTAGTACCCAGATTAATCTGTAAAGTGCTACATAAATATTGCTGCTGTTATTATTTCCCCAAATGTGCATTTTTCTATCCTTCCTTTTTTTTGTCCCCACTGGCCAGAGGCAGAGAACAAGGCCCTAGAGGATGGCAGTCACAGGATAGAAGGAGCCTAAGTCCCTGAACCACCACATAGAAAAACTACCCACAGACATGTTGAGCTACTATATGTGCAATAAATAAATGCTAGTACAAATTTGCTTGTTTGTTACAGCAGCTAGCACTCCCCTAATTAATAGAGATTCCCCTTTCATGTGCTCCCTCGTTACCCTGTGAATAGTAATTATCATGCTGTGTGGCCATTGTCAATTTATGTTCTCCTTCTGCTTCCCTAACTGGAAGCAAAAGCAAGTCAAGTTCACCTTTGAATACTGTTACAGGGTGAATTGTATCCCTCAAAAATGTATGTTGAAGTCCCAAACCCCAGTCCTCAGAATTATTTGGAACCAGGGTCATTGCTGATGTCATTATTTAAGAGGAGGTCATATAGGAGTAGAGTACGCCCCTAATCCAATATGACTGCTGCCCTTACAAGAAGCGACAAATTTAGATACAAATGGGCACAGAGGGAAGACAATGTAACGATGCACAGATATGTGAAGAACGCCATGTGACAATGGAGGCAGTGATTGGAGTGACATAACTACAAGCCACGGAACACCAAGAATTGCTGGCCCCCAACAGAAGCTAGAAGAGGAAAAGAAGGATTCTACCTGGAGTCTCAAAAGGAGCATGGCCCTGCCAACACCTTGATTTTGGACTTCTAGCCTCCAGAACTAGAGAATAAATTCCTACTGGTTTTTTTCTGTTGTTTTTTGTTTTTAAGATTTTATTGGGGAAGGGAAACAGGACTTTATTGGGGAACAGTGTGTACTTGCAGGCCTTTTTCCAAGTCAAGTTGTTGTCCTTTCAATTTTAGTTGCGGAGGGTGCAGCTCAGCTCCAGGTCCAGTTGCCGTTGTTAGTTGCAGGGGGCGCAGCCTACCATCCCTTGCGGAGTCGAACTGGCAAACTTTGTGGTTGAGAGGACGCGCTTCAACCAACTGAGCCACCTGGGAGCTCAGCGGCAGCTCAGCTCAAGGTGCCGTGTTCAATCTTAGTTTCCGGGGGTGCAGCCCACCATCCCTTGTGGGAGTCAAAGAATCGAACTGGCAACCTTGTGGTTGAGAGCCTGTAGGAGCCTGACTCAGAGAAACTATGCTATCCAGCAGCACATGACCTAATTCCTGGAACAGTCAGTTTGCCCTTAAAAGGTCACGTCTCTGATAAGTAAAGCCCCTTCCTCATTCCACTCTCTCCTTCCTCATTCACTCCCCGCCCAGTTTACCCTAACCCATATAATCTTGTAGCTGCAATAAAAAATTTGAGGCTTGATCAGAACTTTGTCTTGCCTCCATTTCTTCGCGCCTCCTATTTTCTCTTTTCAGGGTGTCTCTCTTCAGTCCCTGTTGAATGCCCCGCTGGTCGGGGCATTTCTGGCGCCCAACGTGGGGCCCGAAGATCCCAGACCCCTTGAAAAACTGTCTGCCTTAAGTCCGGCCGGACGCGTTGCTGAGTCTCCGCGCAATTTTACCGCGTGAGCCTGACTCGTTTCCTGATCTCCGCGGATACAAGCCGATCCGTGAGCCTGATCTGATAGAGGTAAGCAGACAGACGAAAATAGATGTTTTGGGATGATTTTAGATTTAATATTACCCCTCGGTCGAATGAATGTGTGAATGAGTGATAGTTCCACGACTTCTCGTCACGGAGCTTGCTTGGGCCCTAATCTGCGGTTCCGGTTCTGTCATACGGCATAACGGCGACTGGACTCCGGTCCACCAGTTCGGGGGTTTATACCGAAGCGCCTTAGCTAAGACAGATTTAGTCCCGCGAGGGTCACGGCCAGATGGGCATCTGATTGTTTCGCTTGTTGATTGAAGGGCCGAGAAGGGGACCATGGGTCAGACATTAAGTTCTCATGAACTGTTCATTTCTGGGTTAAAGAGTTCCCTCAAGGTGCGTGGAATTAAGGCTAGAAAAAAGGATCTCCGTGAATTTTTCGAGTTTCTGACAGATATTTGTCCCTGGTTCCCCCAAGAAGGAACGATTGATATTAGAATTTGGAAGCGCGTCGGCGATGCGTTCCAAGATTTTTATAAAGCCTTTGGGCCTGAAAAGGTCCCCGTTTCTACTTTTACTTACTGGAATCTCATAAATGACGTCCTCAGGGTTCACTCCCATGACCCGGATGTTAGAGCAGTTATAAGAAAGGGGGAGAGCCTCTTAAAGGAATCGTCCCGTCCCCCGTCAGAAAATGACTCCGTGTCTATATATATTCCTATTACTGACCCTAAGCCCAAGCCCTGTCTCGAGGAAGGCCCTACCCAAAATTCGGCTAAACCCCCTAGTCATCCCTCATTAAGACTTTATCCCTGCCTTAAAAACCTTCCCCAAGATTCGGACACAACCCTCCCTCCCGAGGACCAGGCTACCCTTGAGGATGCGGCTGCTCATTACCATCAGAAGGACCCCTCTGTATCGTCTCCTCCACCCTTCCAGCCACCTCCTTATATCATCCCTCAACACCCTCCATTCCTCGCTCCCATCGTCCACGGTCCCCCTTCTACTATTCATCACTCCAATCCCCCTACTCAAACAACCGCTTCCCTAACACAACAGATTGCCTCTCTTCGAGAGGCCCTCCAGGAAAAACGCCAACACATTAGTCTTCTCAAAGAACTCCGTGCCCTTGAGGCTGAACTCGCTGCACTCTCTGGGCTGCCCTTTTCCCCCCGTCTACCCCTAAAATGAGCTCCCAAACAAAAACCTGTCCTCGCCTTTCCGGTCACTCGCAGACAGGCTGCAGAGGTAGGTCCCGATACTCAGACCCCTGAGGACCCCCAAGAGGAGGATACCGCAGAGGGGTCCGATAATGAGGCTGAGGAACAAGATAACCCCCCCTCAGAGGAAGAAACGGAACCCCCAAGAGACAGACAGCACTACCACCCTTTAAACATTAAATATTTAAAAGACTTAAAGGCTGCGGTCCACGCTTATGGCCCTGTGGCTCCCTTCACGGTAGCCTTGCTGGAAAGCCTCACCGACCGTTGGCTAACGCCAAATGATTGGTTCACTTTAGCTCACGCCGCCCTGTCTGGCGGTGATTTTGTTTTATGGCGCACAGAGTATGCGGAGAACGCACGAAAAGTGGCTGAACGAAATACTCAGAGCCAGTCCTCCCGCTCCTGGACTAGAGATCGCCTTCTCGGCCGACCGCCCTATAACACCTTGAGACTCAGGCCGCCTTCCCCCCAGGTTTGTTAGCTCAGGTCCAAAATGCCGGCCTCAAAGCCTGGCGTAAACTCCCACCCAAAGGGCCCGCCAGCACCTCCTTGGCCAAAATCCATCAAGGGCCTGACGAATCCTATTGCGATTTCATCAGCCGCCTAACTGAGGCTGCCGAGCGCTTAATTGGAAAAGAAGAGTCAGATAGCGCCTTTATTAAACATCTTGCATTTGAAAATGCCAATGCCACATGCCAAAACGCCATCCGCCCCCATCGCAATGGCTCCCTCTCAGACTATATTAAACTTTGTTCTGGTGTCGGGGCGTCTCACGCCATCGGTCTAACCATTGGAGCCGCACTAAAAAGCTTCACACAGGACAATCAAAAATCCTGTTACAATTGTAAACAGCCTGGTCATTTTGTCCGGGAATGCCCTATAGACAAACAGCCCCGTCAGCCACCTTCCACTATCTGTCCTCGCTGTAAACGCGGCAAACATTGGGCTAGAGACTGTCACTCCAAGGTAGATGCTATGGGTAACCCAATTCCCCCCAGGTCGGGAAACCCCCAACGGGGCCAGCCCCTGGCCCCAAGTCCCCAGAACAAACCAGGGGCAATACGGTTTGTTCCTCAGTCCCAGTCTCCATTACCTCCCTTTGCAGAGCCACCCCAGGCAGTGCAGGATTGGACCTCTTGTCCCCCACCCCAACATTATTAACCCCTGATCAAGGCATACAACTCCTCCCTACCAATGCCCATGGGCCTCTACCACCCAATACCTTCGGGCTAGTCCTTGGGTGCGGTAGTTCAGCTCTAGCGGGGATTAATATTATCCCGGGAGTAATTGACCAAGATTACATGGGGATCATTACTCTCCTGGCCTCAGCGCCTAACGGGCCGGTTACTATTCAACAAGGCCAAAGAATAGCTCAACTTATTTTACTTCCCTTAGATTCCTCCACTAAGTCTAACCTCCCTCACCCCAGACTACACTCTGCCTTTGGGGCCTCGGATACCTACTGGATACAACAAATTGCCCCTGACAGACCCCTACTCACTCTAAAATTAGACAATAAACCCTTTGAAGGACTCATTGACACTGGGGCTGACGCTACGGTCATCGCCTCTCACTTCTGGCCTGCCTCGTGGCCTACCACTGTTGCCTCCACCCATCTAAAGGGCATCGGTCAGTCTACTAACCCTAGACAAAGTACAAAACTTCTCACTTGGACAGACAGTGAAGGTAATACCGGCCACGTCCAACCTTATATCATCATCCCAGGGCTGCCCGTTAACCTCTGGGGACGCGATATACTTTCCCAGTTAAAGCTTATCATGTGTAGCCCCAATGAAGTAGTCACACAACAAATGCTCAACCAAGGCTTTGTCCCAGGACAGGGGCTTGGAAAGTCGGGACAAGGCATCAAACATCCCATAATTGTTATAACCAACAATAATCGGACAGGTCTGGGACATCCCGACCAAAATTTCTCCTAGCGGCCATTGACTTCCCTGTACCCCATGCAGACAAAATTAGATGGAAATCGGATGAGCCTGTATGGGTAGACCAATGGCCACTTAATTCAGAAAAACTCACAGCCGCCACACAGTTAGTACAGGAACAACTGGCGGCCGGCCATCTTGAGCCTACCACCTCCCCGTGGAACACTCCTATATTTGTTATTAAAAAAAAGAGTGGAGCCTGGAGACTTCTCCAAGACCTCCGTGAAATTAATAAAACTATGTTTGCCATGGGGGCCCTTCAACCTGGCCTCCCTTCCCCTGTTGCCATACCAGCCCTTGATCTTTTCCCTGGGTGACAAAAACGAGCCCTCGCATTTATTCCCCTTATGGCAGGACTAGGTATAACCGCCGCTATGGCCACAGGTGCTGCCGGGGTAGGAGTATCCGTAGACACTTATCAACGGCTCTCTCTCCAACTTATTGATGATGTTACCACACTGTCAGATACTATTAATGACCTTCAAGACCAGGTCGATTCCTTAGCAGAAGTAGTACTCCAAAACAGACGAGGGCTCGATCTTCTAACAGCGGAACAAGGGGGGATCTGTTTAGCTTTACAGGAACGATGCTGCTTCTATGCCAACAAATCCGGCATAGTGCGAGACAAGGTCAAGAGACTCCAAGAAGATCTTCTTCAACGCAAAAAACAACTTCTTGACAACCCCTTTCTAACCAGTTTTAATGGTCTCTTGCCTGTCCTCCTCCCCATCCTTGGCCCCATTCTAGGATTACTCCTACTTGTCTCCCTCGGACCTTGGGCATTTAATAAACTGACAGGATTCATCAAACAACAAATAGATAACATTCTGGCCAAACCTATCCATATTCATTATCAACGCCTGGCCACGATGGACCATCCTGAAGGTAATTACAACCAGTTACAAACAGGTTCCAGCTATATAAACATATAGCAGACACGGTGGCTGAAAACATGTCGGCCCGATCTAAAGGGCTTGAGCACCAGACGGCTGCAGCGACTGGGTACTGCAAGGGAGGGTCCCGATTGACCCAATTTCAGCTCTCCCTGAACTCATGTCCAGACTACATAGGGGTTGGTGCCTAAGTCAAAACAATTGCCTCACCCCTGGTCCAAAAAAGACACCAGAAGCTACGCCTTGCGCGTTATTCAGGCCGTCTGAGACCCCTGAGTTCCCGTCTTGGTTAAGGCTCACTCTCTTAAAAAGATAAAGAGAGAGGAGATGTAGGAGCCTGACTCAGAGAAACTATGCTATCCGGCAGCACATGACCTAATTCCTGGAACAGTCAGTTTGCCCTTAAAAGGTCACGTCTCTGATAAGTAAAGCCCCTTCCTCATTCCACTCTCTCCTTCCTCATTCACTCCCCGCCCAGTTTACCCTAACCCATATAATCTTGTAGCTGCAATAAAAAATTTGAGGCTTGATCAGAACTTTGTCTTGCCTCCATTTCTTCGCACCTCCTATTTTCTCTTTTCAGGGTGTCTCTCTTCGGTCCCTGTTGAATGCCCCGCTGGTCGGGGCAAGAGCCCACTGGTCCATGTGGGAAATGAACCGCAGCCTTCGGAGTTAGGAGCACGGACGGAGCTCCAACTGCCTGAGCCACCAGGCTGGCCCCAATTCCTATTGTTTTAAGCAATCCAATTTGTAGTGTTTTGTTACAGTAGCCTTGGGAACCTAATATAAGCACCAAATCTTACAACAGTGTCAGCCAGCATTGGAACTTTATCAACATTTGTAGAAGGAAGAGATGAAGGAACAAAGGGAGGAGGAAAGGGGAAAAGAAGGAAGAAAATGAAACTCCCTTTTTTCCCTGATTGACCTCCTTCTCAACAGTTACCAGGAACATTTAGGCTCTGGGTGTGGGAAGAGGATGATTTCTTCCAGCAAATATGATTAACATGCGCTTGATGCATTCTCCTGAAAGAGGAAGTGAGTGAAGTTGAGGAAACATTTCCTTCACATAACCAGTTGACAAAATAATATGACACTATAAAGCTAGAGATCCCTATTGCCTCATAAGCTTGGAAAGAGAACAAAACACTTTTTTTTTTAAATGATCAGAGGCAGCATTGTATAAATTTTCTTAAGTGTCTTCTGGGCACCAATAGCCTATAAATAGACAGTGCATCTGGTGTGGAAAGCGTCTTGGTGGGAGAGGGTGAAGAAGAGGGTAATGCTCAGACATCAGGCTACAGGACTTTCCAAAATTGTCCAGACTGTGGGGTGGGGGTGGGCTGTGTCAAAGAGCTGAGGGCTGCACTGAGTTCCCTAGGAGGGAAGCTGCTGGGACAGGGGGAAGGCAGAGGCTGGATGGTGGGACAGCAGGAAAAGAACAAACCCCCATCCCGGTGTCAGTAGCACAGCAGTTGATGAGCCACTGCTGTGACTGGTGGGGATTGTATTAGTTGCCTATTGCTGCTTTAGCAAATTACCACAAATTTAGTGGCTTAAAACACCACAAATTTAGTGGCTTAAAACACGACAAATTTAGTATCTTAGAGGTCAGAAGTTCAGAATGAGTTTCACTGTTCTGAAATCAAGGTGCCAGCAGACCTACCTTCCCTTTTGGAAATTCTAGGGAAGAATCCATTCCCTTGCCTTTTCTAGCTTCTAGAGGCTGTTGCTTTCCTTGGTTGCTCCTCCTTCAATGCCAGCATCATTGGACCGAGTCCTTCTCATGCTGCCATCTCTCTGGATCTCCCTCTTCTGCCTCCTCCTCCCACTTTTAAGGGTCCCAGTGGTTACACTGGAACCACCTGAATAATCCAGAATAATCTCCCTGTTTTAAAGTCAGCCACTTAGCAGCCTTAATTTCATGCACCATCTTAATTCCCCTTGGCCATGTAAGGCAACATCTTCACAGGTTCCAGGGATTACAAGTGTGACCCTCTTTCCTGGTGGGTGGGAAACATTAGTCTCTCCACTACGATCTACCCTCTGATCCCCAAAGATACAGATCCATCCTGTAAGCAAGATACAAATATATTCAACCGACTTCTGGTACCAAAATCTAGAGTAGTCAGGGTTCAACTCGAGAAGCAAAACCAGTAGGAGGTATATATTAGGAGACGTATTGCAAGGAATTGTCTTACATGATTGTGGGGATGGCTAGGCAAGTATGGAATCTGTAGGGCAGACAGGAACTCTTGGTACAGACTGCAGCTGTCGTCCATGGGCTTCCTCTTTTAGGAAAGCCTCAGCTCTGCTTTTAAGTGCCTTTCAACTGATTGAATCAGGCCTGCCTTATCTAGGATAACCTCCCCTACTTAGTTACCTGATTATGGATTTTAATCACAACTACAAAATACCTTCACAGTGATACTTGTATTAGTGTTTGATTGAATAACGGGACTGTAGCCTAGTCAAGTTTGCACATCAAAGAGCCCATCACAAGGATGAAGGTAGTTCACTAGGGACCCAGGCCTGCGCTGTAGCCTGCTAACCACACTCTCCTATAAACCTCAGAATGGATGGCAATTCCTAACTCTCCATGGAGTTAAATGGGGAGCCCTAGAAGCTCATTCCCCTGCTCTGCCCACTGATCTCTGATGTGAGGAGCTCCTTAAGAACAAAGGCCAGGATTTTGTATTTATATTTGTATCTAGCAGGGCCTATACCAGTTTCTCCCTTACCGGAGAAACTCAGGGAATCTCAGCTGGAAGGATTTTGTCTTTGTTGAATAAATATTCTCCCCTGTTCCTAACCAGCCAACCCACTTGGATAGCTACCAACTTGACTGCATTTCCAGCTACTAACTCAAATGTTGTACAACTTGCATCCTATCACAGTGTCATATATGGCAGTGGTGAGATAATGGAAAATGATTCCAGAGGTGGGAGTGAAGTCAGATGGTAAAACACATGAGTAGGTTAGAAGAAGAGGCCATGGCATATCTTTGCAAAGACATTTTTAAAGAGAAAAGAGCCCAGTCTGCCTACATTCGGGTGAAAATTGACTTCTCCAGAAATAAGTATCCTCAGAATGGCCCAATAGCCAGGGAAATCTCTTATTCCTGAATGTTTCAGATCTTTGGGAAATCCAGGATGCCCTTGGTACCAAGGACATAGAGAAGAGTCTAACAGGCTGACCCTTAGAGAACATATTGTCCTAAACTCTTATTTTTTAGAGGTTCAGAGAGGGAGAGTGATTTGCTCAAAGTCACACAGCCAGCCACGGGCAGACAGATCTGGAACTAGAAGCCAGGGCTTGTGATTCATTATGCTATCATATTAATTTCAGTGATGTTGATGTAGGTGATGTTGGATCTGCCGGCAGTTTCTGGGTGTGGGCCGGGTTCGTGTCTCGTGAAGCCGAAGAATGGAAACATGGACCAGGGAGAGGCAAAAAATTTTAAAAAGAGGGTAGTTTATTAGAGGCAGGAGAAGAGGTTGCAGCTCCCGAGCGGCAGGGGGCCCCGAGTGGGGGGTGCCCGTGACTGAGGCAAAATCTCCTACTTTTATACCTTCCCTTTGCCTGTTTGGGAAAGGGGAGCTGTTTGGAGTAGGAAACTGTTTGAAGAAAGGAACTGGGCCTTCTCATGAAATTCGTCTACCAGGTTTGTTCTGCTTGCCCATCCTAAAGGAATTAGCAAAGTAACCCACTCTTTATCTAGCAGATCTGCTCCATTTGTCAGGCCAAAATGAATTTTATGATTAACCTCAAGGCCTTGTTACATTATGTCCTGGAGCGAAGGAGTGATTTCAAAACCTGAAGTTTTAGGATATGATTGTCTTTGTTTATTCCACCAGGGACCTCCCTGTCTACCTAGAGACATGCTAACTCTCCTGTATCAATGTCAAGATACCCAGAACTCAATCTATGCACTTAGAAGAGTTAGCCATATTTCTCCAAAGTTCATTGATACAATCACTGATAGAAAATCCAAAAAGTGACTTAAAAAAAAAAAATTTTTTTTAAAGTGACTTAGCGATGCCTTTAACATCTTCCCCTTCAATGATTTCCAAAGGTATGTCCAATAAGCATCCATTCTAAATAAAAATAATTTTTCACTTAACTTCCCTTCCTATTCTCTTCAACCAAATTACCTCCCCCAGGACTATCGGATACAAAATACAAATATTCTGGAACCCTCACTGTTTTCACAGGATCATTGGATACTTGTGACTCACTGGCTTGAGCAATCTGATGAAAACAAGCCCACCTTAACGTTTTTACTTCGCGTGTAACTGGATCATGAACAAGAATAATTCATGGATGTAATCATAATCTATTCTTGTTTCCCACTGTCGCTTTACAGTTTATTCAGCGGGGGGCGGGGGGGCAATTTTCCCTTTGCCTGTGGCTATAATCTTGGTCCTGGACATGTTCCATAGCTTGGTAGCTGTGATGGGTAGAGTTCAAAGATGGCCCCAAGACTGCTGTCCCCTGGTGCACACATCTGTATAATCCCCCCTCCCCTTCTGTGTGAGCAGAACCTATAAATATGATGGATAGTTACTCCCTTGAGTACATTACACTGCATAAGATTCCCTTATAGCAGAATGGATAGAAATTCCCCTGGTAGAAGCTGATGATCCCAGGACATTTCTTCTTGTCAGCAAGAAATGGGGACCTTAGTCCTACAATCACAAGAAACAAAATTCTGTCAACAGCTAGGAAGAGGATCCCAAGCTGCAGATGAGAATGCAGCCCAGCAGACACCTTAATTTCATTCTTGTGAGACCCTAAGCAGAAAACCCAGGCAAGTCATGCCCTAACTCCTAGCCTATGGAAACTGTGAGGTAATAAGTAGGTATTGTTTTAAACCACTAAGTTTGTGGTAAATTGTTATACAGCCATAGCAAACTAATAAAGAGGGTTTATAGCCTTCTTTCTATCAAAGCACAAAGGAAAAATGATATTTATTTAGTACGTCAAGACAAATGGGCAAAGCTACCCGAGGCAGGTCACTACCCTGGGAGCTCTGCCATCTGTCACTCAGACCACAGTCTGCCACCCCAAGAGCTAACGAGATCGATGTCTAGTCCCACCCATCAAGAAGCTCTATAAATAGAAAGTCCTACATAGAAAGAGCACTTTAAGTTGAGTTGGTTACAGATACGGGACCCGAAAGAACCCAGGCGGCACTCAGAGAGTCAGGAAGGTCAGCTTTATTACGCCAGCAGGCTCAGTGGGATCCCTCCCAAAGACTGAGCCCCTAGCAAGGTTTTGAGCAGGTTTTTATTGGTTGGGGACTTCCTGGAGTTGGGATAGGGGTAGGTGTCGTCTGGTGATTGGCTCCCAGTGTGGCTTGGAGGGGGTTATGCGGAAGTGGGCTGGGGCTTAGGCTGGGGACTTTTCTCTCCGCTCAGGCCACCATTTTAGGTCAGTTTCTCCATCATGAACACAAATTTACCTCAGAACTTGAATGTTTGCAATAATCACAACTTTCAATTTGATTTGGTATCAGATCTTTTCCGCACTCCTCCAGAATCTTGCTGCCTTTGGACAGAGGAGAAAGGTTCTCTCTTCTGGTCCAGCAATGGCATCTCCTTGTCAGTAACATAGACTGTGAATCTTTCTCATCCCAAGCACAATGCCTTTGCCAGACCACAGGTCCTCACAGCCACCACCAGGACCTTCTTGGCAATGCAGGAGCCAAGGATATTTGCCAGCCCCATTCTGGAATATAAGGATTCCAAGAGGCTAGGAACACTGCAGGCCTAGACAGCTCAACCTCCTTGGCCACACTACTTAGGTATGATGCCCATGGACACATGGCTGAGCTCTGGTTGTTAAGGCAATCATCCATCTCCTTGCAGACCCTCTCAGGCTCTGCCAACACTGCAGCCTGGGCCTGGTGGGATGGAATGCTAAGCCTTGTCCCACCCATTTAAACTTTTATCAGGTTCCCCCAATTCTACCTTCTCTACTCTACCTCACCGCTTGGTCGAAATCTTATCTTTTTGGAGACTGAGAAAGACACTGTTCTTCTCCACAGTCTGGTTTATGATATAAAATCTATGTTCTGAGCCCTCTGGCTTTGCCTTTTGATATTTAAAGCCAAGCTTTGAAATTCAAAAATACCCTTTTTTTCCTCTCAAGCACCTCGCCTTTAGAATTGAAATCCATGGCTCTCAATACCATTGCCTCTACAATAGATTTACAAAAGGCTACTTAAGAGCTCAAAAGCCAGGAAAGGGAGTCTTTGTTCTCTGTGTATGGTCCCTACACCAAGGGCAATGCTTGGAGAAAGCCCTGCTGCTATTCTAAAGTTGAGGCGGAGAAGTGAGAGGGTTAAAGTAATTGGAAAGGCACCAAATTTAATACCAAAATTTTACTGTAAGACATTTAGAAAATGCTGAGGTGAGTTTCCCCAAGGCTCAGCAAGATATGGTTTTCAAGACTTGTTCTAACCAAAGTATTATGAAAGCAAGCAGTCATGCCTTCATAGATAGACTGTCCCTGACTTATGATGGTTTGACTTATGATTTTTCTACTTTAGGGTGGTGCAAAAGCAATATGCATTCTATAGAAACCATACTTTGAATTTTGAGTTTTGATCTTTTCCCAGGCCAGTGCTATATGGTACAATACTGTCTTACGATACTGGGCATGTGTAGGGTAATGTAAGTGTTCTGAGCACATTTAAGGTAGGCTGGGCTCAACTATGATTTGGGGGAGTGTAGGTGTGTTCAATGCATTTTCAACTTAAAATATTTTCAATTTATAATGGGTTTATCAGGACATAACCTCACTGTAAGTTGAGGAGGGTCTGTAGTAACACAAATAGTTGACAGATAAGTTTATTGGGTTTATTTATGAGCATTTGTTAATTTAAACATTTTTAAAAATAATCTTAGAATTCTACAATGTGCAACTTTAAATATATAACTTATTTTATATTTGAAAGAGGATATAAAAAATATTTATAAGAATACATACATGTATGTGTGGATGGAAAAGGGGCCACAGGTTAAACCTGACAAGCTCAGGAGCCTGAAAATAACCACGTAGGATGGCATGAACATAAAAATTCTTAACAAAGGTGGGCCATGGCAGGAAGTCACGTCCTTAGTCTGTAGCTTCCTTGACAAATGTCAATCTCTACCTTAAGTGAGCCTATCTATTGTCTTTTTGCATCTAGGATAACATGCCCTTGGAATGTCAGTAATCCCTTCCCCACCACCACCAGAGCAGGAAACTATAGAATCCCTCATTATTATTCTTGTCTCCTGATTACCATCTCTATGTGCTATAAAAAAGTGAACTATTAATTATCCCATACCCACTTATGTAAAATAAGTACCTGGTTCTCCAATTTACTTTTATCCAATCCCAGAGATTTCTGTGTTTTGCTTTCTCCCACTGAGACAGGTTAGTTTGCATGTCATTAGGTAGACAGGAAGGCCCCTGGTGGAATAAACAAAAAAAACAGCCATATCCTGAATCTCCAGGTTCTGGAATGTCTCCTTCACTCCAGGACAAAGATATGAGACCCTGCCTTGAGGTTAATAAATTATCTCAAATCCCTTTTGGCCGGACAAAGGAGCAGATCTGATCGATAGGAATGGGTTATTTCGTTAATCCCTCCAGGATCGACAAACAGGACAAACCTGATAGATGAATTCAATTAGAAGTCTCCAGCCCCCTTCCCCACACAGGCAAGGGAAAGTATAAAAGTAAGAGCTTTTGCCTCAGTCACTGGGCTTCCCAGTTTCGGGTACCCCCTCCTGCTCTGGAGCTACAACCTCTTCTCCTGCCTCTAATAAACTATATTCCTGTACAACTTTTTGCCTCTCCCTGGTCCATGTGTCCATTCTTTGGCTTCATGAGACATAATCCTGGCCCACACCCAGAAACTGTCAACAGATCCAACATTATTTATATCACCACCTCCTTAGTCTACCACCAATGGATTTCATGCAACCCTCGTCTTTTGATTATGCATATAAAGTAAGCTGTAAACCACCATTTTGTGGAACATTTTCTCAATCCATTGAGATTTTGCTTCCCAGTAATTGCCGTCAGTTGGGCTCAAATAAAATCTTATAAGCTTTCTCTTAGGCTGGATGTTTTTTTCATGAACATATGAACAACTAATTTTTGACAAAGGGGCAAAAACAATTCCGTAGAGAAAGGATAGTGTTTTCAACAAATGGTGCTGGGACAATTGGCTATCCACATTTAAAATTAACTACCATCCATACATCCCACCATATATAAAAGTTAACTCAAAATGAAACATAGTCCTAAATACAAAACCCAAAGCTAAAAAACTTATAGAAGAAAACATAAGAATAAATCTTTGTAACCTTAGATTAGGTAAAAATTTCTTAAATGTCACATAAAAACATTGTTAAGATGGGATTGTAATAGTGGCACTAAATCTTCTATTTTGAGATTTGGTTCTCTGGTATAATTTGATTTAGCTTGTGACTTTTTGAAAGCTTTCTTTTCTTTGCCTGTTAATGATTCTGCTTCCTGTACATTTACTACACATACCAGTTTCAGTGTTTCTATTTACTTCTGCCCAGTGCTAGTCCTGTGACTTGGCAGAGGTTTTGCATCTGTATGGGATCCACTCCCAGCTCCAACTTAAATCGACATAACATATGCAAAGGTTGTGATAAAGGGCTTAACCATACCTTCCCCTTCCCCCACCCCCAACTACAGGCCAAAGCAATTTACATCCTGGTTAGAAAATATAAAACTTGAGACCAAACAAAGACTCCATGCAGTAGTTTCCAGCAGACTCTGCCCAGCCGACACTTCTCTTATTTTAATAAATCTTTCTTCTATATTTCTACCTGACTCGTGAATTCTTTCACAGCCCACAAGCAAGCAGACAAAACAAACATGGCCCATATAAAGCCAAACTGATAAATTCAACTTTATCAAAACTGAAAATTTCTGTTCTTCAAAAGATATTGTTGGGCCAGCCTGGTGGCTCAGGTGGTTGGAGCTCCGTGCTCCTAACACCGAGGTCACTGGTTCAATTCCCACATAGGCCAGTGAGCTGTGCCCTCTATAGCTAAGATTGTGAACAACAGCTCTCCCTGGAGCTGGGCTGCCATGAGTGCCTGGAAGTTGGTGTGAGCTGCCATGGGCTGCTGTGTGCTGCTGTGGGCTACTGTGTGCTGCCGTGGGATACTGTGTGCTGCCATGAGCAGCCGGTGGCCAGCATGAGTGGCCAGCAGCCAGCAAGAGCTGCCATGAGCTGCTGTGAGTGGCCGACCAACAACCGACCATTGACTTCCGCAGCTGGGGGGAGCGCAATGCTCATAATACCAGCATGGGCCAGGGAGCTGTGTCCTACACAACTAAACTGAGAAACAACGGCTTGAACCGGAGTGGAGGGAGGGGAAGCGGAAGAACTGGAAAAAAAAAAAGATACTGTTAAATGAAATGACAAGTCATGGACAGGAAGAAAAATCTTACAATATATCTGATAAAGAATGTGGATCCAGGATAAATAAGGAGCTTTAAAAATTCAATAATAAAACAACACAATTTTTTTTAAATGAGCAAAATATTTAAAGACACTTTACCAAAGGAGATATATGAATGGCAAATAAACACATGAAAAAATGCTCAGCATCATTAGTCATTACATAATTGTAAAATAAAACCATAATGAGATAACATTTCTGACACATTGTGGGTAGGAATGTAAATTGTGCAACCACTTTGGAAAACAGTTTGTCAGTTTCTTAAAAAGATAAACATGATGGGGGAATTGACCTAAAATGGTGGCTCAAGCAAAGAGAGAAGTCCTCAGCCTAAGCCCCAGCCCACTTCTGCATAACCCCCTCCAAGCGACACCCCAAGCCAATCACCAGATAACACCTACCCCTATCCCAACTCCAGGAAGTCCCCAAAACATAAAAACCTGCTCAAAACCTTGCTAGGGGCTCAGGCTTTGGGAAGAATCCCACTGAGCCTGCCAGCATAATAAAGCTGACCTTCCTAACACTTTGAGTGCCGCTTGGGTTCTTTCTAGTCCTGGTATCCGTAACAAACATACTCCTACCATATGTTCCTGCCATGCTTCTCTTAGGTATTTGCCCAAGAGAAACAAAAACATATATCCATACAAAGACTTTTACACTAATGTTTGTATCAGCTTTATTTGTCATAGCTCCAAACTATGGGAAACAACTCAACTTGGAACATTTGGGAAACACCCCAAATGTTCATCAACTGGGGAATATATAAACAAACTGGTATGTCCATACAATGAAATACTACTCAATAATAAAAAGGAATCAACTATTGATCCATTTGACACCATGGATGAGTCTCACATTGAGTGAAACATGCTAGATAAAAAAGAATACATAGTATATGATTCCATGTACAGCAAATTATAAAATTGCTATGATAAAAACAATAAAATGGGTATAAAAGGACATAGTACTAAATGTCATATATGACAAACCCCCAGCTAACATCATACTCCATGGTGAAATACTGAAAGGTTTTCTTCTAACATCAGGAACAAGACAAGGATGGCCCACTCTCACCACTATTATTCAACACAGTACTGGAAGTCTTAACCAGAACAATTACGTAAGTAAAAGAAATAAAAGGCACCCAAATTGGGAATGAAGATGTAAAACCATCACTATTTGCAGATAACATGATTCTATATATAGAAAACCCTAAAGACTCTACCAAAAGACTATTAGAAACAATAAGCAAATACAGTAAAGTTGCAGGACACAAAGTCAATATATAAAAATCTATTACATTCCTCTGCACTAACAACAAAATATCAGAAAGAGAAATAAAGAAAATAATCCCATTTACAATCACAACAAAAAGAATAAAATACCTAAGGAAAACACTTAACAGAGGAAGTGAAGGACTTATACACTGAAAACTACAAGACATTGTTGAAAGAAATTAAAGAAGACACAAATAAATTGAAACATATTACATATTCATGGATTGGAAGAATTAACATTGTTAAAATGACCATACAACTTAAAACAATATACAGATTTAATGTAATCTTTACCAAAACTCCAATGGCATTTTTCACAGAAATAGGACAATAAAATCCTCAAATTCATATGGAACCACAAAAGACCCCAATAGCTAAAGCACTCCTGAGGGGGAAAAAAAAAAGCTAGAGATGTCACACCTCCTGACTTCAAACTGTACTACAAAGCTACAGTAATCGAAACAGTATGGTGTTGGCAGAAAAGCAGACATAGGCACAAATGGAACAGAACTAAGAATCCAGCAATAATTTATCCACACACATATGGGCAACTAATTTTCAATGAAGGAGCCAAAAATATACAATGAAGAAAGGAGTCTCTTCAGTAAATTGTGTTGAGCAAACTGGAAAGCCACATGCAAAAGATACTAGACTGCTATCTAATACCATACACAGAAATTAACTCAAAATGGATTAAAGACCTGACTATAAGACCTGAAACAATAAAATACACAGAAGAGAACATAGGTACTAAACTTATGGACCTTCGTTTCAGAAGGGTTTTTATGAACTTGACCCCAGAGGCACGGGAAATAAAAGCAAAAATAAATGAATGGGACTACATTAAACTAAAAAGCTTTTGCACAGCAAAAGAAACCATCAACAAAACAAAAAGGCAACCAACTGAATGGGAGAAGATACTTGCAAATGATACCTCCAATAAGGAGCCAATATCAAAAATAATAAAGAACTCACACAACTGAACAACAAAAAAACAATTAGATTTAAAAACGGGTGGAGGACTTGAATAGACACTTTTTCAGGGAAGACATACAGATGGTCAACAGATGCTCATGATATGGGCCAACGAGCAGCCCCTTCACTGAAAAACTTTAAGTTTTCTTTTGTCATGCAGGGTCTCTGGTCCTGATCCCCTCACAAGAATGCAGGATATGGTGAGGCCAAAAAGGAACAACAATGGAGCCATGGATAGGGGGTTCATACCACTATTTCTCGCTGGTGGCTGGGTTGGAGATACAGGCAGCAGGAGCCACACGATCAGCAACCCGCCGTCTGCTTCTCTGCCAACCAACCAAATCCCTAGTGTAGCCACAGCAGTTATATTAGTGGCTAATGGTTAACCAGTAACAGCTGATGGCCATGCAGCCACAGCGGATGGCCATCTGACCACAGCTGATGGCCATCTAATAATCAAACCAGCACCTTTCCACATGAGACCGAGAACCGGGAAACTGCTCTCTGGGACTCTGTCCCCACATCTTTCCTATAGAAATTTTAAGTTTCCTTCATCCTTAAGTTTCCTTTTCCCCAGTTTTTTAGCTCCTACCCCTGCTTTAGATAATTACCCTGAAACTTCTGATTCATACTTGTTGATTGTAATCATTGAAGCTTAATGTTCTCTCCTACTAGTTCCAGACCTAATTCCTGGACAATTTGCAACATCTGAATGACTGGTTGAACAGATTAATTAAAATCTATTTTTCTTCATTCAGGGGCCTTAGGGATGGGGAGGATTCCCCAGCAAGGTTTCCAGTCACAACCAAAGAAGCCAATACAGTCTTCCAGGTGGATCTCGAGACCCCCTTCCTCTCGTCTGAGATCAGATAGGGCGAGAGTTCCATGAATCCCCCAATAGGTAGGGACAGCTCTACACCCTTGTCCAGCAGGAAGCACATACAGAAGAAAAGAACTTCTGTCCCTCAACTTCCCATAGAGATTTCATGGGGATCACTTCTCTCAAGGGGAAAACAAGGCAGGCAGTTAGAGACAGGCATTGGGTCTCTGCATTCCTGCATAATCCTCAGAATGCGGCTGCCCAAAAGACCTCCCCTCTCTGCCCAAAAGTTCTGCTTTTCATTGTAATTATCTACCCCATGAGGAACAAAGGGGTACAAAATACCCAACTAGATTAAACCGACCACTCACACCTGGTCAGTAAAGGCTACAACAACCTTCATTTCACCTGGACCTCATTATACCATCATTATAGTATCTCATATATACCCGGAAGTTCATTAATATCATTATGACAGACTGAATTCTGGGAAGGAACATGTGCAGTCTAACAAGATGAGATAATAGCCTCTTGTCAATTACAGGTGTCAATCAAGTGGTCATACACTAGAAAGGAACAGCCCATTCTACAGAAAAAAGGACAAAAACTCCAAGTCCTCACCAGTCTGAGCCCTTTGAGACTTTTGAGCCTTGCTTTTGCTCAGGGGCCGCTCCAAACACTTTGGGGTGCACTTTTTCTTTTAATAATGAGCCCTTGAGCCATTCTCTGTTGCTCAGGTCCACTCCTATTTCTTTGGAGTGTACTAGCTCTTCTAATAAACTACTCTTTCACCACTTTATTTCTGCGTCTCATTCAATTCTTTGCTCAAGATTCCAAGAACCTGGACACGGGGCCGAGAACAGCTCACTCTCTGGTAATACTCATATCACTAGCTATAAGTCACATCAAAAACCACAAGGAAATACCACCTCACATCTGTTAAACAGCTATTATCAACAAGACAAGAAATAACCAGCATTGGAGAAGATGTGGATAAAAAGGAACCCTCATATACTGCTGGTGGGAATGTAAATTGGTACAGCCACTTTGGAAAACAATATGGAAGTTCCTCAAAAAGTTAAAATAGAGCGACTATATGACCCAGCAATCTCTTTTCTGAGTTTCTAACCCCCCCCCAAAAAAAATTGAAAATGCTTATTCATAAAGATATATACCCCTACATTCACTGCAACGTTGTTCACAATAGGCAAAACATAGAAAAAATCTAAGTGTCCTTCAACTGATGATTAGATAAAGATGTGGTACATGCAGAGGATGCCAAAAAAAAAAAAATGTGCACACATTTTAAGAAAGGAAAAAAACTATATAAAATTGTAATATTCAATATATACCAATAACAAAAGATGAATACAAGTCACATTTGACTTCTGCAATTACAAGAGGTGCTCAAAGTGGTTACCATCAGCGTAATTTTAATAGTTTTTTTCCTTTTTAAAAATGTGTATACATTTTTTTGCACCTTCTGTATATACAAAGGAATACTTCTCAGCCATAAAAAAGATGAAATATTGACATTTGCAACAGCATGGATGGATCTTGAGAGTATCATGTTAAGTGAGATAAATCAGATGGAAAAGGACAAGAACTATATAATTTCTCTCATATGTGGATTATAAAGCAAAAAGCAACAATGAACAAAACAAACAAGAAAAAAAACCTCATAGATACAGACAACAGAATGGTGGCTACCAGATTGAAAGGGGATGGAGGGAGAGCAAAGAGGGTAAGGGGCATCAAATATATGGTGACGGAAGTAGACTAGACTTTGGGTAATGAGCACACAATAGAGTATACAGATGTCATATTATAAAGTTATACACCTGAAATTTATATAATGTTATTAACCAATGTTACCACAATAAATTTAATTTAAAAAGAAAATTAAAAGAAATTGTAAAAATGCAAACTGATTGAAAGTGAGAGAAAGCAGATTTGTGGATGCCTGAGGAGAGAGTGGGCAAAAAGCCATAGTGGGGAGCACAAAGGGACAGGATGTGGGGATTATAAAGGTGCCTGAGGAAATTTCAGGGAGTAACATCTCTTTATAATCCTAATTATCTTGACAATTGTATTGGGCATATAGATATTGTAACAGTAAACCTATACCTTCTATTTTGAGATTTAAACTTCTGATGTAATTCAATTTGCCAGTATTGGTTGGCTTGGGACTTTTGAAAGCTTTTTTTTTCTTTGCTTTACTCTACCAAGCCTTAATGATTCTGTTTACTATGCATTTACTATGCACACCCACCAGTTTCAATGATTTGTGTTTACTTCGGACAGGCCAATTGCGTGCCTGGCCCAGTGACTTGGGAGAGGTTTCTGTATCTGTGTGGGATCCGCTTCTGACCCTAAGGTAGACCAGCCCCTGGGAAACACTTTTTCCTGGAGCTGCCTGGCCAACTTCTCCTTTTTCCTTTGTTTTGCGCCTCTTTACATGCCTATAAAACCTCTTAGCCATATTAAGGGAGGGAAGGCAGTCTTTGTGACACGGAGTCCACTGTCTTCCCTTAATGCTGGCATTTTGGAAAAAACCTGCTTATTTTTCCACCAACCTTGTCTCTCAAGTTTTCGCTTTCATACAGCGAGCAGCCGCAACTTTTGCACGGTAACAATATGTTAAAACTTATCAAACTGTGCATTTTCAATATGTTCAGTCTCTTATATGTCAACAGTACCTCCATAAAATGTTGAAAATATATGTTTCTAAAAAATGATCTGTGTTTCTGGGTCTATCACAGGGAGAGACTTCCAACACAGTCCATACAACCATCCAGAACCTAGTCACACACAATTACGTACGTATATCTCAAAATTTCACTTGTTAACCTCATTACATATTGTACATAAAATGAACATTAACTTTTTAAATCTGGGTTTATACTAAAATGTATAACTAATATTTAAATGTTAATAACTTATCAAACATTATTAGGATCTGTGAATTTTATGGCACGTATATCAATAGACTAGTTCTTCACATTATAGATTTTTATTTAATTAAAGTTTATTGGGGTGACAATTGTTAGTAAAGTTACATAGATTTCAGGTGTACAATTCTGTATTACATCATCTATAAATCCCATTGTGTGTTCACTACCCAGAGTCAGTTCTCCTTCCATATATTTGTTCCCCTTTACCCTCATCTACCACCCCCAGCCCCCTTACCCTCTGGTAACCACTAAACTATTGTCTGTATCTATGAGTTTTTGTTTCTCATTGGTTTGTCTTGTTCTTTTGTTGTTTTTGGTTTATATACCACATATCAGTGAAATCATGTGGTTCTCTGCTTTTTCTGTTAGACTTATTTTGCTTAGCATTATCGTCTCAAGATCCATCCATGTTGTCACAAATGGTCCTATACCATCTTCTCTTACCGCCGAATAGTATTCCATTGTGTATATATACCACAACTTCTTTATCCATTCATCTATCGAAGGACATTTTCGTTGTTTCCATGTCTTGGCCACTGTAAATAAAGCTGCAATGAACATTGGAGCACACTTGTCTTTATGGATAAATGTTTTCAGATGTTTTTGGTAGATACCCAGGAGAGGGATTGCTGGGTCATATGGTAATTCTATTCGTAATTATTTGAGGAAACTCCACACTGCCTTCCACAGCGGCTGCACCAGTCTGCATTCCCACCAACAGTGTATGAGGGTTCCTTTTTCTCCACAGCCTCTCCAACACTTGTTACTATTTGTCTTGTTGGTGATAGCCATTCTGACTGGGGTGAGGTGATATCTCATTGTGGTTTTTCATTTGCATTTCTCTGATGATTAGTGATGTTGAGCATTTTTTCATATGTCTATTTACCATTTGTATATCCTCTTTGGAGAAATGTCTCTTCAGATCGTCTGCCCATTTTTTTTTTTAAAGATTTTATTGGGGAAGGGGAACAGGACTTTATTGGGGAACAGTGTGTACTTCCAGGCCTTTTTTCCAAGTCAAGTTGTTGTCCTTTCAATCTTAGTTGTGCAGGGTGCCGTTCAGCTTCAAGTTGTTGTCTTTTCAGTCTTAGTTGTGGAGGGCACAGCTCAGCTCCAGGTCTAGTTGCCGTTTTCTAGTTGTAGGGGGCACAGCCCACCATCCCTTGCGGGAGTCGAACCGGCAACCTTGTGGTTAAGAGGACGCATTCCAACCAACTAAGCCATCCGGGAGCTCAGCGGCAGCTCAGTTCAAGGTGTCATGTTCAATCTTAGTTGCAGGGGGCGCTGCCCACCATCCCTTGAGGGACTCGAGGAGTTGAACTGGCAACCTTGTGGTTGAGAGCCCACTGGCTCATGTGGGAATCGAACCGGCAGCCTTCGGAGTTAGGAGCATGGAGCTCTAACCGTCTGAGCCACCAGGCCGACCACATCTGCCCATTTTTTAATTGGGTTGTTTGTTTTTGTTTGTTGTTGAGTTGCATGAGTTCCTTGTATATTTTGGATATTAGGCCCATATCAGAGGCACTATTTGCAAAAATCTTCTCCCATTCAGTTGGTTGCCTCTTTATTTTGTCGATGGTTTCTTGTGCTGTGCAGAAGCTTTTAAATTTGATATAGTCCCATTGATTTATTTTAGCTTTTACTTCCCTTGCCTTTGGAGTCAAATTCATAAAGTGCTCTTTGAATCCAAAGGTCCAAAAGTTTAGAACCTATGTTTTCTTCTATGCAGTTTATTGTTTCAGGTCTTATGCTTAAGTCTTTGATCCATTTTGAATTAATTTTGGTACATAGTGACAGAGAGCAGTCCAGTTTCATTCTTTTGCGCATGGCTTTCCAATTCTCCCATCAACATTTATTGAAGAGGCTGTCTTTTCTTCGTTGTATGTTTTTTGCTTCTTTGTCAAAAATTATCTGTCCATATTTATGTGGTTTCATTTCTGAGTTTTCAATTCTATTCCATTTTTCGACAAGTATGTTTTTCTGCTAATACCATGCTGGTTTGATTATTGCTGCCCTGTAGTACAAGCTAAAGACAGGGAGTGTGATACCTCCAGCACTGTTCTTTTTTCTTAAGATTGCTTTGGCTATTCAGGGTCTTTTGTGGTTCCAAACAAATCTGATGATTCTTTGTTCTATTTCTTTAAAAAAATGCCATTGGAATTTTGATGGGGATTGCATTAAATCTGTATATTGCTTTGGGTAATATGGCCATTTTAACTAGGTTGATTTTCCCAGTCCTTGAGTAAGGAATGTGTTTTCAATTCTTTCTGTCTTCTTCAATTTCTTTTAAAAATGTCTTATACTTTTCAGCATATAGGTCTTTCACATCCTTAGTTAAGTTTATTCCTAGGTATTTTATTCTTTTTGCTGCAATTGCAAAAGGAATTGTTTCTTTTTAATTTCTTTTTCTGAGATTTCATTGTTAGTATATAGGAATGCAATGGACTTTTGTACGTTGACTTTGTAGCCAGCA
This sequence comes from Rhinolophus sinicus, assembly GCF_057876585.1. Classification (NCBI taxonomy): domain Eukaryota; kingdom Metazoa; phylum Chordata; class Mammalia; order Chiroptera; family Rhinolophidae; genus Rhinolophus; species Rhinolophus sinicus. The sequence goes on along the minus strand of NC_142514.1, from coordinate 103,592,233 downwards.
ACTTTACTGTATGTGTTGATTGTTTCTAATATCTTTTTGGTGGAGTCTTTAGGGCTTTCTATATGCAGCATCATGTCATCTGCAAAGAGTGACAATTTAACTTCTTCATTCCCAATTTGGATGCCTTTTATTTCTTTCTCTTGCCTGATTGCTCTGCAGAGGACTTCCAACACTATGTTGAAAAGCAGAGGTGATAGGGTACAGCTTGTCGTGTTCCTGAACGTAGAGCAAAGGGCTTCAGTTTGTCACCATTAATTATGAGATCAGCTGAGGGTTTGTCATATATGACCTTTATTACGTTACGGTATTTTCCTTCTATACATATTTTATTAAGTGTTTTAATCATAAATGGATGTTATATCTTGTCAAATGCTTTTTCTGCATCAATTGATACAATTATATGGTTTTTGTCCCTTGTTTCGTTTATGTGATGTATCACATTGATGGATTTGCATATGTTGAACCATCCTTGTGCCCCAGGGATGAACCACACTTGGTTGTGATGAATAATCTTTTTAATGCATTGCTGCATTTGATTTCCTATAATTTTGTTCAGGTATTTTGCATCTGTATTCATCAGAGATATGGGTCTGCAGTTCTCTTTTTTTGTGTTGTCTTTACCAGGTTTTGGTATCAGGGTGATGTTGGCCTTATAAAATGAGTTAGGGAGTGCTGTCTCTTCTTCAATTTTTTGGAAGAGTTTGAGCAGGATTGGTATTAGATCCTCTTTCACGATTTGGTAGAATTCACTAGTGAAGCCATCTGATCCTGGACTTTTGCTTTTGGGAAGGTTTTGGATGACTGATTCTATTTCATTACTGGTGATCAGTCTGTTTAGATTTTCCAGTTCTTCATGGTTCAGCCTTGGAAGGCTATATGTTTCTAAGAACCTGTCCATTTTTTCTAGGTTATTGAATTTGGTGGCATATAGTCCTTCATAGTATTCTTGGATGATCATTTGTATTTCTGTGGCATCCATGATAACTTCCCCTTTTTCATTTCTGATTATGATTATTAGTGTCTTCTCTCTTTTTATCTTAGTGAGTCTGGCCAAGGGTTTGTCAATTTTGTTAATCTTTTCAAAGAACCAGCTCTTAGTCACGTTAATTTTTTCTATTGTCTTTTTGTTCTCTATTTCATTTAGTTCTGCTCTGAGTTTTTTATTTCCTTTCTTCTGCTGACCTTGGGTTTCACTTGTTCTTCTTTTTCTAGTTCTTTAAGGTAAAACATGAGGTTATTTATTTGGGATTTTTCTTATTTCTTGAGATAGGCCTGTAATGATATAATTTCCCTCTTAAAACTGCTTTCACTGCATCCCAAAATTTTGGTAGGATGTATTTTTATTGTCATTTGTTTCTATGTATCTTTTGATCTCTCCTCTAATTTCTTCTTTGACCTGGTCATTCTTTAAAAGTACGTTGTTTAATCTCCATGTATTTGTTGTTTTTCCTGCTTTCTTTTTGCAGTTGATATCCAATTTCAAAGTCTTGTGATCAGAGAATATGCTTAGTATAATTTCAATCTTCTTAAATTTGCTGAGGTTAGTTTTATGCCCCAATATATGGTCAATCTTTGAGAATGTTCCATGTACACTAGAAAAAAAATGTACAGACATCATCAGAATGATGGCGTGAGGTGAGCCTCTGTAGATCTCCCCTGGAATTTACAAATAATCAAACAACTATAACTCCACAAAGGACTCCCTGCACAGCAGACAAGCAAGACTAAGAGGCCGACTACTGGATTCACCTAAATGTGGGCAAATCATGCGAGCGGGGGAGAAGGAAAGGGAGAAGTGTGGAGACGGAGCCGTACGGGTGCAGGACGGAGACCTAGCTCAGTGCCCCGAGCTCCCTGCATCCCAGAAGTACCGCAGCTGCGGGAAAAGGAATAACTCAGATTGCTAGGGCTCCGCTTATGGCCCATAGGGCTGAGGGGACACCATATAACATGGCTGAACCCAACGCTCATGGCAGAGACCTCGGAGAAAAGACTGAGGGAAGAAGGCTGAAAACGGTGGTTTAAGCCCTCACTGCCAAGCAGAGAACGGAGCCTTAGGCACTGAGACTAGCCGCCCCCTCCCTACCCTCCCAAGGCTCGCCCCGCCCCCACCTGCTCGGTCCTAGAAGCTGAACAGTAGCAGTGTCAGATACAAAGAACAGAATATTTGCAGTTCTGAGAACAGTGGACCATAGACACATATTCGCAGCTATCTAGAACGTGAAAAGGGGAGGGAGCTGTGGAAGCAGGACCAGCTGTGGTGGTAGTCGCAGCCATTGCTCTGGGCCACCTCTCACAACTCACCCTGCCCCTGGCCTCACCTATCTGGGCAGATCCCTGCAGGAGTAAACAGAACTGCTGAAACATACGGGCTCTGAATCAGGAGCTGGAAGAGCTTTGGAACATCAAAAGCTCTCTGCATACCCACACGGACACTGCACCTGTGACCTAGACGAACTATTAACAGAGGAGAAACCCGTCTCCCAGGGAATCCCCCCATTGTGTGAGAAGTTGGAATAGTGCAGAGAAAACATAGCACTACCGTGTGAGAGAGAAAAAAAAGGCTGCTGTCGGAGAGAAAATAAAACATTCTACCAACAAGCACTGGAAAATAAAAGAAAGATCACTTCCTATCAACCTGTTGCAGAAGCCACTCCTGTAGATGTCTGGGAAGAGAAATAATAAATCAGTAATTGCCATGAATAACCAAGGCAACAAGACAGCTCAGAAAGAAAGTGAAAAGTCTCCAGAAAAGGAACTTAAACATATGGAAATATGTGACTTAAATGACAGAGAATTCAAGATTGCAGTTCTGAAAAAACTCAACAAGATGCAAGAAAACACAGAAAGGCAGTTTAATGAACTCAGGAACACAATCAAAGAACAACATGAGCATTTTACAAAAGAGATTGAAAATTTTAAAAAGAACTAAATAGAATTTCTGGAGATTAAGAACTCAATAGAAGAAATTAAGAATGAAATAGCCAGTTTAGGTAATAGAGTTAACCAGATGGAGGAAAGAATCAGTGACACCGAAGATAGAAACCTGGAAATGACATGGAGGGAAGAACAAAGAGACTCAATATATAAAGAAATGAAAGAACTCTACAACAACTTTCTGACTCCGTCAGAAAGAGCAATATAAGAATAACGGGCAAACCAGAAGGAGAAGAAAGAGAGAAAGGAACAGAGAATACATTCAAACAAATTGTCGATGAGAACTTTCCAAACTTGTGGATAGAACTGGATCCTCAAATCCAAGAAGGAAATAGAACACCTAATTACATCAACACCAACAGGCCTTCTCCAAGGAACATTGTATGGAAGCTGTCTAAAATCAACAACAAAGAAAGAATCCTCAAGGCAGCCAGGGAAAAAAAGACGGTAACCTACAAAGGAAAGCCCATTAGATTATCATCAGATATCTCAGCAGAAATCTACAAGCCAGGAGGGAGTGGAACCAAATATTCAAACTATTGAAAGAGAGAAATCATGAGCCAAGAATAATATACCCAGCAAAGATATCCTTTAGATATGAAGGAGGAATAAAGACCTTTCCAGACATACAGAAGCTGAGGGAATTTTCTAATACACGACCTGCACTACAAGAAATACTAAAGGAGGCTATTCGACCACCACCAACAGGGAGAATTTGTGGCACCGAAACATAAAAAGGGGGAGAGTAAAGGCCTGAACCAGAATATGGGAATGGAGAAAGTAAGCGTGCTGAAGAAAATGGAATACTTTAAATATCAAACTTTCTTTTACATAAACTTAAGGGTAACCACTCAAAACAAATCCAGGACTGAAATATATACTGTAATAATAGAAGAAACAAAGGGAAACATCATAGAATACCACCACACAGAAATAATAGAAAACAACAAAAAGGCAAAGAAACAATGGAGACACAGGCTTACCAGAAAACTAAAGACAGAATGACAGGAAATCCTCACATATCAATAATCACCCTAAATGTAAATGGACTGAACTCACCAATAAAAAGGCACAGAGTAGCAGATTGGATCAAAAAACTAAACCCAACCATATGCTGTCTCCAAGAGACACATCTCAGCCACAAGGACAAGCATAGACTCAAAGTGAAAGGGTGGAAATTGACACTCCAAACAAATGGTACCCAGAGAAAATCACGTGTAGCCATAATGATATCAGATGAAACAGACTTCAGGGTGAAAAAGGTAACAAGAGACAAAGGTGGACATTTCATAATGGTGAAGGGGACTATACAACAAGAAGACATAACAGTCATCAATATTTATGCCCCCAATCAGGGAGCAGCGAACTATACCAAGCAACTACTAACAGAACTAAAGGGAGAAATTGACCAAAACACAATTATACTAGGGGACTTAAATACATCATTGACAACTATGGATAGATCATCCAAACAGAAAATAAATAATGAAAGAGCAGCCCTAAATGACACATCAGATGAAATGGACATAATTGAAATATATAGAGCACTTCATCCTAAAACATCAGACTATACATTTTTTTTTAGTGTACATGGAACATTCTCAAGGATAGACCATATATTGGGACATAAAATCAGCCTCAGCAAATTTAAGAAGATTGAAATCATACCAAGCATATTCTCTGATCACAAGGCTTTGAAATTGGATATCAACTGCAAAAAGAAAGCAGGAAAAACACAAATACATGGAGATTAAACAACATACTTTTAAAGAAACACCAGGTCAAAGAAGAAATTAGAGGAGAGATAAAAAATACATAGAAACAAATGACAATGAAAATACATCCTACCAAAATTTGGGGGATGCAGCGAAAGCAGTTTTAAGAGGGAAATTTATATCATTACAGGCCTATCGCAAGAAACAAGAAAAATCCCAAATAAATAACTTCATATTGCACCTTAAAGAACTAGAAAAAGGAGAACAAATGAAACCCAAGGTCAGCAAAAGAAAGGAAATAACAAAAATCAGAGCAGAACTAAATGAAATAGAGAAAAAAAGACAATAGAAAAAATTTATGTGACAAAGAGCTGGTTCTTTGAAAAGATTAACAAAATTGACAAACCCTTGGCCAGACTCACTAAGATAAAAAGAGAGAAGACACTAATTAACAAAATCAGAAATGAAAAAGGGGAAGTTATCACGGATGCCACAGAAATACAAATGATCATCCAAGAATACTATGAAGGACTATATGCCACCAAATTCAATAACCTAGAAAAAATGGACAGGTTTTTAGAAACATATAGCCTTCCAAGGCTGAACCATGAAGAACTGGAAAATCTAAACAGACTGATCACCAGTAATGAAATAGAATCAGTCATCCAAAACCTTCCCAAAAGCAAAAGTCCGGGACCAGATGGCTTCACTAGTGAATTCTACCAAATCGTGAAAGAGGATCTAATACCAATCCTGCTCAAACTCTTCCAAAAAATTGAAGAAGAGACAGTACTCCCTAACTCATTTTATAAGGCCAACATTACTCTGATACCAAAACCTGGTAAGGACAACACACAAAAAAAAGAGAACTACAGACCCATATCTCTGATGAATACAGATGCAAAAATCCTAAACAAAATTCTAGCAAATCGAATACAACAATGCATTAAAAAGATTATTCATCACGACCAAGTAAGGTTCATCCCAGAGGCACTAGGATGGTTCAACATATGCAAATCCATCAATGTGATACATCACATAAACAAAACAAAGGACAAAAATCATATGATTATATCAATTGATGCAGAAAAAACATTTAACAAGATACAACATCCATTTATGATTAAAACACTTAATAAAATATGTATAGAAGGAAAATACCTTAACATAATAAAGGCCATATATGACAAACCCTCTGCTAATCTCATAATTAATGGTGAAAAACTGAAGCCTTTTGCTCTACGTTCAGGAACACGACAAGGCTGTACCCTATCACCTCTGCTTTCAACATAGTGTTGGAAGTCCTCTGTAGAGCAATCAGGCAAGAGAAAGAAATAAAAGGCATCCAAATTGGGAATGAAGAAGTTAAATTGTCACTCTTTGCAGATGACATGATGTTGCATATAGAAAACCCTAAAGACTCCACCAAAAAGCTGTTAGAAACAATCAACGAATACAGTAAAGTTGGCGGCTACAAAATCAACATACAAAAGTCCATTGCATTCCTATATACTGACAATGAAATCTCAGAAAAAGAAATACGAAAAACAATTCCTTTTGCAATTGCAGCAAAAAGAATAAAAAGAATAAACTTAACCAGGGATGTGAAAGACTTATATGCTGAAAACTTTAAGACATTTTTAAAAGACATTGAAGAAGACACAAAGAAATGGAAAGACATTCCGTACTCATGGATTGGAAGAATCAACATAGTTAAATTGGCCATATTACCCAAAGCAATACACAGATTTAATGCAATCCCCATTAAAATTCCAATGGCATTTTTTAAAGAAATAGAACAAAAAATCATCAGATTTGTTTGGAACCACTAAAGACCCCAAATAGCCAAAGCAATCTTAAGAAAAAAGAACGATACTGGAGGTATCACACTCCCTGACTTTAGCTTGTACTACAGGGCTACAATAATCAAAACAGCATGGTATTGGCAGAAAAACAGACACATAGACCAATGGAATGGAATTGAGAACCCAGAAATAAACCCCCATAAATATGAACAGATAATTTTTGACAAAGAAGCAAAAAACATGCAATGGAGAAAAGACAGCCTCTTCAATAAATGGTGCTGGGAGAATTGGAAAGCCACGTGCAAAAGAATGAAACTGGACTGCTATCTGTCACCATGTACCAAAATTAATTCAAAATGGATTAAAGTCTTAAGCATAAGACCTGAAACAAGAAACTGCATAGAAGAAAACATAGGTACTAAACTTATGGACCTTGGATTCAAAGAGCATTTTATGAATTTAACTCCAAAGGCAAGGGAAGTACAAGCTGAAATAAACGAATGGGACTATATGAACTTAAAATCTTCTGCACAGAAAAAGAAACCATCAACAAAATAAAGGGGCAACCAACTGAATGGGAGAAGATTTTTGCAAACAGTGCCTCCGATAAGGGGCTAATATCCAAAATATACAAGGAACTCATGAAACTCAACAACAACAAAAAAAACAACCCAATTGAAAAATGGGTAGACGATCTGAAGAGACATTTCTCCAAAGAGGACATACAAATGGCAAATAGACATATGAAAAAATGCTCAATGTCACTAATCATCAGAGAAATGCAAATAATAACTACAATGAGATATCACCTCAACCCATTCAGAATGGCTGTCATCAACAAGACAAATAGTAACAAGTGTTGGAGAGGCTGTGGAGAAAAAGGAACCCTCATACACTGTTGGTGGGAATACAGGCTGGTGCAGCCGTTATGGAAGGCAGTGTGGAGGTTCCTCAAAACATTACGAATAGAATTGCCATATGACCCAGCATCCCTCTCCTGGGTATCCACCGAAAATATCGGAAAATGTTTATACGTAAAGTCACGTGTGCTCCAATGTTCATTGCAGCTTTGTTTACGGTGGCCAAGACATGGAAACAACCAAAATGTCCTTCGATAGATGAATGGATAAAGAAGTTGTGGTATATATACACAATGGAATACTATTCGGCAGTAAGAAAAGATGATATAGGAACATTTGTGACAACATGGATGGATCTTGAGAGTGTAATGCTGAGCGAAATAAGTCAGACAGAAAAAGCAGAGAACCATGTGATTTCACTGATATGTGGTATATAAACCAAAAACAACAAAAGAACAAGACAAACAAATGAGAAACAAAAACTCATAGACACAGACAATAGTTTAGTTGTTACCAGAGGGTAAGGGGGGTGGGGGGTGGGAGATGAGAGTAAAGGGCATCAAATATATGGTGATGGAAGGAGAACTGCCTGGGTGGTGAACACACAATGGGATTTATAGATGATGTAATACAGAATTGTACACCTGAAATGTATGTAATTTTATTAACAATTGTCACCCCAAGAAATTAAAAAAAAAAAAAAGCGTGTAAGAAAAAAGAAATTTGGGCAACCTGGAAACCACTTATGAGCATTTAAGGCAGATTCTATTATATTCTTCCTCCCCTAAATGATAAACACACTTGAGTATAAAAGGTTACAAATAACCATCCCTCATGCTTCATACTTCAGAAAGGATTTTCATGCCCGTCTCCTCGTGTGATTCTGTAATAAGGTGGCAAGGAAGATCGCCCGCACTTGACAGATGAGGAAACTGAGACCCGAGGATGTAAAAGGACTCATCTAAAACAGCACAATAAATATAGTTGCTTCAAGAGTTTTCTATTTTCCTAACACCGAGCTTTTACAAAGATTATATGATGGTCTAAGGTTCAGAAAGTTGCTGAGCACTCCCCTCCAGTGAGTGACAGCAGAGACGTGTGCATCTTTTCACCATATTTTCCTCTCTGCACAGGAAGATCAAACAGCCAAGTTGGGAATGGACTCCAAGAGTCAGAGAGCTGGCCCAGTGCCCTTGGCATAGCAGGCCACACAGCCACGGAGAGATACCTCAGAAGGCGCCCTGCTTGGGGGACTGAGGGAATACTGTAGAACTTGCACAACGAACAAAATCCTGGGGCCTGACTTAAGTAGGTGTGGACGTACCTCATTCCAAGCCATTAGCACTGCATAAGATCACTGAAGCCCCCAAACCTGCACTATCTTCCCATCCTTCCCTGCCCCCTGCCTCCCAGACCTGAGCCTTATAGCATCCTACAAGGGTGTACTAAGGGACCTCCTGGAGACCCAGCTGCTCCTCACCAGCTTCTGAAAGCTGGGCTTGTCCCGCTTTGGACACTCTGCTCCCCTGTCACACCAAGGGCGGGCGCCAGCTCTCTTGGGCATGCTGCTTAAATAGGAAACAATCCCACTTCGAAAAGCAGTGGCAAACAGAGCCTTCTGTCTGAGGGTTTTCTGCCCTTTTCCTTGTTCCTCGGTATCTTCTCTACTAGAAATGGTTTTTTCTGGGGAGAGAAAAGAGACAGGGGGTTGGAGATGGACATTTTTCTGTTCTTAAGAGGATCATTGTTGTGGTTATTTCTATCTTTGTAGGAGGGCTGAGAGCCCCTGCAGAGATGTGAGGGCTGGGCAGAGCCATGGAGACAATCATGATATAGAAGGGAGAGGATTATGGCTCCAGTGGCATGGGAGGAGCAGGAGTGCCAGTCAGAGCCAGCGACTGACAAGAGAAGATGACAAGTCACTTAGGACCCAGGCTCAGAGCCACTGGCAGAGTATGAGAGGCAGAGACAGGTCTTGTCAGTTCAGAAAGATTGCCGTGTCATGGGAAACATGGGAAACAAAGAAGGAGCATCCCCTGAAGTGGGGGAAACTTGAAATGTAGCAGCTGGTAGAGGGGTTGGGGTTGAGGACAGAACCAAGCAAATGGTAGAAGGCTGTCCCAGTGACACATCACTGATGGAGGTGGGACGGGAAACTGACAAGCAGGAAAGGAGGGGAGAGGCAGGCCTGTTGGCCAAGGCAGAAGGAATGGACTTTCCAAAAGGGCAGCCATGAGGCCCACAAGACCTGGGTCTTCAGAGGCTCGAGGGTCTGAATAGACCTGCATGTAGTAAGGGCTCAGCAAGCAATTGCTATACAGTGTGGGGACTTCAGAGGTCACTCTCAGGGCTCAATCAATGGACTAGGATGTATTGTGAGCTCACCTGTACCCAGCACCATGCTAGGCAATTTGTAGGACACAAACAAAGTATTAGACATGTCCCTGCCTTCCTGATTGGCTGAAAATACATGTATAATCATACATCTATGCATCACTTCTCAGTGTTCATGGGGAATGAGTGGGCAGGGAGTGGCAAAGCTGGAAGGCACCCCTCAGGGGAATTGACAGCAGGAAAAAAGACAGAAGAGAGAGCTGGGCAGTCCCATGGAAATAATCTACTTCATTCCTCTGGACCTCAATTTCCTCATCTGTACAATGGAATACCTTGCACTCTAGGCTCTCTAAGGTTCTGCATCAAAAGCATTCTTTCCACCTTTTAAACAGGGTCTAGCTTTTTTTCTTATAGCAGCAAGGAGCAGTCCCTGATATTCATATCTCTCGGAATAGAAATAACTTGGGCCATAATTTATTACCAAGCAGAGGGAGAAAGAAAGACATGTGGGTATCTTTGAGGCAGCTGAAGACATCTTCCAAGAGCCCTCTCTTCCAACACCGCAGCCTACTCCACCCCACCCAAAATAAATGGGGAGACACGTTTTCCAGGCTCTCCCTGACACATCTAATGGATATCAGATGGGAGCGTCCGCATAGCAAATAGGAATCTAATCTCTCCCCTCGTTCAGCCAAATGGAAACAGCAGGATATCCACGGCTGAGCCTCTAGCTTCTGGCGGGGTACACGTAGAAGGAAAATGGAAACAGATTACAGTCAGTCTGATATCCATATAACAAATAGGTATCCCGGAGAGAAATTTGTTTTATTGATGTTTGGGAAGAGATCCACTGATTTCCTTGTCTGCTCTGCCTTGCCACTTTAATTGAGGAAGGTGCTAGTTAAAAGCCAAAGGGAAAAATAAAAGGAAAGGAATTGCTTAATGGCTGGGCGACATCTGCTCCATGAACACACAATCATGCACACACCCACACACAGACTGGAATGAATTCTCTCAACAATCCAAATTGCCTGTTGGAACTGGCCATTGATTGGGCACAATTCATTTTCCCACAGGGTGACAGGTATTGTAGGCTGCAAGGCAAATGGATTGCACGTGAAAGAATTAACCATTGGGCCTAGCACTGGGGCAGGGGGTGGGGAGGCTGCGGGGGCCTGGGATGTCAGGATCCATAGGGAGGAGCTGATACTGGCCTAGGATTCAGGCAGAGAGGGGACGTGGACTCCCAGAGGCCTGGGAGGGGCAATGGGATCTTAACAAGGAACCTCATAGAAATCTCAGCTCTGGATCCAAATAAATGGAAGGGAAAATGAAGCAATACCATGGAAGGAAGTCAAACAGCTCAAAGGAAAGGAAAGAAGAAAAGGTATAAAAAGGAAGAGGGGGGATAGATAAGTCCCTAGTACCGTTTCATTACCATCAGGACCACAGTCCATGTCTGAAGATGCCAGGTAGGAGGGGAGATTTTTGTGATACTATAAATATGCTTTATAGGCTTTGGTTTATCTTTATGACAGAGCCAATAAATAATTTACTGGTCAGTAAAAGATCAAAGAAACGGCTAGAACTGCAGCCTGAAATATCAAAGCTTCTAATGTTTATATGGAAGCTATACCAACACTGCACATTTATTGCTTGATCAGATAAGTTTGTGGTCCTATGCCCTAGTCCCCAAAAGGTAGAACTTTTAAGAAAGTGGAATACACAAAACAGCAGGGCAAATAGACATAGGAAGGTACATAACAAGAACAGATCTGGGGGTCACAATGCAGCTGACATCACAGGGGGCAGTCATCGTGATTATGGGAAATAGCAGTGACCTAGTCCCACCCTACCTGCTCATCTGCCACAAAGAACCTCAGAAAGCGTGTGAAGACTTGTAAAAGTCAACAAAATGTATGTGATTAACCTTCTGAGAGGGCACTGGAGAGAAACCAAGATCTGAGTGAGTGAAGAATAAGAAACCCCAAGTCCAGTCAGGTAACACCGGCATTTTCCCAGGAGACCTGAATGTGATTGTAGTTAAGGTCTGGGAATCCCTGGGGGCTATACTAATAGAAGTTTTCAGGCTTGGATTCTGGAAAAGAAATCCCAGTGTATGCCCTGTCCTATCCTCTTCCTGCTCACCTCTCTCCCAGGGCTCAGGCCACATATCCAAGCTCTGGCTCCCCATTCCCTTCAAAACAGCAGCTCCTTGGCCATCCTCAGCCTTAGGATGTGCACAGTGGCATTGGACCTGGGAAAGAGGCCCTGGGAGCTGACGTGGGTGATATGGGCAGGGAATTCCAAGGCTCCCGGTAGGCGGAGGGCCAAAGCCAGGCCCTCTAAAGCACAAGCTCAGGGCAAGGACCTTATTAACCAGGTCTATGTGTGGTATTGGTCCAAGGAGTTTATCAAGCACGGGCTGAAAGGGAGAGACACAGGCCTACACAAGCATTCCAGGCTCTAGAGAGGTATGTGTGACAGTGACGAAGAACCATGCATTCATTGGGCCTCACCGTGCCCCAGCGTCCACCAGCCTCCAAAATCCATGCTCTCCTTTGGACTGATGAGCCACTCCCACTCCTGTCCTGGTACAAAGTGCTCTAAATAGCAGATAGAAGCCTCTGTCTACTAAAAAAGAACAGCTCCCCTGTGAAATATTCCACTGCAATTCGTTTTTATCAATCTCTTGAGAGTTAGCATGACTCAGTCCACCTAGAGCCCACTTACTTCTGAGTGCCTTTGTCCCTCTTTTCCTATGCTTTTAGCAGGGTCACTATTGGCATTTGGGGTAGGATGAGTGTTGTGTAGGACTGTCATGCTCATTGCAGGATGTTTAGCATCCCTGGTCCCTATGCACTGATTGTTGAAAACCAATAGTGGCCCCTAGTCACAGAGTCCACCAAAGTCCCACACATTTCTAAGCACAACCTACCCTGTGTCACTACCACCTATCTAGTTGGGAACCACTCTTCAGCTACAGCTAGGAAAGAAAAATATGGGACTAGACATGAGGATCACCCATCTGGGAGACACTGACATGGGAATAGACAGATACAACAGATCAGGGACCAGACAGAGATGGGGACAGATAAACAATCATGGGGGACAGCCAAGATAGTCTATGAAAAACCTCACACACTCCGACAAACTGATACAATCAGCAAATAGGCATTTTATTATTTACTTTCCATGAAAGAAAGAGGTGAATGTATCTTTGAACCCAGCTGCCACCTTGAAAGAGACAGTCAGCTGTTGCCCAGTCTACCAAGGCACCCTCCTAGAATTCCTTTGGGATTTGGAAATCTGACAAGATTAAACAGAGCTGTCTTTGTCCCCTTTTCTCCCTCCCAGTTTGCCCCTTTCTGGCTTCACAGGCCATCCTAGCACTGGTGGAAACCAACTGCTAATAAATCAGTGGCAGATTGTTCTGCTGACCCCCTACCTACTTAGGGTAGGAGGCGGCTACTGGCGGGACCAGCAGGAATATCAGACTGTAACTGAGCTAGCTGGCTAGCAGATCTATTCATTAGAGTATCGCAATGCAGTGCTTCAGGCCCAGGTTGCAGCCCAGGCTAGGACGAGTCAAAATGGAGCATCTCTCTGTGCAATGCTCACCTCTTCCCTGTTTGGATCAGTACTCTGCCTTTTTCCCTGCCCTCCTAGTTCTCAGCTTCAGGAGAGTCATACACAAGGGGAGGGCTGAGGCAGGAGTGTTTCAGTGCCCCAGGGAGGACTCTTTCCTCCTACTATAGAGAGGGGACACAGGGCTGCAGAAGAAGATGAAATCTATCTGCACTCTGCTTTGCCAGCTTTGTCTTTCTGTAACACAAACCCAGCATGCTCCCCATATCACAGGTCCCCACCCCCACATCCCTGCACACACATCTGATCTAGCAGTTGGCTAAAGGGCCCAAGAACCCAAAATTCCCAAAGGCTGCTGAGTGGAGACCCCATGTGGAATGTGGCATGTCACCAGCACTGGAGGTATCTGGGTCCCTTCCCCTGTTGTCATCCGAAATTAAGAGTCAGGGCTCTTTCTTCTGTTGGCACCATGGGAAACCAGCTCATCTTCCATCACTTGCCTCTGTTCCCCTCCTCTGCCCTAAAACAAATCCCGGTGGCTTTCTGTGCCTGCTATTGAGAGTGTACTGCTGCACTGAGTCTCTGGGACCTTGGGGTATGAACCACATATAAATATATAGCATGGAGGTGAATAATTACTATCTCTACCATTTACTAAACACCCACCACCATGTGCTACTCTCTCTACCAAGTTCTTTAAATACATTCATTTATTTGATCCTTATAACCATCCCATGAGTTTGGTACTATTATTGTTTCTCACTTTAAAAACCAAGAAACCAAGGCAACTGAGGCTCAGAGAATTTAAATAACTTGCTAAGGGCCACACGTGTACATGTTCTACAACATGGAGCACCGTACATAGAATAGAGACTTAATAAATACTTGACAAATGAAAGAATGAATTAAATGCTCAACTTTGTCTTCAGTGACTCCACCTTCTAACCGCACCCTGCAGCCAAACCCAGCCAGCTCAACTACTTGTTCATTCCATAAATCCTTGTTGAGTACTCACCTAATTTTGTTCACTGCTGTGAGGGGGTACAAAAAAGCAGTCACTGGAAAAGTTCAGGGAAACATTTAACTAATAAAATGTTAACAACATTTAACATTAACTTGAATTAATTTCAAGGTTATGTGTTTCCACTTTAAGCTAATTAAATGTTAGTGAAATGGTGCATAACCAGTTGACTACAGAGGAATGTAGCAAAAAGAACAATAGATTTGAAGTCAGGGGTCCTGGGTTCCAAAACCTTCCCCGCCCCCTTCAGTGCATGAACATGGGGTGGCACAGGACCTCTGCCTGCATTTGTAATCTGAGACTGAGTCTCTCTCACCACCACATGTCCTCATAAGCATTCAGACAGGAAACACTCAGCAGCTTAAAACTTCAGAAACTCGTGAGACCGCATTCTTTTTTTGAAGGTTGGAACTTAGTCCATTGACAGTATTTAAGTTTTTTTGAAAGCAATAATTGGCAATTTGTCCATAAGCTCATAAATTTACTTGAAACTTTCCCTGAAAACAATTTGTTCTTTTCACATAATTTGCAGAATGACAATATAACAAGGTTGCTTGACTCCCATGTCAAGGGTTTTTTAATTTGATGATAGCAGAGAAGGGAAACCATGATTACGATAAGGCAGGAGAGTGACATGGTGTAGTGCCATTAGAACCTAGTCATTTTCAGCAGTTTTCACACTTGGGGTTTTACAAAAATCGGGCACCTTTCTTTCAAGTCCGACCAGACTACAAACTCCCTGAGGTCAAGAAGGCGTCTTCACTATCTTTTCACCCCCAAAACCTCCCAGAGCTTAGCACAGCACCGCCTGGAAGGAAACGTGTGGGAATGTTGATTGCACAAACATGAATAATAAAGAAGGTATTCAATGCCCCAATAAAGGGTCACATTAACAGGAAATGCCGAAAATGTCATATTTAGGTTTGAGTTTTTATCAGATTGTTGGGTGTGGAAAGCAAAGAAAGAAGGCTGATGTCTCTGGTGAGGTGGTTGTAGCAGGTCAGCTGAGCCTGTCACCTCCCCACTGGCAGTTGTGATTCTAATAAAGATAATACTCATTGAGTGCTTCCTTTGTGGACACTATGTCTACCTCATCTGCTTCTCTCAACAACCATGAAGTACGATGAGTAGTCCTCCTTTACAGATGAATTCTACAAACAGCAAGGTCAGGAAACTTGACACTCCGCCACACAAAACAAAACCTACAGCTGATCAATGATGGGCTGAAATCTGCATTGACCCTGAAGCCCTGTATTCTTTTTTTTTTTTTTATTTTTTTTTTTTTTATTGGGAAACATTGGGAAACACTGTGTTTTTCCAGGACCCATCAGTTGTCCTTCAATCTAGTTGTGGAGGGCGCAGCTCAGTTCCAAGTCCAGTTGCCGTTTTCGATCTTAGTTGCAGGGGTCTTAGCCCACCATCCCATGTGGGAATTGAACCGGCAACCTTGTTAAGAGCTGGCGCTCGAACCAACTGAGCCATCCGGCCACCCCGAAGCCCTGCATTCTTGATCACTGTGTAAACTGTCTCTGGATGCAGCAAGCAGAGCAAAAATCATCTAGGTTTCTTCTCAAAATGAGATTAGATCACTCTCCAACTTTCCAAAAAAGAGAGAATAAAAAAAAAACACTTTTTTTTTTTTTTCATTCAAGTCAGTCCAGGTTTGTGCAGAGAGTGACAGAGATGAGCAGGACTTGGCTTTTGGCCAGAGTCAGTGTGACTATCTTTCTACTGATGGTGACTGATTCAAGTTGGGACATTGCTGACATAATTTTACAAACTTACAAGTGTACTAGAGACAAGGTAGGTGCCAGTGCTGCTGTGCAACTGGCAAGATGTTTTTCTTGGTTGAGAACATCTGCCCCTCCCAGTCACGAACACAGTGCAGTGTGAGACTCAAAAGCAGGAGGAGGGCTGGCCCAGTGGCTCAGGCGGTTGGAGCTCCGTGCTCCTAACTCCAAAGGCTGCCGGTTCGATTCCCACATGGGCCAGTGGGCTCTCAACCACAAGGTTGCCAGTTCAATTCCTCGAGTCCTGCAAGGGATGGTGGGCTCCGCCCCCTGCAACTAAGATTGAACACGGGCACCTTGAGCTGAGCTGCCGCTGAGCTCCCGAATGACTCAGTTGGTTGGAGCGAGTCCTGTCCACCACAGGGTTGCCAGTTGCCTGTTCGACTCCTGCAAGGGATGGTGGGCTGCACCCCCTGTAGCTAGCAACGGCAACTGGACCTGGAGCTGAGCTGTGCCCTCCACAACTAAGACTGAAAAGGACAACAACTTGACTTGGAAAAAGCAGAAAAGCCCTGGAAGTACACACTGTCCCCCAAAAAAAGTCCTGTTCCCCTTCCCCAATAATGATAATTAAAAAAAAAAAAAAAGCAGGCGGAATTACTTGACTTGTTACCAAGTATTTTTAATAGCAGCATCCTTCAGTTTGTCTCCTTTGGCTTGACCTAATGGCAGGAGAAATGGGTGCCTGGCAAGCTATGAATCTTTCTCAGAAAGCCACTCTCTGCAGCTGTAGACGGAACCATGTGAATCAAGACCTTAACACAGTGACTAACAAACATAAGGGCACAGCAAACAGGGTGTGAGAGCTCCGGCAGACACATCCCCAGCAGTCCTAATAGCACTAAGGTCCTGTGGCATCTGTGGTTCTTATCAGTCCCGATCTCAGTGGGGAACTTGTACCCTAAACTCTCAAACAAGGCTTTCAGAAAAAAAATGTATTCCACCCTGAGGATGTTGAATGTGTGAATGAATGAATGAATGAATGGAGTGAATATTGTTGTCAAAGGGTTTCAAGTCTCTAATGTACTTTTAAGTAAGTTCAAATTAAGTCCTTTTATATTGTTGAATATAAACACTGACCAGTGTTTAACTACATAGATAAGACATTGATCTTTTAGCTTACTAGTTACTATTTAGTTCACACACCCACAGGTGTGAGATATTACCTCTGCCCACAAGGAAGTTGTGCCTACTCAGAACGGTGATACATGTACATAAATAATCTCAATTCAAGGCATCATGTGATCAGTGCCATGTGTACAGTGTAAATAAGAGAAGGAGTGTCGGTTTTTGGTGGGCAATCAGAGGAGACACCATGGAGAAGTCGGCTGGGAAAGGAACTTGAAGAATGAGCAGAATTTTACTAAGTAGATTTGAAGGGAAAAGAGCAGAAAGGAGAAAGACTCAGAATTGGATTAATGGAATAAAACGAGGACCAGTTTCACGTGCTCACGCAGTTTATGTGGGATGATGAGTGGGAGATAGGGTTGGGAAAGTAAATTTGGACCAGATTGTGCTGAGCTTTGAATGTCAAGGTAAGGCTTATGGGGTTTATTTGGGATACGATGGGGAGCCATTGAAGGTTATTGAGCAGGGAAAAGAAATGATCAAAGTTCCCAGTCCCTGTTTTTAAGTTGGTTTTTTTTCCCCTCAGTTTGTGTCCCAGTCCCTGTTTTTAGTGTTGTTTTTTTTCCCCCTTCTTCCACCTACCGCGCACCCTCCGGTTCAAGCCTTTGTTTCTGAGTCTAGTTGTGTAGGACACAGCTCCCTGACCCAGCATTCACTGGCTCATGGCTGCTGGCCACAGCACACAGTAGCCTACGGTGATCTCTGGCTGCTCATGGCAGCCCAGCTCCAGGGAGAGCCGTTGTTCACAATCTTAGCTGTAGAGGGTGCAGCTCACTGGCCCATGTGGGAATCGAACTGGAGACCTTGGTGTTAGGAGTATGGCACTCCAACCACCTGGGCCACTGGGCTGGCCCTTCCAGTCCCTGTTTTTTGAGAATATATGATCCTTTCTGGCAGATCCTACGTACAGCCTAGACTGAAGCCAAAACTACTCTCCCAGGCAGCAGCTAATCTGGCTGTGCTTCCTGCCTGTTCTCCATGCCCAGAAAACTCTTGAGCAGCCCCCTTTCTGGGCCTTCAGCCTACGTCAACTCCCTTGAGCTACTCTAACTCCTGCTTTACTGAACACACACCATGACTCTTAAACAAGGCTCCAGATTCTTCTGCAGCTAAAATTCAATAACAGCAAACCTTTCTTTACTCCCAGGAAAACAAGTTAATTAATGATTACCTTAATTATAAATTTTTCAGCTACAAATTTATTTTTAAATGTTGGCCTCTGCTACAGCTTGCTTTTAATAGAATCTAGTATGAGATGCTACTTGATTTAATACAAAACTATATTTTTAATTAGCCGAGCTTTGCAGTCAGGGCCATCTTGATTGGCATCTTCGGTCCACTACTTACCAGCTCTTTGACCTTCGGCAAATCAGTTTCCATGTCTGAGCCTCTATACACTCATCTGCAAAACGTGGGCCATTACGCCTTTCCCACCTGCGTGTCATGAGCACTAAATGAGATTAAACACGTATGCAGTGCCTAGCACTTTGAAGTGCTCAACAAGAACTCTGTCTGCTAGTCCTCTTTATGCTCCTTCTCCCTTTCCTGCCCTGGGGTGAGAAGTATGCTTCATACCAAGGCTGGACTTAACAGTATTTTGTGATGTTCTACAAAGAGGGAGAGAGGCAGTGATGGAGGGTGGAACCAGCCTGAACTTTAGGTGTAGGACAGAATTGGGTTCAAATTCTAGCAGTTTTCATTGGTGGCATAACGTGAGCAAAGCGTTTACTCTCTCCAGCCTTCAATCTCCTCCGAGAATAACACCTTCCAGATACAGTTACTGTAATGATTCAGTGAGCTGGTGCATGCAATGCTCCTTAGCACCATGCCTCTCACATAGTACTGACTCAACAGATATTAGTATTAGAAGCTTCCAGGAGCCAACCCAGGCAAATCTGAGGACCACTGGGCTCAGTCCTTTATGCTCTTAAACTCACAGTTCTTGGTTTCCCCTTCCTCTTCTTTTCTAAATATTTCCCATCCTCCTTGTATTCTATTAGGCTAGGAGGAGGGATATTATAATAAGTAATCATTTTGTCACCCCAGACAGACAGACCTGCATTAGAATCCTGGCTCCATTACTCAGAAGCAAAGTGACCTGAACCAGAGAGGTCACCCTTCCTCCTAGGGTAGGTGTGTAGATTAAATGAGAAAATGCAGGGAAAGCCCTTAAATAGGACCTGCACATGGCAGCCCTCAGGAGAGGAAGCCATACTAACTGTCCTGGCTGAACTCGGCCATCATGGCCTCTTCCTTGTCATCTTGGGCCCCTCTCCAAATTCACGTTCACAAAGGCCTCAGCAGTATTGATCCTCTTATCTGCAACAACAACAAAAATCAGGTCCTTGTAAAGCACGACTGGGTTGAGGGGAGGAGGCAGCTCAGTTCCTGGGGAAGCTGGAGGGGTCAGCAGCCAGGCCAGAGGAAGCCCAGGCCAGTGGGCCCAGCAAAGGAAGCCAAATGGATGATTCCTCTCCTTTCTCTGTCAATTTCGCTTAAAGCAAAAGTCATAGCCATCTCCTTCCGTTAATCAAAGCAATTGTTATTTCTGCTAACTCACCCTGCAGACATTAATTAACTCTCTGTCAAGCATGGCCAGATCCTACAGAAGTCAGTGCCCCATGAACAGAAGGGGTCCCCAAGTAGTGCCTCCCCATGCATCAGGGTGGGGCAGCCGTTTGTCCTCTGATCCTGTGACCCTGCTGGCCCAGGAGAACTGGGGAATTTGGTCTCAGAAATTCAGATTCCAAGAAGGGATTTAATCCTTCCTCCTAAAAACCAAGGAAATGCCCTTGCAGGAAGAATCTAAAGTATTAAAATAATCAGTTCTGTTTGTATTTATTTTGCTGTTTACAACTCATTGACCCCTACGTCATCTTATCTCTTAGAGCTGGAAAGACTCTAGAAAAAAAGTCACACAGCTTTTCCATTTCACTGTGAGGAACTGAGACTGGAGAGGTTGTGAGACTTGCTCAGGGTCATCGGAACTGCATTCAGGTGAGCCCAAATGAGATCTCGGCCCCAGATTCCCTCACTCAGTACCCCGCCAGAAGACAAAGCCACTACTCTGGAAGCAAGCATGGCACAGAGTAGACACTTTTCAATTAGCATCTATTATGTGCCAGACACTGTGCTAGTCACTTTCACATATATTATTTCACGGGATTGTCTTGCTCAGTTTTGGATCCCTTCCAGCACTGGTACATAGTAGCTGCTCAATAAATGTGGGTTTTCTTCTTTACCTTTGGAACTGTGTTGAGGAACAGAAAGAAGTGGGTTTGGAGTCAATCTGGGTTTGAATCTCATCCCCTCCATTTGTCAGCTTTTTGGCCTTTACCTCTGTAAGCCTGTTTCCATATCCACTCTAAAATGGAGACAACAAAGTTGGAGTAGGTGATAAGGTTTAAAGTTATTGTCTGCAAAGGATGTATTAATCATAGTAGGTGTTCTATCAACAATTATGGTAGTCCCTGTCATTGGATATGCTGTAAGTGATATTGTTATCTGCCTTTAAGGAACTGATAAACTCAGAAGTTAAGACACATATATGAATAACCACAAAACAAAGCAGAGAAGAGACCAGTGAGAGGTTATGGAGATTCTGGGAATGCCCTATGCCTGGAGGTGATGGAAGACCTTCTGGAACAGGTGCCATTGTAGTTTAAAGGAGCTGAACAGATTGAGTGGGGAGAAGTGATGATGGGAAATGAACACAGATAAGGATGAGGAGGCAAGAGAATGCAGCAAGTGTTTAGGTCCAGGAGTGTAGGAATCTAGGGTTTTCGGAAGACTGGAAGCATAGAGAGTAGTTACTGGGGCCAGGGTCAGGGCATGGGGTAGAGAGTGGAAAGACAAAGGAAGAAACAAAAGAACTTTAAGTTGGAGAGAAGGAAAACTGAATTTGTTCATGGGGACTCTCATTCATTCCATAAACATCCATTGAGTATCTACAACTTGCCAGACAAGAAGCTGACTCTTGTTAGCTGGCATTATATTTCCCTGCAAGCTAGAGGCAAGGCCATGTGCTAAGGGGTAGGGGTTAGGGTCCTTAGGAACTTGTTTAAAATGGCAATCCCTTGGCCCACCCTGCAAAGATACTGATTCAGAATCACTTTCCAGGTGGTTCTCTGGGAGATGTCCCAAGACCACAGTCTAAGAAATTGAATTAGAAGCTTACAAAAGTTTTGGGGTCACAACTGAGGTCCTAGCTTTGTAAAGGAACCAGGCTGCACTCTTCGTAGTCAGCCTAGGAGTGTGTAAGGGGGCAATAAAGTGGGGCTTGCCCATTATTGGGATGAACAAGGACAGAATAGCAGGGAAAGGAAGGGGGTGATTGCAGGAATCACTAGGGGAGTGTTGCAAATGGCCCAACTCTAACTTCCAATATACTCTGCACACCCCCATTACTGACCTCATCTTTCAACCTTTCCCAGCCCCTGAAAACCTTCCTAGGAGTTCCAGGAAACGACTCCCTAAGGCTTCTAGGCTTCCTTCAGTTCTGATATTAATTATAATTATACTTAAAACGTATCCAACAATCCGATCTGTTCAAAATGGAGACATTTCTCATTATAATGCCTAATGTTTCTGATGAATGTCAGTTTTCAGAGCAATTTCATGCATATTACTGTACATTCTATTACATCAGAATTTCTCCATGTGTAATCCATAGACCACCAACATCGACATCACCTGGGAGTGTGGTAGAAATGCAGATTTGTAAGCCTCAGCTCAGACTTACTGTACCAGTATTACCTGGACAGTCAGGCCTCTGGAAGCTGAACTTTTAATATGCTCTGCATTGATTCTGAAGAATACTGTAACTTGGGAACTTGATATAATAAAAATACATATATGGGGTCTCTGTTCTTGGCACAAAACTTCAAAAACCCTTGGAATTTCCTGATAGGAGTGTCTATTGTTGTTCATAATGAGTCCTTTTTGATCATTCCTGAGTATACATGATGAGACAATTAAGTTTGCAAACTCATCCTAGAAAAAGTGCTACGGGGCCGGCCCAGTCGCTCAGGCCTTTGGAGCTCCGTGCTCCTAACACCGGAGGCTGCCGGTTCGATTCCCACATGGGCCAGTGGGCTCTCAACCACAAGGTTGCCCGTTCAATTCCTCGAGTCCCGCGATGGATGGTGGGCAGTGCCCCCTGCTACTAAGATTGAACACAGCACCTTGAGCTGAGCTGCCACTGAGCTCCTGGATGGCTCAGTTGGTTGGAGTACATCCTCTCAACCACAAGGTTGCTGGTTCGACTCCTGCAAGGGATGGTGGGCTGAGCCCCCTGCAACTAGCAAAGGCAACTGGACCTGGAGCTGAGCTGCGCCCTCCACAACTAATACTGAAAGGACAATAACGTGAAGCTGAACGGCACCTTCCACAACTAAGATTGATTGAACAACTTGACTTGGAACAAAGTCCTGGAAGTACACACTGTTCCCCAATAAAGTCCTGTTCCCCTTCCCCAATAAAAATCTTTAAAAAAAAAAAAAAAAAAGTGCTACATACCTCATTGCTGAATATCACTATGGTCACCTTCGAAGTACTCCCCTTGGGAAGCTATGCACTGATGCCAGTGCCTAGTTCACCCTTCAAAGCAATTTTGGAACTCTTTTTTCTGGATTGGCCATCAGAGCTATCCTCGTATTACCCTTGATGTCCTGAATGTCATCAAAATGTCTTCCTTTCAATATTTCCTTTATCTTCAGGTAAAGAAAGAAGTCATTGGGGCCCAGATCAGGTGAGTGGGGGAGGGTGTTCCAATACAGTTATTTGTTTACTGGCTAAAAACTCCCTCACAGACAGTGCCATGTGAGCTGGGGCATTGTCGTGATGTAAGAGCCATGAATTATTGGCAAAAAGTTCAGGTCTTTCTTCTAACTTTTTCATGCGGCCTTTTCAGCACTTCCAAATAGTAAACTTGGTTAACTGTTTGTCCAGTTGTTTGTCCAAATTCATAATGAATAATCCCTCTAGTATCAAAAAAGGTTAACAACATTGTTGCAACAAGTTCGCAAACTTGTCAGACCTCGTATGTCAATGGTGGACTCTTAGATGTTTTCAAGGGAGGGGCTGGCCTTTCCAGAAAGACCAATATTAGAGAGTTGGAACTTTCAGTCCCACTTTCCAACCTCTGGGGAAGGAGAGGGACTAGAGATTGAGTTCAGTCACATGGATATTGATTTAATCAACCAGGCTTACATAATGACACTCATATAAAAACTCCAGAGGCACAAAACTCAGTGGAACTTCCTAATTGGTGAAAACATTGATGTGCTGGGAGGGTGACTTGACCTGATTCCATAATAAGAGAGCATGGAAGTTCTGTGTCACCCCCTACCCTGAGACCATTTGCCTGTTCCTGAGTTGCAGCTTTCATAATAAAATTCTAAGTATAGCACTTTTGGTGAGTTCTGTGAGTTCTAGAAAATTATCAAACCTGAATAAAAGTTGTGGGAACCCCTGATTTTGTAGCCAAGTCCGGCATAAGCACAGGTAGGATGGGGATCCTGTTTGTGACGGGCATCTGAGGTAAGGGAAGTCTTGTTGGGTACCTTGGCCTCTAATTTGTGGGATCTGATGGTAACTCCAAGTAGTGTTAGAATTGAATTGAACGGCAGAACATTTAGTCGTTTTCAGAGAATTGGTGTCGGAACACAGAAACCAGAGTCCTATATAAGCCAAACAATCATCTTGTAAGTTATAATCAATATCTCCATTTTACAGTAAGGAGGCTGAGACACAGAGGGTAAGTGACTTACCCACAGGCAGAGAGCCATTCTGGAGCAAAGCAACAATATAAAATTGGGTCCTTCTCCCCAGGTCATGCCTCTTCCCTCCAGGGCACAGCTGTCTCATGGTCCTAGTGCTCCCAAGTTGATGATAAAATTACAAAGCTTGGGGGCTAGAACCTGCCTTGGGGGGGTCACTTAATTCAACTCATCAGAGCCAACTACCAGGGGGCTAATGAAAAACAGTTGAGGCCCTTAGCCCTTTGAAAATTTAAATTATATCTTTATGACTGTGTGTGTCTTATCTAATCCTCAAAGATTTGTAATTGTGACAGCCTAAGAAAATTACAGGTGACTGGAAGCAATTTAATAACAATAAAAATAAAATAAAAACAGTAAACAGCACTGCTGCTCCCTCTAATTTCCTAGCATCTTTATCATAGAAATGCCTCCCATTCTTTTCCCCACAGACGATTAATGAATCTGCAATTGCCACATTGGATGCTGTGTGCACTTCTCCTTCTGCTGCAGCTCAAGCTCCAGGGGAAGCCCCTTCCAGCTCCAATGTCAGGATCATCCCAGGGCCAACCAGACTTCCGAACCAGCCATAGGAGAGGCACCTGGGCCTCCTCTGCAGCCCAAACTTTCCTCCCTTGCTCCTCACCTCACTGGCCCAGAGCTGGCTTCTCCAGCCAAGTTTCTCCAGGAGCCCTGCTGATCTGAGCAATCACAAATTGACCTTCTCTCTGGGTGTCTCCTTGCCTCCCTCCTGGTATTAATATGCGCCTTAAAGAGCTGCAAACTCTGCAAGTCTCTGTTTTGTAGGTTAATTCAGAACAGCCAAGCTGTGACCAAATGACCTTTACCTGCTTCCCTGCTAATTTTGATAGGCAGCTCCATTTTCCTTCTCCCTCCTGGTCCCCCTTTGCTCTAAATTGGAAATCTATCAATTTTCGAGGTAAATGGAAAATAAAGACACACAAGTACAAGCAACACGCATTCACTCGCTGTCATGCGGGAGACCCTGCTCGCTAGGCCATGAGTCGTGCGGGACGGCCTGCGGGGTCTCTGCTCCCGCTCCCCACATAAGAACGCAGGTTATGGTGAGGCCAAAAAGGAACACCCACGGAGCCATAGGTAGGGGAGTCATACCACTGTAGTCTCACTGGAGGCTGGAGTCACACGACCTGCAACCTGCTGTCCGCTTTTCCACTAATCGATGGACTCACCAACCAACGCAGCCGCGGAAGTTATATCAGTGGCCAATTGGCTAACCGGCTACAGCTGACAGTCAATTAGCCACAGCCGAGGGCCATCTACTACCAGAGCCAGCACCTTTCCCAGCTGAGAGCCTGGGAACTGCTCTCTGGGACTCTGTCCCCACATTTGCATACATACAAACACTAACATACAGTTGTCGAGACGGGCTAGATTGGACCTGATTTTTTTCCAGTTTAATTCTAAATTTCCAAATTTTAGAAGAATGCTGTGGCGGATACTGAGCTGATGCCAAAAGAAAAGAAGTGTTCGGAAATCGAATCCCTTCTCCATGATTTTATTTCTTTATCAGTGGGGGGCAATAAAATAATAAATAGGGAGCATAATGACCAAAAAACAGTAACATTTATCAAGTGCTTCCCACTTACCTATTGTTTCCCAAGGATTGTCTCCTTAATTTTCTCAATGCCTCTGTGAAATGAGAACTACCATCACCTCATTTTATACAAAAGGGAACTGAGGCTTCAAGAGATTATGGCTAATGCGAAGGACACACACACAGAAAGAGGCAGCGTGATCACCTGGACCTGAGTGGTCTCCTTGCAAAGCAAGTTCTTGCTTGATTACTGGCCGTGACCTGGGACCTAGTACATAATCACATTAAGCTTCAGTCTCCTCATCTGCAACGTGAGGATAGTAAGATCTACCTTATCAGGCTCCTGGAGGGTACAGTAAGTGGTGACCATCCTTTGAAAGCAGCAAACTACTGTCAGTTCACTATTAATATAATTACGATTATTAATTCAATTAATTCCTCAGACAACTATTTCCTGATCACTTACTATGTGTCAGCTCTGTTCTAGGCCTAGGGTTACAATAGTGATCAAAACAGATAATAACCCTGTTTCCAAGAAGCATGCATTCAAGTGGGGGAGACAGAGTGACAAGAAAAAAGTGAAATACATAGAACACGGTGTGATCAAAATGTATGGTAAATGTTTAAATTTTAAAAAATTTATTACAGTAAAAACACATTGCCATTAATCCCCCTCAAAATACCACCCCTAGCTTCAAACACAACTTTTCCATCATTCTTGCCGTTTTCTGAAGTACTTCTGGAAGTCCTCTTTCATGAGTGTCTTTATGAGCATTTAAAAAAGGATGTGCACAGAAAACAATCTGAGAAATGGGCAAATAGTTTCATCCTCCGTCATGACAATGCTGCATCGCCACTAGTACGGCAATTTCTGTCAAATAAAAACATTATGGTGTGTCCTCATCTACCTTATTCACCAGATCTGGCACCGTGCAACTTCTGGGTTTTCCCCAAAGTCAAAATGACCATGAAAGGTAAACGTTTTGAATCAATTCAGGACACCAAGGCAGCCACAACAAAGCAACTAAAGACACTCACGAAAGAGGACTTCCAGAAGTGCTTCAGAAAGTGGCAAGAACGATGGGATATGTTCAAAGTGAGGGAGAATATTTTGAGGAGAATTAATAGCAATGTGTCTTTTACTGTAATAATTTTTTTAATTTAAATATTCACTGTATTTTTTATCACACCTTGTATGTCAGATGATATACAGAGAGAAATTAATATTAGAGAGAAAATAAAGTTGGGGGGAGTAGAAGAAGTTGAGGGTAGAAGGCTGCAATTTGACATAGGTTGGTCAGGGAAGACTTCACAGAGAAGGTGATATTTGGACAATGGTCTAAGGGAACAAGGGTAGAAAGTTGGGCAGTTATCCAGAGAAAATGTTCAAGCAGTGGGATCAACAAGGGCAAAGACCCTGAGGTAGAACCACCAAGGAGGCCAGAGTAGGTAGAGCAGGAGGAAGGAGGGAGCAGCAAGAGATGAGTCCAGACAGGTAGAGTGTGTGTGAGCCATGTAAGGCCTTGCAGACCACTGGCTTTTACTCTATGTGCCATGGGAGTGGAGAAGACCATGAGAGGGTTTTGAGTAGAGCTGTGACACAACATGACATTTTTTTTATTATTTTTTTTTTGGCATTTCATCACACTTTTTTTTTTTTTTAATTTTATTTTATTAAATTTATTGGGGTGACAATTGTTAGTAAAATTATAGATTTCAGGTGTACAATTCTGTATTACATCATCTATAAATCCCATTGTGTGTTCATCACCCAGAGTCAGTTCTCCTTACATCACCATATATTCGATCCCCCTTACCCTCATCTCCCACCCCCCACCCCCCGCCCCCCTTACCCTCTGGCAACCACTAAACTATTGCCTGTGTCTATGAGTTTCTGTTTCTCATTTGTTTGTCTTGTTCTTTTGTTGTTTTTGGTTTATATACCACATATCAGTGAAATCATATGGTTCTCTGCTTTTTCTGTCTGACTTGTTTCGCTCAGCATTACTCTCTCAAGATCCATCCATGTTGTCACAAATGTTCCTATATCATCTTTTCTTACTGCCGAATAGTATTCCATTGTGTACATATACCACATCTTTATCCATTCATCTATCGAAGGACATTTTGGTTGTTTCCATGTCTTGGCCACCATAAACAAAGCTGCAATGAACATTGGAGCACACGTGTCTTTATCTCTAAATGTTTTCAGATTTTTTGGGTAGATACCCAGGAGAGGGATTGCTGGGTCATATGGCAATTCTATTCGTAATTCTTTGAGGAACCTCCACACTGCCTTCCCTAATGGCTGCACCAGCCTGCATTCCCACCAACAGTGTATGAGGGTTCCTTTTTCTCCACAGCCTCTCCAACATTTGTTATTATTTGTCTTGTTGATGATAGCCATTCTGACTGGGGTGAGGTGATATCTCATTGTGGTTTTGATTTGCATTTCTCTGATGATTAGTGATGTTGAGCATTTTTTCCTATGTCTATTTGCCATTTGTATGTCCTCTTTGGAGAAATGTCTCTTCAAGTCCTCTGCCCATTTTTCAATTGGGTTGTTTGTTTTTTTGTTGTTGAGTTGCACGAGTTCCTTGTATATTCTGGATACTAGCC
Source organism: Rhinolophus sinicus (assembly GCF_057876585.1). Taxonomy (NCBI): domain Eukaryota; kingdom Metazoa; phylum Chordata; class Mammalia; order Chiroptera; family Rhinolophidae; genus Rhinolophus; species Rhinolophus sinicus. Next base: position 103,564,102 of record NC_142514.1, on the reverse strand, counting down.
CCTTATCGGAGGCACTGTTTGCAAAAATCTTCTCCCATTCAGTTGGTGGCCTCTTTATTTTGTCAATGGTTTCTTTTGCTGTGCAGAAGCTTTTAAGTTTCATATAGTCCCATTCATTTATTTTAGCTTTTACTTCCATTGCCTTTGGAGTCAAGTTCATAAAATGCTCTTTGAACCCAAGGTCCATAAGTTTAGTACCTATGTTTTCTTCTATGCAGGTTATTGTGTCAGGTCTTATGCTTAAGTCTTTGATCCATTTTGAATTAACTTTGGTACATGGTGACAAATAGCAGTCCAGTTTCATTCTTTTGCACATGGCTATCCAATTCTCCCAGAACAATTTATTGAAGAGGCTATCTTTGCTCCATTGTATGTTTTTAGCTTCTTTGTCAAAAATTATCTGTCCATATTTATGTGGTTTTATTTCTGGGTTCTCAATTCTATTCCATTGGTCTATGTGTCTGTTTTTCTGCCAATACCATGCTGTTTTGATTATTGTAGCCCTGTAGTACAAGCCAAAGTCAGGAAGTGTGATACCTCCATTATTGTTCTTTTTTCTTAAGATTGCTTTGGCTATTCGGGGTCTTTTGTGGTTCCAAACAAATCTGATGATTTTTTGTTCTATTTCTTTAAAATATGCCATTGGGATTTTGATGGGGATTGCATTGAATCTGTATATTGCTTTGGGTAATATGGCCATTTTAACTATGTTGATTCTTCCAATCCATGAGCACGGAATGTCTTTCCATTTCTTTGTGTCTTCTTCAATTTCTTTCAAAAATGTCTTATAGTTCTCAGCATATAGGTCTTTCACATCCTTGGTTAAGTTTATTCCTAGGTATTTGATTCTTTTTGCTGCAATTGCAAAAGGAATTGTTTTTTGTATTTCTTTTTCTGAGATTTCATTGTTAGTATATAGGAAGGCAATGGACTTTTGTGCGTTGATTTTGTAGCCGGCAACTTGACTGTATTCGTTGATTGTTTCTAATAGCTTTTTGGTGGAGTCTTTAGGGTTTTCTATATATAGCATCATGTCATCTGCAAAGAGTGATAATTTAACTTCTTCATTCCCAATTTGGATGCCTTTTATTTCTTTCTCTTGCCTGATTGCTCTGGCAAGGACTTCCAACACTATGTTGAAAAGCAGAGGTGATAGGGGACATCCCTGTCGTGTTCCTGAACGTAGAGCAAAGGGCTTCAGTTTTTCTCCATTAATTATGAGATTAGCAGAGGGCTTGTCATATATGGCCTTTATTATGTTAAGGTATTTTCCTTCTATACCCATTTTATTAAGTGTTTTAATCATAAATGGATGTTGTATCTTGTCAAATGCTTTTTCTGCATCAATTGATATAATCATATGATTTTTGTCCTTTATTTTGTTTATGTGATGTATCACATTGATGGATTTGCGTATGTTGAACCATCCTTGTGCCCCGGGGATGAACCCCACTTGGTCGTGATGAATAATCTTTTTAATGCATTGTTGTATTCGATTTGCTAGAATTGTATTTAGGATTTTTGCATCTGTATTCATTAGAGATATTGGTCTGTAGTTTTCTTTTTTTGTGCTGTCCTTACCAGGTTTTGGTATCAGGGTAATGTTGGCCTCATAAAATGAGTTAGGGAGTACTGCCTCTTCTTCAATTTTTTGGAAGAGTTTGTGCAGAATTGGTATTAGATCCTCTTTGAAGGTTTGGTAGAATTCACTAGTGAAGCCATCTGGTCCCGGACTTTTGCTTTTGGGAAGGTTTTGGATGACTGATTCAATTTCGTTACTGGTGATCGGTCTGTTTAGATTTTCCAGTTCTTCATGGTTCAGCCTTGGAAGGCTATATGTTTCTAAGAACTTGTCCATTTCTTCTAGGTTGTTGAATTTGGTGGCATATAGTCCTTCATAGTATTCTTGGATGATCCTTTGTATTTCTGTGGTGTCCGTGATAACTTCCCCTTTTACGTTTCTGATTTTGTTAATCAGTGTCTTCTCTCTTTTTATCTTAGTAAGTCTAGCCAAGGGTTTGTCAATTTTGTTAATCTTTTCAAAGAACCAGCTCTTTGTCATATTAATTTTTTCTATTGTCTTTTTGTTCTCTATTTCATTTAGTTCTGCTCTAATTTTTGTTATTTCCTTTCTTCTGCTGACCTTGGGTTTTACTTGTTCTTCTTTTTCTAGTACTTTAAGGTGTAACATGAGGTTATTTATTTGGGAGTTTTCTTGTTTCTTGAGATAGGCCTGTAATGAGATAAATTTCCCTCTTAAAACTGCTTTCGCTGCATCCCAAATATTTTGGTAGGATGTATTTTCATTGTCATTTGTTTCTATGTATCTTTTGATCTCTCCTCTAATTTCTTCTTTGACCCAGTCCTTCTTTAAAAGTATGTTATTTAATCTCCATGTATTTGTGTTTTTTCCCGCTTTCTTTTTACAGTTGATATCCAATTTCAAAGCCTTGTGATCAGAGAATATGCATGGTATGATGTCAATCTTCTTAAATTTGCTGAGACTGATTTTATGTCCCAATATATGGTCTATCCTTGAGAATGTTCCATGTACACTAGAAAAGAATGTGTAGTCTGATGTTTTAGGATGAAGTGCTCTATAAATGTCAATTATGTCCATTTCATCTAATGTGTCATTTAGGGCTACTATTTCGTTATTTATTTTCTGTTTGGATAATCTATCCATAGCTGTCAATGATGTATTTAAGTCCCCTAGTATAATTGTATTTTGGTCAATTTCTCCCTTTAGTTCTGTTAGTAGTTGCTTGGTGTATTTCGGTGCTCCCTGATTGGGGGCATAAATATTGATGACTGTTATGTCTTCTTGTTGTACAGTCCCCTTCACCATTATGAAATGTTCATCTTTGTCTCTTGTTATCTTTTTCACCTTGAAGTCTGTTTCATCTGATATCATTATGGCTACACCTGATTTTCTCTGGGTACCATTTGCTTGGAGTGTCAATTTGCACCCTTTCAGTTTGAGTCTATGCTTGTCCTTGTAGCTGAGATGTGTCTCTTGGAGACAGCATATGGTTGGGTTTAGTTTTTTGATCCAATCTGCTACTCTGTGCCTTTTTATTGGTGAGTTCAGTCCATTGACATTTAGGGTGATTATTGATATGTGAGGATTTCCTGTCATTCTATCTTTAGTTTTCTGGTAAGGCTGTGTCTCCATTGTTTCTTTGCCTTTTTGTTGTTGTCTATTATTTCTGTGTGGTGGTATTCTATGATGTTTCCCTCTGTTTCTTCTTTTATTTCAGTATATATTTCAGTTCTGGATTTTTTTTGAGTGGTTACCCTTAAGTTTATGTAAAAGAAAGTTTGATATTTAGAGTATTTCATTTTCTTCAGCACGCTTACTTTCTCCATTCCCATATTCCGGTTCAGGCCTTTACTCTCCCCCTTTTTGAGTTGTGGTTGCCACAAATTGTCCCTGTTGATGGTGGTCGAATAGCCTCCTTTAGTATTTCTTGTAGTGCAGGTCGTGTATTAGAAAATTCCCTCAGCTTCTGTATGTCTGGAAAGGTCTTTATTCCTCCTTCATATCTAAAGGATATGTTTGCTGGATATATTATTCTTGGCTCATGGTTTCTCTCTTTCAATAGTTTGAATATTTGGTTCCACTCCCTCCTGGCTTGTAGAGTTTCTGCTGAAAAATCTGATGATAATCGAATGGGCTTTCCTTTGTAAGTTACCGTCTTCTTTTCCCTGGCTGCCTTGATGATTCTTTCTTTGTCGTTGATTTTAGACAGCTTCAATACAATGTGCCTTGGAGAAGGTCTGTTGGGATTAAGGTAACTAGGTGTTCTATTTGCTTCTTGGATTCGAGGGTCCAGTTCTGTCCACAAATTTGGGAAGTTCTCATTGACAATTTGTTTGAATATATTCTCTGTTCCCTTCTCTCTTTCTTCTCCTTCTGGTATGCCCATTATTCTTATATTGCTCTTTCTGATGGAGTCAGAAAGTTCTTGTAGAGTTCTTTCATTTCTTTTAAGTCTCAAGTCTCTTTTTTCTTCTATTTGTGTCATTTCCAGGTTTCTATCTTCGATGTCACTGATTCTTTGCTCCATCTGGTCAACTCTACTACCTAAGCTGGTTATTTCATTCTTAATTTCTTCTGTTGAGTTCTTAATCTCCAGAAATTCTATTTGGTTCTTTTTTAAGATTTCAATCTCTTTCGTATTTCTGTATTTTTAAGTGCCTTCTCTGGAGATTTTTCACTTTCTTTCTGAGCTATCTTGTTGCCTTGGTTATTCATGGCGATTACTGGTTTACTATTTCTCTTCCTAGACATCTACAGGAGTGACTTCTGCAACAGGTTGATAGAAAGCAGTCTTTCTTTTGTTTGCCAGTACTTGTCGGTATAATGTTTTATTATTTCTCCAACTGCAACTTATTTTTCTTCTCCCACACGGTAGTGCTGTTTTCTCTGCACTATTCCAACTTCTCACGCAATGGGGGCATTCCCTGGGAGACGGGCTTCTCCTCTGTTTATAGTTCGTCTAGGTCACAGGGCGCAGTGTCCCGGTGGGTATGCGGAGAGCTTTTCATGTTCCAAAGCTCTTCCAGCTCCTGATTCAGAGCCCGTATATTTCAGCAGTTCTGTTTACTCCTGCAGGGATCCGCCCAGATAGGTGGGGTCAGGGGCGGGGTGAGTTGTGAGAGGTGGCCCAGAGCAATGGCGGCGACCCCACCACAGCCGGTCCTGCTTCCACAGCTCTCTCCCCTTTGCCGGAACTAGTTGGGCTGTGAATTTGTGTTTGCAGTCCACAGTTCTCAAAACAGCAAATTTTCTGTTGTTTTGATCTGACACTGCTACTGTTTCGCTTCTAGCACCGGGCAGGTGGGGGCGGGGCGAGCTCTGGGAGGGGAGGGAGGGGGCGGCTAGTCTCAGTGCATAAGGCTCCGTTCTCTGCTCGGCCATGCAGGCTTAAACCACTGTTTTCAGCCTTTTTCCCTCAGTCTTTTCTCCGAGGTCTCTGCCGTGAGCGTTGGGTTCAGCCGTGTTATATGCTGCCCCCTCAGCCCTGTCGGCCATAAGCGGAGCCCTAGCAGTCCGAGTTCTTCCCTCACTCGCAGCTGCGGTAGTTCCGGGAAGCAGCGAGCTCGGCGCACTGAGCTGGGTCTGCGTCCTGCGCCCGCGCAGCTCCGTCTCCGCGCACTTCTCCCTTTCCTCCTCCCTCCACTCACGCGAATCTCCCACCTGTAGGTGATTTCAGTCGGTAGTGGGCCTCTTCGTCTTGCCTGTCTGCTGTGCAGGGAGTCCTTTGTGGAGTTTTTGTTGTTCGATTCTTTGTAAATTCCAGGGGAGCTTTACAGAGGCTCACCTCACGCCGCCATTTTTCCGGAAGTCTCAACAACATGACATTTTTATATGATCAATCTTGCTACTACAGGAAGGCAAGAGCAGAAGCAAGGAGACGAGTTAGGAGGCTGTTGCCACTAATCCAGATGATAAAGACTGTGGCTCAGACCAGGGAGATGGCAGTGGAGGAGATGAGATATATTTGGATTTTGAATGTATTGTGAAGGTAGAACCAACCGATATGCCTATGGGTTGGACATCAGTGTGTAAGAAAGCAAGGAGTCACTAATGACTCCAAGGATTTTGACCTGAGCTGTTGAAAGGATGGAGTTGTCACTTGCCACAATGAGATAAAGTAGGGGGTGTAAATTAAATTGTGTCCCTCCAAAAAGATATGTTGAAGTCCTAACCCCCAATACCTGAGAATGTGATCTTATTTGGAAATAGGATCTTTGTAGATTTAGTCAAGTTAAACTGAGGTCATTAGGGTGAGCCTCATCCAATATGACTGTTGTCCTTATAAGAGTGGGAAATTTGGACAGACTCTCACACACAGGGAGAACACGATGTGAGATTGGAGTTATGCTGCCACAAGTCAAGGAACCACTAGAAGCTAGGTGAGAGGCCTGGAACAGACTCCTTCCTAGAGCCTTAGAAGGGAGTTGCACCCTGCCAACACCTTGATTTGGACTTCTCACCTTCAGAACTATGAGACAATAAATTTCTGTTGTTTAAGCCAGTTTGTGACACTTTATTATGGTGGGTTTGGAGGGTACAGTCAGCAGTTCATCTTTAGACATCCAAGTGGAAATGGTGAATAAGCAGCACAACATGAGTCTGGAGTTCATGGGTGAGGACAGAACTGGACATATACATCTGCCGGTTGTCTTATGTGCTATGAACTTATAGCTATAGGACTGAGATCACTTAGGGTACATAGAGAAGAGGTCTAAGGATTGAGCCCTGGGACACCCTACCACTAAGAGGATAGGGAGTTAAAAGCCAGTTGGTGAGTAAAGAAGAAAACCAGGAGAGGTGTTGTCCTGAAGACAAGAGAAGAAACTGTTTTTGAGAAGGAAAGGGTCATCTGCTCTGTCAAATATTGGTGATGAGTCAAGTTGAATGAAGATGAAGAATTGACCATTGGATTTAGCAACTCAGAGCTTGTTTGTGATCTTGACAATAGCAGTTTCAGAGTTGGGAGTGATGCTTGGTTGGAATGGGTTGAAGAGAGAATGGGAGGAGAGAATTGGAGGCAGAGGTACAGGCATTTCTTTGGAGGAGTTTGCTAAAGGGAGACGTGGGGTCAAGAGAGCTTTTTAAAAAGGCAACAGAGATAAAAGTATATTTTATGCTGAGAGAAATAAATGATGCAGCACAGAGAGAGAAATGATAGACATGAGAGAGCAGGGAGAATTGCACAGTGATGTCCTTGGAAATCTGGTGGGGGCAGGATCCACTACACACTTGACCAGGAGCATGGGCAGTTCACCTATAGTAATAGGAGGCAGGTATATGGGCACAGGTACACAGATGGGTGGATGTGGTAATGACACAGGAGATAAAGTTATCAGCTGAGAGGGAGGAGAGGGGAAGAGATACTGCAGGCTAAGGAGGGGGGAAAGCAATGAAGCAGTGATGGAGGACAGTCAGAGATGGAAAAAGGAGAGTAGCATTGCTGGGCAGCATTCAGGAGGCCTGAGGTTTGGCTCATGAGTGTGAAGTAAGAGCAGTCAGATGAGGATGTGTTTTTCTCCAGCCATGTTCAGCTGCCCACGTGTAAGCTCAAAGTCAACAGAGAGTTGGACTTAATCAGAGTTGGGATTTTGCTCTTCAAATGCAAAGAGAGGAGGTACAAAGGAGGGGGGATATGCAAAAGAGGGATTATAATGATGGACTATGGACTTTAAGCTGGATAAGGATAAAAGGGAGGACTTGAGAAGGTCAGGATTCCCCAAAGGGTATTTGGATCAAGGGATTGTAAGTTCCAATAGGGGAAAGGATTGTTAGGGTCAGGGTACTAGAAGTTGTGAGCTGGAAGAATAAAAGTGGGGGCCTGAGAATAAAAGTGAAGCTCCTTAACATGTATATATTGGAGGGGTGGGAGTGACTGGCAATGACAAAGTCTAGGGTATGGCCATGGGAGTGAGTGGCTGGGGTAGGATGGAGAACAAGATCATTGGAGGAGGAAGTCAAAGAACTAAGAGTCCATGGCACTGGGAAGATGATGGATATTGAACCCAGGAATTTTGAAAAAGACAGTATAGGGGAGTGATAGTGAGCCAAGAGCTGAAATCTCACAGGAAAGAAAGCAAGACCCCAATAGCCGTTAGGTAACCACAACAACTCCTGATGATATGAGTTCCAAAGCTGGGGGTTCTTAGACAGGAGACAGAGAAAAGCATGAAAGCAGCAAAGCTAAGCAAGGAAGGTTCCCAGGCCACCTACAGGCCCAGTGGTTTGATGGCAGTGAAAGAGAAAATAGCTACCAATTAAAAGAGCTCCCCAGAAAATTGTGTCCTTAGGGTAGAACCAGGGAATGTTCAGAGAAGAGAATGAGGAAGTGGGTGTTTACTGATGGCTGACCATGGGTTCCAGAGAGCAAGAGCAAGGGTTGAGCAGGGATATACGTTAAATCAGAAAAGGAGATGTAAGAGCATAATGAAGGGCAGAGCCTTCCAGGGAGAGGGGACTTCTCATGTGACTGACTGAAAGGAGAATGAAAGAATCCTTCTGGGATGACTAAGCAAGACAGCAGGGATGAGGCCCGGTGTTGGGAGGAAAGGAGACTGAGGTGTGTTGGTGCAAGTTCTTCCCAGGAGCACCAGGATTTCTGGAATCCCCAATCATCTTTGCCAAAGGAGCGGCTAATAGTTATAATCGTAGAAAGATTATCATTACTACGGTATCAGTCAGCTTTTTTAAATATAAAAAACCCAATACACTCTGGCTAGTTCTTGGGGGAAAAAAGATATTTATTAAAGGATATGTGTAGCTCCCAGAAACTCAGAGCCAGTGTCCAAAGCCAGGCAGTCAGGAGCAATGCCTAACCTCACTAGATAGTCTGTGAAAACAACCCCTCCACTTGCCTCCTGAATTGCTGCAATTGCTACCCTCTGAGAACTAAACACCATTGCACTGGTGCAAAAACTGATTGCCCTCTGCCCAGTCACCTCCGTTTGCTGTTTCCTCTCCAGGCAAGTATCTATGGAGGAGTCTGATTGGCCCAACCTCAGGCACAAACCAGGGCTTGGCTACAAGGGAGGCTGACGATGCAAGTCTTCTGGCCTCTGCCTGAGGAAGAGTTACTAAAATTTGTGTGAATCACCCGGATCTAAGGAGGGTATTCAAAGATTTTGGCAAGCCATAAAGATTTTGGCAAACCACTTATTAAATAATAATAATAATTTGTATGATTATTTTATCTAAGCTTTGCAAGAAAGAAATGGGGAGGATTCTGTACAGCCACTTCACCATTAGGACCTCAGGTGAGGTTTCTTTTTGTTAAATATTTTTTTAATTTTTCAATGACAATTGACATACAATATTATATTAGTTTCAGGAGTACAACATAGTGATTAGACATTTATATGACTTACAAAGTGATCACCCTGCTTAATCTAGTACCCATCTGAAACCATACATAGTTATTACAATATTATAGACTATATTCCTTATGCTATACTTTACATCTCCACAACTATTTTGTGACTACAAATTTGTACTTCTTAATCCCTTCTCATTTTTCAACCATTCCCCCAAACTCCTCCGATCTAACAACCCTCAAAATATTCTCTGTATTTATAAGTTTGTTTCTGTTTTGTTTGTTCATTTATGAGGTGTGATCAAAACATATGGTGAATATTTAAATAAGAAAAATCTATTACAGTGAAAGATACATTGTCATTAAACCCCCTCAAAATACTCCCCCTTGCTTCGAACATATTTATCCCATCATTCTTGCCACTTTCTGAAGCAGTTCTGAAAGTCTTCTTTTGGGAGTGTCTTTAGTTGCACTGTCATGGCTGCCTCAATATCCTGAATTGATTCAAAACGTTTACTTTTCATGGTCATTTTGGCTTTGAGCCAGGAGTCGCACAGTGCCAGATCTGGTGAATAAGGTGGATGAGGATACACTGTAATGTTTTTATTTGACAGAAATTGCCATACCAAAAGCTATGTGGGACATGGAGGGAGCATTTTCATAATGGAGGATGAAACCATTTGCCCATTTCTCAGGTCATTTTCTACACACCTCATTTCTTAAATGCTGGTAAAGACATCCATGAAAGAGGACTTCCAAAACAGCTCAGAAAGTGGCAAGAACAATGGGATAAGTTTGTTCGAAGTGAGGGGGAGTATTTTGAAGGGGATTAATGGCAGTGTGTCTTTTACTGTAATCTTTTTTTTTTAATTTAAACGTACATTATAGTTTTTTATCACACCTCATATTTTGTTCTTTAGATTCCACATATAAGTGAAATCATATGGTATTTGTCTTTCTCTATCTGACTTACTGCACTAAGCATAATGCCCTCTAGATCTTTCCATGTTGTTGCAGATGGCAAGATTTCATTCTTTTTCCATGGCTGAGTAATATTCTACCTCTTCTTTATCCACTCATCCATTGACAGACACCCACGTTGCCTCCACATCTTGGCTATTGTAAATAATGCTGCAATGAACCTCTGTATGAACATGTCCCACATGTCCCTTTGAAGTAATGTTTTGGGTTTCTTTGAACAAATACCCAGAAGTGGGATGACTATGTCCTTCTTTGTCTCTTGTTATAGTCTTTGTTTTAAAGTTTATTTTGTCTGGTATAAATATTGCTATCACAGTTGTTTGTTTGTTTTTTCTTTTTTCCCCATGAAATATATTTTTTCCATCCCTTTACTTTCAGTCTATGTGTTTCTTTGGGTCTGAAGTGAGTCTCTTGTAGGCAGCATACGTAAGGGGCTTCTTTTCTTATCCATGCAGCCCTCCTATGTCTTTTGATTGGAGCATTTTATCCATTTACATGGAAAGCAATTGTTGATAGATATGCAGATGTTACCGTTTCATTATTCATATTTTAAATCTTTTTTATCTTCTTCTTCTTAAAGAAGTCCCTTTAACACTTCTTTTGTAATACTGGTTTGGTAGTGATGAACTTCTTTAGATTTTTCTTGTCTGGGAAGCTCTTTATCTCTCCTTCAATTTTAAATGGTAGCTTTGTTGGGTATAGTGATCTTGGTTGTAGGTTCTTACTTTTCATCATTTTGAGTATTTCATGCCAATCCCTTCTGGCCTGTGAAGTTTCTGTTGAGAAATTAGCTGACAGTCTTATGGGAGCTCCCTGGTAGGTAATTAACTGCTTTTCTCTTGCTGCTTTTAAGATTCTATTTTTATCATTAACTTTTGGCATTTTATGATGTGCTTTGGTGTGGGTCTGTTTGGGTTCATCTTGTTTGGGACTCTCTGTGCTTCCTGGGCTTGTATGTCTATTTTCTTTGCCAGGTTAGGGAAGTTTCCTGTCATTATTTCTTCAAGTAGGTTTTCATTTCCTTGCTCTCTCTCTTCTCCTTCTGGTACACCTATGATGCAAATTTTGGTATGCTTGATGTTGTCTCAGAGTTCCTAAAACCATCCTCATTTTTTTTAGATTATTTTTTCTTTTTGCTGTTCTGATTGGGTGTTTTCTGCTACCTTATCTTCTAAATCACTGATTTGATCATCTGTTCCATCTAATCTGTTGTTGATTCCCTCTAACGTATCCTTCACTTCAGTTATTATATTTTTCATTTCTGACTGGTTCTTTTTTGTTTTCTATCTCCATTTTTATGTTTGCTGTCTTTGTTGAAGTTCTCACTCAGATCATTGAGCATCCTTATAAACAGTGTTTTAAACTCTGTGTCTTATAGATTGCTTGACTCCATTTTGTTTAGCTGTTTTTCTGGAGCTTTGTTCTGTTCTTTCATTTGGGACACATTTCTTTTTCTCCCCACTTTGGCTGTCTCCCTGTGTTTGTTTCTGTGTATTACGTAGAACTGCTTTGTCTCCCAGTTCAGTACTGTGGCCCTCTGTAGTAGGTATCCTGTGTGGCCCAGTGGCACAGTCTCCCTGGTTACCAGAGCCAAGTGTTACAGGAGTGTCCCTTGTGTGGGTTGTGTGTGCCTTCCTACTGTAGTTGAGACTTGGTTTTTGTTTTTATGTCAGTGGGAGAGATTGACTCACAGGCTGATTGGTTGTGAGGACTGGCTGTGACCACAATGGAAGAGCTATTGTGCAGAGGCTAACACTATGGAGCAGGGCTCTGGTGCCTGCCCAGTTTGCCCTTTGGGTGTGTCATCCACAGAGGTAGCCAGGTGCTCCAGCTGGGTCTGAAGCTGGTGACTGAGCATGCTTGCCCTACTACAAGCCAAGTTCAGCCACAGCCTGTGTCTGCTCAGGGTCACCTGGCATGAGCCACGAAGTCATCTGCAGATGGCCATCACCCATGCTGGGTTTGGAGGTGCCTGGGAGAAGCTAAGCTGCAAGATGAGGCTGGCTGCTGCTAATGCCTAGCTTGAGGCTGCTCAGCAAGAGGTATGGGGCATGCCAAGGCCAGATGGTGCTGCTTGTTTGGGGTTTATGAACCTTTGACAGATTTAGGAAAGTCCAAAGCATGAGCCAAAACAGACCATTTGTATGGAAAAGCCACTGGAAGTGGCTTGGGTGGGTCCACAAGTTGGGTGGGGTAAGATCTCAAGGAATCACCAAGGTAGGTCAAAGGTGTTAGCCAAGTTGATGGAGACTCACATATAGTGTCTGCACACTGGGAGGGCTCAACAAAAGAACAATGGTTTCTGCCAGTACTTCTACCTAGGAGAAAGCTGACCCTCCAGCCCTTGTCCTGAAGCCACACAATTCAGTTCCTCCCTATATGTTCCTGATACCTTTTGAGCTGCTGCCCAGCATTGGATTTCAGAATGAGTGAACCCATCAGGAAGGAAATCTATACATGGACACTTTAAGACAAAGGCCTGGGACTCCCCAGCCCTCTGTCTCACTCAGCCACAATCACCACTGGTTTTCACAGCCAGAGGTTGTGGGGATTTCTCTTCCTGGCACCAGAACCCTGGGCAGGAGAGCTTGGTGTGGGGCTGGGACCCCTTGCTCCTCAGGGGGGCGGGGGGCCTCCACAGCTGAGATTTCCCTCCTGATTTCTAACTGCCATACATGGGTGTGGGACCAGCCCATTCCATGTCTCTACTCCTCCTGCCAGTCTCAAGGTGGCTTCTTCTATAATGTATATATCCTTAGTTGTATGACTCTGTTCAGCTAATCTTTAGGCAATTCTCAATGATGGTTGTTCTGTAATTTAGTTGTAATTTTGATGTGATTGTGAGAGGATGTAAGTACATCATTTACCTACTCTGCCATCTTGACTGGCTCAGATGAGGTTTTTAACTTTTCAGCAGCAGCTGAGAACACAATTTCTATTGATTCATGCCACGGTATTAATAAGGTAAAACTTTAGGCCTGAACCTTCCCAAATAAGATTAGACTCATTTAGAGCTCACTTCACAGCAAAGCATACTCTTGACTCTGGAAGGACAAGGTGGTACAGGCTACTACTTACTCAGCAGCCCCTGTGTGCCAGACACTGAAATCTTCACTCAGCATGCACGATCTCATTTAATCTTCAAGGCAACTCTGTGAGGAACACAGTGAGATTACCATATTACAAATAAGGAAACAGAATTTTTAAAAATATAAGGTTTTTCTGACACATACCCCCTTCCTCCAGCTACAAGGTCACTGCATGCTGATGTGGAGGTTGTACACTGCACAACTCCACACTGTATGCTTGTATTTGATGTGGATGGTACCACCTGAAGTTGTGATATGTACAATGTGTATTCAACCCTGTTCACTTGGTTCCAAAGTCTGTTCTTCACAATTACGTTAGAGGCCAGTAATCAAAGTCTTTTAACTGAGAGTTTCTTAAGGTCAGAGGAGATTTCTTCTTTGTATTCACAGGGAGTAGCACAATGCCTGGCACATAGCAGATGCACAATAAATGACTACAAGATAAAAGACCATCAAAGATGAACTTGATGTGCTCATGAACTCCTGAAGCTACAGAGGCACCACTTGAAGCCTGAAATAGGTAGTTTAAAACAAATCAAAGAAAGTATTACTGCTTAACACAGCTGGTTGTTAGCTTATAAAACTCATTAACCCAAGAGGTGGTATAGGCAGCAAATACTAATGGACTCCAGGTGTGTCTTGGAAAGTCCAGGCATCTACAACCATAGTATACTACTAAGAGTAGCCAACATATTCCAGGCACTGGGCTAGATTGAACATATTATTTTACTAATCTCTCCAAGTTCATTTCCTTCTATGTAAAACAGAATTAATATTACCTACCTGTGGGGAAAGCTGTGAACATTAAATAAAATAATATATGGAAAGCAGTTAGAATAGACCTGGCATAGTGTTAGTCCTTAATAGTACTATTATTAATATTAATTTTATTAATAGTTAATTAATGTTAACTATATTATCCCTACAAATAATAATAGCAGATGAAATTGTGTTGACGTTTCACTAGTAGGAAAGAAATTCACAAAATTTGCACCTCATACCAAGAAACCAGTTTCACTTATCCTCTTATATGGACACTTCACTGATCAAGACTTTAAAGAAAACTAACCATTAGCCTTTGGGACTACACATAAAGAAAAGAATTTGATTATTTTTCTCCCTTGTGATTTTCAGCCAGGACTATCTTTAACTAAAGCAACAACATGATGATAATTCCTGTTTCAAGCCACCTCCTATAATTTTTACCAAGAGCTTTCAGGGCACCAACACTGTGTCAGGCACCAAATACAATATTTAGATGAGACTTCTGCCTTCCTATGTAGAGATTTTTATGCGGAGTTTGTGGATATTGTGGTACGCAGACAAGATGAAAATAGATTAATATTACTAGAAGCCAGATTGCAAAGAAAATCATGCCAAATTTTCCAGCTTAATCATACTTAGTAAAAACTTCCTTTCCTACAAATTTGAATGTAGCCCCTTGGAGCTCTGCCCTGTTGTACTGTACACGTCTTGAAGGCAATGATCATTCAGTTACGTGTCAGTTCTTTGGATTCACAAGCCCATCATGGTACCTGGTAGAAAGTAGATTTTGTGCACGTGCATAGGAGAGAGGGAGTACGGAGATGGAGGTGGGAAAATAAGTGATTGAAGCACCATAGTATAATTAACCTTAGCATCATCTCTAAAGTGATATTAGGTTCCAAATTCAGCTCCACCATTACTTAGTTGTGTGGCCTTAAAAAAGTTGCTTAATCTTTCGGGCCTTGGTTTCCTTACCTGTAATCTGAGGATAATAATAACACCTACTTTATAAGTTTGTTGTAAGTATTAAGTAAGACAATATCCACACTTACATAACCATCAACACATTGAGAGCCTACTGTGCCAGACATTGGTCCAAGCACTGGGACTACCTCATTAAACAAAACATAAAAATCCCTGCCTTTATAGAGTTCATATTCTAATTGGAAAGCAAGTAACTATAATAAATTAGACAATTATCTAGTGTATTAAAAGGTAAGTATTTTTAAGGGGAAAGTAGAACATGTATGGGGATGGAGAAGGCTTTGCAATTTAAATTAAAGTGGTCAGCTTGGTCCTCACAGAGATGGGAACATTTGAGCAAAGACTCAAAGGAGTGAAAGTGTGGTGACAGAGTCCCAGAGAGCAGTTTCCAGGCTCTCGGCCTCACTTGGGGAGGTGCTGGCTCAGTTATTAGATGGCCATCAGCTATAATCAGATGGCCATCCGCTGTGGATGGGTAGCCATCAGCTGTTACTGGTTAGCCATTAGCCACTAATATAATTGCTGTGTCTATGCTGGGGGGTTGGGGGTTGGTTGGTTGGCAGAGAAGTGAATGGCGGATTACGGATCCTGTGGCTCCTGCTTCCTGTGTCTCCAAGCCAACCACCAGCAAGAATATATGGTTCCATTGGTGTGGTGTTCCTTTTTGGCCTCACCATATCCTGAGTTCTTGTGCGGGGAGTGGCACCAGAGACCCTGCATGACAGAAAGAATGAGCCATGGGGATACCTGGGGGAAGCATTCCAGGAAGAGGGAACAGCCAATGCCTTGAGGCAAGAGTGTGTCTGCCATGTTTGCAGTATAGAGAAGGCCAGTGTGGCTGGGGCAGCAAAGAGAGAGGAGTAGCAAGAGAGTCTATCTCCCAAGATAGAATGGGATGTTAGATCCCATAGGACCTTATAGGCCACGTAAGGCTTTGGGGTTTTTTTTAACTCCCCCCCTTTTTTTTTTTTTAGTGAAATGGGGACCCCTTTGGAGCAGCAGAAGGATATGGTCTGATCTACCATTTACCAGGATCACTTTGTTGTATGAAGGACCTGATACTTAATTGGGGCACAATGGTAGCTATTATGAATGCTTGGCAGAAACAATTACCTTCTTGGGGGTCTTAGCAAAGCTGTTTGGCTTTCTAATTACTTATACCATCTGTTTTCATAGACTGAAGCAAAGAGCTCTGCAGAGTTACGTAGCAGGAGTTGGAAGCTGGCACTGCAACACTGTATGACTCACTGTCAAAGTGCTCCCAGAGTGTGGGGGGCTTGAACACATGTGTGGACACATGGTTGACCCCTCTGAAGAGAATACTTTGGAATCATTCCTATCCTTGCACATCTGCTAAGGGATGCTTCCTCCATGGCCACCAGGCAGCTACTTCTGGGCCAGAGAGGTGAGCACGTTCTCCCCAAAGCTGGTGGTGGACACTTGAAAACATGCCTGACCCCTTTCCTTCTTCCTCCTTCTCTCCCACCCACATCCTGTTCATCATGTCTAGTATCATTATGCATCATTTATTCTGCCTGCAACAGCACTGTACATGCATTACCTTAGCTTAATCTCCACAATAACTATATGAGACAGCTACTACTACTATCTCAATTTAACCCAGGAAGAAACTGAGGCCTGAGGAGGTGAAATAACTTGCAGAGGTCCCATAGCTGGTACATGACAGAAGAGGACTGACACAGATAGTCTAGCTCCAGAGCCTGAGCCCACAGCCATTACGCTACCTGCCTACAACTGCTTTTTTCTGGAGGCTATTGTTCTTCTTTCAACCTATTTGAAATGTTGTTAACATGCCCCTCAGTACACAGAGAAAAGGGAAAAACAAGGTAGAGTGAAAAGGACAAACAGCCCACTAACAAGCAAATCTAGCCTCTCACTGCAGTGTGCTTGACGACAAGTCCCGACTGTGTCCTGACAATCATCTAGGTATGAGCTTGTGCAGACAGGGAGAGGGAGAGAGAAGCTAGATATGGGTATGGATACAGATCTGGCCATGGACGAGGCTTACACTATCCTGGGAGGAAGGGACTGGAGGTGGCTAAGAACACCAGCTCCAGAACCAGACCCTTGCTCTGCCCTTCACCAGCTGGGAGACCTCGGGAGACCTTCATTTCTTCACACCTCCATTTTCTCATCTGTAAAATGAAGGTGATTATAGTGCCTATCTCATAGGTTTGTTATTGGGATTGAAGGTGCTAAGGCACAATGTAATAAGAAAATCACTAAACACTTCAAATTACAAACTTTGAAGACATTGGCTAACTTCTGATACTTACCCCAGACATGGCCATCTACGGGATAGAGTCTTTTAAAGAGAATTCAAGCTGTGGATCAAAAGGAAAGAATACCTTGAAAGTCTTATGCTGACCTTTGTAATTAAAAGGCGTGGACCTGGGATGAGGCACGTCCCAGGAAAGCCCACATCCCAGGTTAGGGGCCTACAAACACCCTTCAGCACAGGCAGGCCAAGGCTTCTGCTCCCAAGTGAGGAAAAGTCTTCCACTTGTGCTGGTGTTGTACTGAGGATGACTCACTCCCAACAAGGTCTGTCTAGCCTAAAGGAAGCATCTACCAAGTGTTCAATGTGGCTGAGTCTGCCCAGAGCTGAGCTGCCACAAAGCATCCTGCAGTCATGGATTCGTGTTTTCTTCACACTGAGTGTGGAGGAATAGGGTAAACAAAGCAGCTCTTTTTGCAAAGAACTTGAATATATAGCCAACACATATATGAAAAGTGCTCAATGTCACTAACCATCAGGGAAATACAAATCAAAACCACAGTGTAATATCACTTTATATCTGTTAGAATAGCTTTTATCAAAAAGACAAGAGGAGGAAG
Organism: Rhinolophus sinicus; assembly: GCF_057876585.1. Classification (NCBI taxonomy): domain Eukaryota; kingdom Metazoa; phylum Chordata; class Mammalia; order Chiroptera; family Rhinolophidae; genus Rhinolophus; species Rhinolophus sinicus. The sequence continues at coordinate 103,546,575 of NC_142514.1, read as the reverse complement.
GGCGGCTGATGGCTCGGTTGGTTAGAGCAAGAGCTTTCAACAACAAGGTTGCTGGTTCAATTCCCTCACGGGATAGTGGGCTGCACCCCCTGCAACTAAAGATAAAAAATGGTGACTGGACTTAGAGCTGAGCTGCACCCTCCACAACTAGATTGAAGGACAACGACTTGACTTGGAGCTGATGAGCCCTGGAAAAACACACTATTCCCCAACATTCCCCAATTAAAAAAAAAAAAGGAAAGAAAAAAAAAGACAAGAGGTAAGTGTTGGTGAGGCTGTAGAGAAAAGGGAACCCTTGTGCACTGTTGGTGGGAATGTAAATCTGTACAGCCACTATGGAAAACAATATGCCAGTTCCTCAAAAAGTTAAGACTAGAGCTACCATTTGATCCAGCAATCCCTCTCCTGGGTATTTATTCAAACAATTGAAATTTCAAAGAAATCTCTGCACCCCCGTGTTCATCCAGCAGCATTCACAACAGTCAATATATGAAAACAACCTGTGTCCCTCCAGGGATGAACGGGTACAGATGTGACACACACACACACACACACACACACACACACACACACACACACACACAGAGAGAGATTATTCAACCACAAGGAAGAAAGGAAATCCTGCTATTTGCAACAACATGGATGGACCCTGAAGACTTTATGCTAAGTAAGATAAGTCACAGAGAAAGACAAATACTGTATGATGTCACTTATATGTGGAATCTGAAAAACTGAACTTGTAAGAACAAATAGTAAGATGATGGTTACCGGGGCTCAGATGGAGTGGGGCGAGGGGATTAGGGAGATGTTGTTTAAGGTACAAACTTACAACTAGTAGATAAATAAGTTCTAAAGATCTAATGCACAGTGTAGTTATTAGAGTCAACAATACTGTAGTATAAACTTCTAAGATGCTGAGACTAAAGCTTAACTGTTCTCAACACAAAGAGAAACGATAGTTATGTGACACGATAGCGCTATTAGCTAATGCTACTATAGTAATCATATGGCTATACGTAAATGTGTCAAGCCAACACTTGTGCACCTTAAGCTTACACCATGTTATATGTAACATATAGTTCAATTTTTTAAAAAGAGTTCTCTTAGGGTCACTCCACTGTGTAGAAGAAGGCAACTGAGCTCTAAAAGCAAGGGGTGTGCCTGTGGTGTTCACTGCTGGCTCCCTAGCACCTAGCACAGTGCCTAATACATGTAGTAGTAGACATTCAATATCCGTGGAAGAGAGAATAAAGAAATAATGGCAGAAAGGATGAAAATTTGAGCTTTTTAATAAATAATACCTTTGTTTTATCACCTGACCAAACAAATTTGCTAAACCTGTGGGGAAATAACACTGATTTCCTGGTCAGGAAAGGAATGTAGGAGGACAGGTATAGCCATGAGGGTCCCCATACAGGATGATTCATCTTCCCATCACATCCATTATCCCAGCCCCTCCATCAGGCAGTTCCTGCGTCCCCAGGCACTTCTCCAGAAACCCACCTCTGTCAAGTATAAATAAAGCAAACCACATTATTGCATGTGTCTCCATCTGTTAATTAACAAATAAATCAGCCTCATCTTACCAATTAGGAAATGATATCTGGGACTGCAAAAGTGACTTATTCCTCAGTGATAATGAAGGGTATTTGTCACAAGCCTTGAGGTGATGGGAACTGTCCAGCTCTCCGCCCAGCCCCTGACTCCTTCACACGGCCATAATTCTTTCCCTGGGACCTGAGAGAAGACCCCAGGAGCACGCATATTGGGGAGCCTCCCCTGCTTCAGGTCTCTGCGTGGGACAATAACTAAGGCAAGGGCAGTGGAGCCAGAGTGCTGAGGGCTAAGATTAGATTGCTCTTCCTTCTCGTAGATGTATCTCAGCATCTACGAGGTGTTAGCAAAAACTACAGTGAATGTTTAAATTTAAAAAAAAATTATTACAGTAAAAGACACGTTGCCATTAATCCCCCTCAAATACTCTCCCTCGCTTCAAACCCACGTATCCCATCTTTTGTGCCACTTTCTGAAGCAGTTCTGGAAGTCCTCTTTCGTGAGTGTCTTTAGTTGTGCTGTCATGGCTGCCTCAATGTGCTGAATAGATTCAAAACGTTTTCCTTTCATGGTCATTTTACTTTGGGAAGAGCCAGAAGTCACTCGGTGCCAAATCCAGTGAATAAGGTGGATGAGGACACACTGTAGTTTTTATTTGACAGAAACTGCCATTCCAGAAGCGATGTGTGACACAGACCATTGTCATGATGAAGGATGAAGTAAAGACATGAAAGAGGACTTCCAGAACTGCTTCAGAAAGTGGCAATAACGATAGTATGTGTTCAAAGCGAGGGGAAGTATTTTGAGATTGATAAATGGCAATGTGTGTTTTACTGTAATACATTTTTAAAATTTAAACATTCACCATATTTTGTGACTACACCTCATACAGTCCACCTATTAGTGAGGTCAGAACCCGAGTCTGCACCAAAAGGCAAAGAGGTACTTCTTTTTTCCCCCATCTTTATTGATGCATAATCAACAAATTAAAACTGTATACAGGCCATTTGTCTTTCTTGACTTGGCCCATTCTTCCCTCAGAATGTATCTTAATAAACTTTGCTTACTCTCTACCTTCGTGTTTGCTGATCTGTAATTCTTTACTGCATCAGCAAAAGGACCAAGCCACTATTCCAGTAACATACCGTGTTTCCCTGAAAATAAGACCTAACTGGAAAATAAGCCCTAGCGTGATTTTTCAGGATGACATCCCCTGAACATAAGCCCTAATGCATCTTTAGGAGCAAAAATTAGTGTAAGACCCGATCTTATTTTTGGGGAAACAGATGGCTGGAGTTGGACTCGTCCACACAAATCGAACTGTAACTTGGTTCTCCGCCAGGACTACCAACCACTCTCTCCATGGGACCTTGTTATCTATCAAGGACCCCTAGATGGACATCATGAGCCATTACCTCCTGTCGACAGGCAGCAAGTGTAGGAACCCAAGGCCCTTACAACACCCACAATCCGCAGGAAGCAGCCAGAATGATCATCGTCCTGAGACCACAATGAATTACATTCTTATTACTTGAGGAGGGAATATTAGGCAGAAGGTAGGCATGAGAGACAGGAGGGGTGGGTGATAATGTAACTGGCACTTTGTACTGCCAAAGTCCACTCCCCAGGGATCACCCAGGTCTAACACCCAGGGACAATTTTTGTGATTAGAACATCCTGAAAAGAGGGAAGTAAAATCTGGCTAAAATTACCTGGTTTTTGACACCTGTGCAGAATGTTAAAGCTTACCTTTGGTTTAACCTTAGCATCTCATTGTAATATAGTTACAATAAATTAGCATTGCAGTTTTAACCACCGCTCACCCCTCCCCGTGGGTTTTTCTGTGTGTATTATGGGTAAGGGCATGTGCAGAAAGGAATGGGTTATATAACCTACACATGTCAAGCAAATGACCCAAGTCTGTACGTCACATGCAGGGCTGGCCCGGAGCCAACAATATATAAAACTCAAACCCCAAACCTTTTGGTGCCATTTGTCTTTCATGGCTCATTGTTCCCTTAGACCATATCCTAATAAACTTCCTTACTCTATAAAAAAAAAAAAAAGAAAAGGAAATACTGTGACCATTTAAGGTGTATCACTTGATGTTTTGGTTACATGTACATTGTGAAAAGAGGAATTTCTTAGACTAGTCTGAGGACCAGTGGCATCAGAATCACACAGAGCTTGTAAAAATGCAGATTCTCAGGCTCCAGACAATCCCTTGGATCAGAGTCTCTGGGAAAGAACCAGAAACATTGACATTTTTAACCTACTCCCCAGGAAATTCTTCTAGTTTGACAACCACTTATGCAAAATTCTTCTTTTCCTCTTCTTGGGAATTTAGATTTTCTTTTAATTACAATGGCAAAAGAGATGGGGGTGAGTGGGTGGGGGACTTTCTGGCAAGTAGTATGGAATCATAGAAGGTCCATAATGAACAGTACAACCTTCATTACACATGTAAGGAGACCAAGGCTCATGTTTCAGGGCTGAATTGTGTCCCTCAAAAAAGATATGTTGAAGTTATAACCCCCTGTTCCTCAGAATGATTTCCAATAAGGTCAGAGAATGTGACCTTATTGGAAATCAAGTTTTTATTTTATTTTTTGTATGAAAAAATCATTTGTTTCTAAATAATTATCAGTATACCAAGTAATATAACATTTAACAAGTTCCTGAATTCTATCATATAGTAACTTTGATTAAGAGATACTAAAAGTAGCCCAAACAACTATGTATGCTAGTACTCATTGTTCTAATACTTAGCAAAAAAAAAAAAAAAAAAAAAAAAAGACTATTTTAAGGCTAGCTGCTGCTTTACACAGGTTACAAATAACTATTTACTACTTCTTCACAGATAAAACCCCTGACCTGCGAGAAAGTGTTAGGGGGAAAAAAGGCATTATTTAATCCCTTTCTTCTTAAAAAGTTTGTTTGTTTGTTTACTACATCTACGAAAGAAAAAGCCAGCATATATATATATATATATATATATATATATATATATATATATATATATATATATATATATAGTTTGAACTAAAAGGCATAGGAAAACAGACAACATATACCATTAAGTTTCTAAGAAATATGAGGTAAAAAGATGACATCTTTGGATAAGTCGTAAGTTTGTAGAAAGGAGCTAGATTTGCTGTTCTCCAAAAAGCAAAAGGACCCACTGTATAATAAACAGAAATAACTTAATGCCTTGCACAAGAATATAACTCAAGCTTCGCTAAAGCTTCATATTCCATGGAGGCGTCTGAAGGCCAATCCATGGAACAGGCGCTTCTTTCCTCCTCCCCATCCATTTATGCGGTAGTTTTCGTGGATCTCTGGCCAGATGTCGCAGACAAAGGCCAAGAGGTTACCCGGACTTCATCCCTGTCCGGCTGGAAGTCGGTCTGGAGGATGGTCCTCTCTCGGGTGCCTTTTCTGTCCTTCGGTGCTGCAACTGCCCGGCGACCCCAGAGCCGCCGCTTCCTCAGCCTTGAGCTCCTTCTCCCTCTCAGGCGGGGCAGTCACTTTCAGGCTGAGCCTCTTTGGCCTCTTCAGCCCTGGTTCTTTCACTTGGGACCTCAGACACCTTCTCAGAGGCCCACTTCTTGGCCTGCAGCAGCCGCTGGATACCCAGTGACTGACTGGCCATGGTGGCAATGACTCGAGCCCGGAAATCAAGTTTTTACAGAGGTAATCAAGTTAAAATGAAGTCCAATATGACAGATGTCCTTATGGAAAGGGAACATTTGGACACGTAGACAAGCATGCACAGAGGGAAGACTATGTGAAGAGACATAGGGAAAATGCCATGTGAAGTTTAGAGTTATGCTGTCACGAGCCAAGGAATGTCTAGAACAGGGGTGTCAAAACTGTGGCCCGCGGGCCAACTGCGGTCTGCAAACCATTGTTAATTGGCCCGCAGCAAATTCCAAAAATATATTTAGTTTACTTAAATAAACCAGGTGAGGCAATACGTACTTCACCTCGAGTGAGTGGCCTGGCTGTTTGTGTATGTTACCGCATATGGCCCTTGGTAAAAAACGTTGAAAAAAGTTTGGCCACCCCTGGTCTAGAGCTATCAGAAGCTGGAAGAAGCAAGGAATGATGCTCCCTTACAGGTTTCAGAGGGAGCATGGCTCTGCCAGCAGCTTGATGTCAGACTTCTAATCTCCAACGTTGTGAAACAATACATTTTTGTTGTTTTAAGCTACCCAGTTTGTGGTTTGTGGTACTTTATTATAGTAGCCAAGCCAAACAATACAGCCCATTAAGGGGAAATTACTTGCCCAAAGTCATGCAGCTAGATAGTGACCAGGACAGGACTCCAACAGGTTTTGGAATCTCTCTTGGGCTCCATTCACGCCGCACACTGCCACATAGTCTCCCCTTCCACCACTACAAGGCATGATCCTGAGCCATCTAGAAATGCAAAGCAGGTGACCTCCCTAAGGCATTCTTCCAGATGCAGAAACCAGAGGGTGCCTGCTAGAGGGGTACAGTCACATAGCATCCAACTGACAGATCCCAAATCAATCTGATCTTGTAAAGACCATCAGGCCAGGCAAGTGGCCACAGCACAGCAGGCAAAGGGCTAACTCTGGGTGCCATTTGTAGCTGCCATGGATTCCTTATTTCCAACTCTGTTGAAACCTGAACTGGCAGTTAGTAAACACCAGGGACCTTTCCATACAGTCTTTCCAGGAGGACAACACATGGCAGGCTTCTCAGGCTGCCCAAGGAAGTCTGTGTATGGGGGACATAGGAGTTTGCCCAGAACTCAGGAAGCTCCTCTTCTACCTTGCAGCCTCAATGAAGCCACCTCTGAGGAGACAATGAGAAGAACACTGGGAGGGGGGCTCACCCACTAGACAATACCTATTAGGGCAAAGGCATCTTCACCCTTGCTTGCAGATCCTTCCCTCTGAGGCCAGGCCAGTGGCAGAGTGTCCAAGGCCCCCGGCACCTGATGAATTCTACCTCTACCCTCCATGGTATGCAGGTTATGCATAGCTCTATGCAATGGTCTTGCAAGCTTCTGGTCTGTGAGGCCTGAATTGGGTAGGAAGAGAGTCTACTAGCAGGGTAGAGACTTCCATGTGGCTTAAGAATTCTGCATTGAGGAGCAAAGCAAAATTTTTCAGAGTTATGGGCCCTAAATTTTGTTGTGGCTGATGGAAGCAGGACATCGGATTTCTTAGTTCTTTAGGGAGACACCCCAAGACAGAAGGCTAGAAACTCTTTATGATCCTCTCCATCCCCAGTACACTAAGAGCAAGAGAAGCCGATGTCTAAGGAGGTCATTGCAGCCAACTCCGAGTAAGTAGGAGCTGCTGCATGTTGCCACCATCGCCTCAAAGGTCCCAATAACTGGAAACTTGTCATGCTCTAGGGTAATATCCATGAGGAAAGTCATTTGTGATGAGAAAGGAGAGAGAGGGAGAAGAGGGAGAGCATACAATCAAATTAATTCTATTAACATCGATAAGAAGATTTGGAAGCACAGCCAATGACTCCATTAAAATAATGACTCTGGGTTTCCTCTGTCATCACCTCGGGTTGTCTCCCCTCCCTTGCCCACTATAGCTCAAGAATGCTGGCAATGACCACTGTGTTAGGAGACAGGAAGAATGGCAGGGGTGGATTCTGATACCATGGGGGCGGGGGGAACCTCTTTCTACCCAATAGGTCTTGATTATCAATGGTCAGTTCCCTTGGTTGGCAGCTGCAGGGAGGGAAACCAATCCCATCATGACCATGGGAGCAGGAGACATAGATGGAGGCTGGCCTGGAGCTTCTGCTGTACCCCTCTCTTGGCCAGAGGTCCCGTGGCACCCCAGTGTGCCACATGCTCTATCTGTATGGACCATCATATCAATTGTGTCCCCTGGAGTTGTGCAGAGTGATAGCCCTAGTAGATACCCACACATATATGTGGGCAGCTTCATAAGACAGCTCAGGATGATAAGAAAGAATCGATACAATTTACTGAGACCCCCAAGACTATCCCCTTTTCTGTTTGTCTGTAAGTTTTTTATTGAGATAAAATTCATATAACATAAATTAATCATTTTAAAGTGAACAATTTAGTACATTCACAGTGTTATGCAATCACTGTCTCTATCTAATTCCAAAATATTTTCATCACCCCATGTTCATACTCCCTCGTCAGCCCCTGGCAACCTCCAATCTGCTTGCTGTGTCTAAATTTGCCTATTCTGGACATTTCATAGAAATGGGATCATACAATATATGACCTCTATGACTGGCTTCTTTCACTTAGCATATTTTGAGGTTCATCACATTGTAGCATGTATCAGGACTCCATTCGTTTTTATGGCTAATATTTCAGTGTACGAATATAGCAAAATTTATTTATCCATTTATCTGTCAATGGGCATTTGGGTTAAATCTACATTTCTGATTGGACCCAGAGCTCTCACAGCCACCTTTCCCTTGAGTTAGTACACCAGTCCTTGCTTCTCAGCTCTGATTCTGCCTCCCAGGTTGGACTAGCCTGTCTCTCATGCAGACTCTAGTCAGGCACAGTTCACCTGGCCACATACTTGTACAGCCCAAGTAATACCACACTCAACATTTCCTCTGCAAGGAGCACTCCTTCCCCATCAGGTGTTCAGGCTGTCTTTAGCTGAGGAAGATAAAGATGCCTTAACATGAGCCATCACTCTGGGCCTCTAAGAAAGGGAAGGAGATGATGTCAGTGGATCTTCTGTCTTCAATCTAGGCTCAATTTTGCAATCCCAAACTGTCAATCAATGAGAATTTGGACAAAGTTATTTAGTTTGAACTGTTGTATTTGGTATACTTGTTCCATCAGGGCAGATAGATAAGTGTGTGTGCATTCTGATCCTGTCAATGGCAGAGGACAACCACTGGCCAAACTGAGCCAGGTACATCGCAGAAGGTCATGCCATGGGCTAGGATTCAGTTTCGTCTAATACAGCCTCACTGAGTACCGCTCCATGCCAGACACCACAACATACCCGGGGGTATATAAAAATCAGTAAGACATGACCTGAATAGCTAGTGGTCTGGAAAAGGAGACAGAAATGTGCAGGAATAGCAGCAAGATGGAAAGACAGACCCTGAATTATATAAGAGCCTGGGAACCCAGAGGAAATCTTCTGGCAGAGCTGGGGAGGAAATCTTCTCAGAAGATGTAACCTCAGAGATTGAAGGAGGGTGAATAGTGTTGGAGGAGGAAGGGAAGTGATTCCAGATGGGATTGTAGGAGCAAAAGCATGAGCAGGGTGTGGTTTGCTCTGGAAGAGCTCTGGCCTCTGTGGCCATGGGGGGGATACTCAGGACAGGTGCAAAGGATGGGCTAGAAATACAACTGGGGCAGCAGGTTAAGGCGTCTATCTTAAAGTATCTAAAGGTTTGTGACCTGAGGAAGAGGGAGCAGAAGGGGAAGAGGCTAGAGGCTCGGAGGCCTAGCAGGAGGCTGTGACAGTGGCCCTGACCAGACCTGAGGAGCTGGCCCACAGAACCTGCAGTATCTGCATAAAACAGGCTGAGGGCAGCAATCTTGTTGCAAGGTGGTGAGCAGGCCCTGATGGCATTAACATAGTAATTTATGCAAGATTAAGAAAACCAGTGGGGAGCTGATGGAGACTGGGAGGCTAGATCTCTCCACCCACCCCCTCTACCCCACCCCCACCTTGACACCACACTCTCTGAATTTGGGCAGCCACAGGAGGTGTGGAAAGGAAGGAACTGTGTCAAGAAGACATTTCAGAGGAGGATGAATGGGCTGCTCAGAAATAAACTGCTGTGTCTCCCTCACGCTCAAACCAGAAAATTATCAAAAGGGCAGTTTCTCATGGAGCCCAGACCTGTGAGGGGGATCCTGCCCTACTTGACACCCTCTTTGCCATTCTGAGCTTGAGGAGAACCTCCCAATACAAAACCCAGCTCAAAGCAAGTGTGTACAGCCACTTGCTTTGGACAAGTCAAAAGCAACCACCCGATGCTCTCCAACTCCTGTGGCTGCTTGTCCATCTCTTCCCAGACAAAGCAGCTGAACTGCCTCGGCAGGGTCCGGCCAAGCCTCCACCTCCTCCCTATGCTGCCACTTGTCAGCACCAGGGAAGAGAGATGCCAGCCTCATCCCTAGCCTGAAAGCCCATTCAGGGCACTGGAAGATGAATTATGTTTCATTTATATCAAAGAAGCAATCTCAGAGCCCATTTGTGATCAAATTTGCTGTCAGAGAAACTTTGCTTTATCTCATTACATCTGATATCTCTTGGCTTCTTGTCCTTGAGACTATTAAAGTTTAATGTCAAATTCAAGATGAAATGAAATCTTTGCTGTATCATCTCATCAGGATCTGAGCATTCCCCCTTCCATCTAAAATTTTTTGACAACTAATTACAATGGGGGTTGGAAAAGAGAAAGAGGTACTTCCCTCCCATTTGTTGAAAATACCATCATTTGAATGAGCACAGTGGCTTTGTGGTGGTAGAGAATTAGGAGACTTGCTTGTCACCATTCAACTCCTCTTTGTCGTCCCTTCGCCCCAAACCCTGAACCAATGACATCTGTTCTCATCCATGTCCAGACAAGGCACTCTTGCCAAGGGCACACAGTAAAGGAGAAAGCACATGGTCTGGGAGGCAAAGCAGCACTTGATTCCAGGCCCTGCCAGTTACATGACCTTGAGCAAGTCACCCTACTCTCTGGGCCTCAGTGTCCTCAACTGTAAAACGATGGGGTTGGACTAGAATCATGTAACTCCATTTAAAGACTGAGAAGGAAAGTGGATGACTAAACAGCTCTGTGTTAAACAATAGGGGTAGTGGAATGTGGCAAAGAGATGAGTACATTCCCATCAAAAGGCATTGGACTTAAAAAAAAAAAATTAAACAAATACCAGAAAATCATGTCTGCAGAAAATTGCTTATCATGACAACCCTGAGACCAGTTGACTTCAGAGGCTTATGATCACCTCTCAGAAAAGCACCCACAGGGCCGGCTCGGTGTCTCAGGAGGTTAGAGCTCCGTGCTCCGTGCTCCTGACTCCGAAGGCTGCCAGTTCGATTCTCACATGGGCCAGTGGGCTCTTAACTGCAAGGGTGCCAGTTCGATTCCTCGAGTCCTGCAAGGGATGGTGGGCAGTGCCCCTGCAACTGGCAATGGCGACTGGACCTGGAGCTGAGCTGCGCCCTCCCCAACTAGGACTGAAAGGACGGCGACTTGAAGCTGAACAGCGCTCTCCACGGCTGGGACTGGGGGAACAACAGCTTGACTTGGAAAAAAGTCCTGGGAGTACACACTGTTCCCCAATAGGGTCCTGTTGCCCTTCCCCAATAAAATCTAAAAAAAAAAAAAAAAAGTCAACCCTCTTAAAAAAAAAGAAGAAGAAAAACACCCACAGAAGACAGGCTTTAGGCTGGGGGACATGCTTTCCCTGGAACAGTGTTGGTATGTTGATTAGTAACACTGATTTAAAAACCAGCCCTGTACAATGCAGGGCTGTCAGAAGGCCCAGGGACACACAGATCAGAACTCCAAAAAAAGCAATGTGCTAAAAAAAGGGGTGGGGGAGTGTGGAAAAAGAAAACAGGGATGTATTAATGTATTACAATGTATTAACAAGTTCATCTATTCGATAAGCATTTGTTAAGCACTCTTGTGTGCACTTCCAACAAGGGATTCAGCAGTTAAGAAAGATTCTTAACTTCATGGAGCCTAGACACTGGAGAAGGAAGACAATAATAAGTGTGATGAGTAAGTAAGTAATTCATTTGTACTAATCTGCAAGTTCTTAAAGTGGGAGGAGCCAAAGAGTGATGAGGCCGGCAGGATGTGAGGGCAGCTCAAGTCCTGGCTGCACCACTAAGTAGCTCTGTGCACTCGTCAGTCTGCTTGCCTCTCTGAGCCCTTGTTCCCTCATCCGTAAAGCAGGGACCATGATGGTAGCTCCCTCTAGGGTCAAGTGAGTGGATTTGACTAAAGTACCGGCACAGAGGCGTGACCATATCTATTGACAAAATCATGTTGCTCTGGGAAAGGCTTCTGGAGAAGTTGAGCTTTGACCAGCAGACTCCAGTGCCCAATGCCTGGAGAAAGAGTTTAGTTGGGTTTATTTAGGCTGCTTTCTAAAGCAGAGCACACAGTTCAGAAGAAGGTCCCCATGTCGTCCAAATAGCTACTCTAATAGAAAAAGTCAGGAATTACCTTAACGCACTCAGCCACGCTAGGATCCTGCTTCTCAATAAATGATTCCTGCATCATCTTTACTCACCCACCCCTCTGCCTATCCATCTTCAGGGAAGTTCTTCATGAGGTCCGGCCCATATTATGTCTACAGCAACCAAATGCCAGATTTTTCACTATTCTCTTCAGAGGAATCAGAGAATATCTTAAAAATCAGTCTGTAACCTAAGTCTCCACAAATTTGAAGACAGCAATTTATTCCTCAGCCCTCATTTTCCTCTGTGGAAAAAAATAATAATCCAAAGTGTGTGTAAATGTTTTCTTTAAAATCAGAATATCTGGGTCCCAAAGTCAACATTCATCTTTACAACAGTCCCATGAAGTAGATATCATCTTCCCATAATACAGACGAGAAACTACCAGACACATTAAATGACTGCCCGAGGTAGCTAACTGGTAGGCAACAGAGCAAGAACATAAACGGCATCAGTTGGTCTCAAATGACATAATCAAACCACACTATATTGACTTTTCGTTCTCTGAATGACACGTACCTGTACAAGCTGTGATATAAGCTAGGGAGACTGAATCCTCTTAACAAGCACTCTAGAGTTTGTGGACTTAAGTTAATGTTGTCCTTCACAAGGTGGTACTTTGGAAGACGGCATTTATTCCAGTGATGTTGCCACTGTTTTGTTTTGTTTGGGTTTGGTTTAAGTTTGTTTTTTGTTTGTTTGCAATTTTGTATTCCTTGCTTTCTTTATTGTGAATCTGCTCCAAGATAGCAAACCTTTAATGTTTGGAGAGTAGATTTGATTTCTGGAAAAAGACCAACTTATTTGGAGCAAAATCTTGCCAATAAGGTAGACAAGTGGTTTATATTAAGTTTTAAAAAACAACTATGTACTTGGAGCTCAATAAATATTTGTTGACTAACAATGACAACAAAATGAAAATTAAGTACATGTTGTTTGATTCTAAAGAAAAGAAACTAGTTTTATTCTTTGGCTCATAAACGTCCTCTGAAAGTAACTCCAGAAAAGAAATTCCCAAAATATTTTGAACAGTGGTGGGATCACGAAATAAACACAGCACAGCAAGGGGAGTTAGGCTTGGAGGACAATCTAAGGTTACGTAAGCTCTAGATTCAAATCAACAGACAATGAAACCGTCCCAGGTACATGCCAGGCAAACTCTAGACACTGTGTATAACTAAACAAAAACAAAATTCTCCAAGGGCTTCCAATCCTTGGGGGGAGGGAAGCAGGAGAGATGCCTATAGCAAAGCAAAAAATACCCGTGATACAAAGCAGATAGATCATAAGACACTCCAGAAGGCTCGGGGAGGTGTCCGAGGGAGCGATGGGGACTTCTGACTGGAGGGTCTGAAAGACTTTGTGGAGGAGGCATCACTGAGCTGGGCTTTAAAGTAATGCTTCCCGACCTTTTCATGACATGGCACACACAGAAAATGGTAACAGCTGGTTGGCTCACTGGGACAAAGGGATAATGCTGCCCATGCATGAGAGTGCTGGCCAGGAGGGCTTCCAGTGGCTCCAGCCCCATCTTGCTGCCCTCAGGGCTAAGGGGCATGAATACTTTACAACATACCAGTTTAAGAAGGAGCCTAACTTCAACAGGTGGGTTGGGAGAAAGGGTGTTGCAAGTTCAAGGGCACAGGGCAGAAGAGTGTCAGTGTTGGGTGTGCTCTGACAGCATGCTAACATTGTGTTTGGCAGGAGGGTAGCAACCCAAGGGGAAGTGTGGCAGTTAAGACCATGTAGGGGCAAACAGATGGCTCAGTTGGTTAGAGCGCGAGCTCTTGCGCAATGGGGCTGCTGGTTTGATTCCCACATGGGCCAGCAAATTGCGCCCTCTGCAACTGGAATGAGGTCGGTGGGCTGCGCTTAGCTCCCGGGTGGCCAGATGGCCCAGTTGGTTGGAGTGCGGGCTCTTAATCACAAGGTTGCCGGTTCAACTACTCGACTCCCACAAGGGAGTGGGCTGTGACCCCTGCAACTGGCAATAGCAACTGGACCTGGAGCTGTGTCCTCCACAACTAAGATTGAAAGAAAACAACTTGACTTTGAAAAAGTCCTGGAAGTACACATTACTCCCCAATAAAGTCCTGTTCCCCTTCCCCAATAAAAATCTCAAAAAAACAAACAACAACAAAAAAACACCATGTAGGCAAGTTGAGGCCAGTGACTTGGGGGCTGTGAGTGCCATGTTGTAGAGTTTGAAATTGATTCCACAGTCAACAGAGATCCTTTCAGAGTTACTGATAGGAAGCTGACTGTTGTGTTTGAAAAAAACAAAACAAAAAACCCTCAAACTTCTTATGATTCACTTAAAAATAGCCATAAATAATAAACTTTAAACAAACAGGTTCAGGCCTTTTTCCTGCTTGGAGCTTAGCAGGGTGCCCTGCTTGGAGATAAAGGCCCAGGTGATTCAGAAACAAGATGAAAACTTCTAATCCCGTTTTATTTTTTTATTTACTTTTTAATGCTGTGAAACTAAAAAGTAAATACCAATGTTTCCTCAGGAGCCCAGGGCCCCCAGGAACTAAAACCAGGCAGACTCCTCTGTGAATTTTTTGTTCATCACATTAGTAGTTTGATTTGCCACTGCTGTTGTCCGCCTGACTGAAATGAGAATAAATATACACATGACTTATAACCAAGTAAACCACCGCCCTGGGTTAGAGGTAGCACAGGACTAAAATCCAGCTGGGGGAGAGTACTTTCAGGATGGCTGCCAGTGTTGCTATGGAAATTTAATTCCTGACTAGAAGCAAATCCCATTCAAAAGGCCAAGAATGGCCATGTTAGGTCAAAAACGGAACATGAACTGGGGGGAAAGATTGCATTTCAAGAGAACCAGACAATTAATTTAGCAGAAGAACCACCCTACAAAGAGAAAATTACAGCTAGCTAATGTGAAGGATCTTTATTCTGTTAAAATCCGGTCTCTAAGAGCACCTACAAGGAATATGGTGCAAGGGAGTGTTCTGTTCTCTCTTTCAGCAGAGAAGTGTACATTGTGTTGGAGGGATGGAGGTGAGAGGTCAGGAAAAACTTTCCCAACAGAAGAGTTGTAAAACACTGATCTATGTTCCTGAGGAGAGTTGTGAATCTGTTGCTCTAGGAATTCTAAAGAAAAGTAAAATCAGATACATGTCCCAAGTGGTTCAGGTGAATGTCTTCCAACATTTTTTAGTCTAAAACCTCTGAAATTATCCAAAATATCATTTCCTTAGGCCTAACTCTAACTCAAGATTAGGAATCCATGGTCTCTCCATGCTCCCATCTCATCTGTGTGTGTATGCAAAATAGTCTGCAAGTATAGCAAGTTTAACCAGAGTAGAATGAGTTGCCTAAACAATTCATAGGCAATATGTGGAAAATATACAAGATCTGACAATTACGTTCAAGAACTCATCATAGAAAAAGTGCTACATACCTCATTGTTGAATATCACTACAGTCACCCAAAGTCCTCTCCTTGGGAAGCTATGCACCAGCACCAATGCCAGCACCTAGTCCACCCTTCAAAGCGATTTTGGAACTCTTTTTCTGGAATGGCCATCAGACCTGTCATCATAGTACCCTTGATGTCTTGAGTGTCATCAAAATGTCTTCCTTTCAATATTTCTTTTATCTTTGGGTAAAGAAAGAAGTCATTGGGGGCCCAGATCAGGTGAGTAGGGAGGGTGTTCCAATACAGTGACTTGTTTACTGGCTAAAAGCTCCCTCACAGACAGTGCCGTGTGAGCTGGTGCATTGTCGTGATGCAAGAGCCATGAATTGTTGGCAAAAAGTTCAGGTCATTTTCATCTAACTTTTTCACGCCGCCTTTTCAGCATTTCCAAATAGTAAACTTGGTTAACTGTTGTCCAGTTGGTACAAATTCATAATGAATAATCCCTCTGATATCAAAAAAGGTTAGCAACAGTGTTGCAACAAGTTCCCAAACTTAATTGTCAGAACTTGTATTCATCCTCAGGCACTTTCTTATACTTTTCTCCTCTCTATTTGCTCTCTCCTCTGTCCATCACCCTCCAGTCCACAGTCTAAAATTTATCAGGGAAAGTAACGATTCAATCATCCAATATTAATTGGGCTGCTGTTATGTTTGAGGCACTGTGTTAGGCGCCAAGGGGAAAATAAAGAGGTAAAGATTTTATACCCGCCTTCTTTTTTGTTTTTTTAGTATCAGGTGTACAAAACAATGTAATAGACATTTACACCCCTCACAAAGTGATAACCCCTCCCCCAATCTACTACCCCTCTGTCATCATATACAGCTGTTACAGTTCCACTGACTCTATTTCTCATGCAGTACTCATCTTTAAAGAACTTGTTCGAAGGGAAGCTCGACTGCAAACACTAAGAAAGGTAACAGGTCAATTTAGGGGCCTCCCCATGGAAAATGCAAGTGCATTAGGGGTGCTGCAAAGGAGGAGCTCTTCCTTGCTGGGCTGGCCAGAGAAGGCAGGAAGAACAACTTTTTTTTTTTTTTTTTTAATTTTGGTAAAAACCAAAAACTTAAAATTTACCATCTTAACCATCTTTAAGTGTACAGTTCAGTAGTGTTAAGTTCATCTACACTGTGTGTTACAGACCTCCAAAACTCTTCTCATCCTGCAAAACTAAAATCCCATAGTCATTAAACAACCACTCACCACCCTCTCTGCCTCCACTCCCTGGTAACCAGCATTCTACTTTCTGTTTCTATGAATTTGACTACTCAAGGAACCTCATATAAGTGGAATCATACAGTACTTGTGTTTTGTGACTGGCTTATTTCACTTAGAATAATGTCTTCAAGGTTCACCCATGTTGTAGCAGGAATCAGAATTTCCTTCCTTTTTAAGACCGAATAATATTCTATTGTATGTATACACCACATTTTATCTATTCATCCATCGATGGACATTTCACTTTCTTCCACCTCTTGGCTATTGTCAATAATGTACCTATGAACATGGTATACAAATATCTCCTGCAACCCTGCTTTCAAGTCTTTTAGAAGTATACCCAGAAGTGGAATTGCTGGATCATATGGTAGTTCTATTTTTATTTTATTTTATTATTTTATTTTTTTTGAGGAACCACCATGCTGTTTCCCATAGCAGTTGTACCATTTTACAATCCCACCAAGGATTACAATTTCTCCATATTCTTATCAACACTTGTCATTTCTGGGTTTTTTGTTTTGTTTTGTTTTGTTTTTTTGATATTGGCCATCCAAATGGGTGTGAGGTAGTATTTCATTGTGTTTTTGATTTGCATTTCTTTAATGATTAGTGATGTTGAACATTTTTCATGCATTTGTTGGCCATCTGTATATGTCTTTGGAGAAATGTCTATTCAGTCCCTTTGCCCATTTTTTAATGGGGTTATGGGGGGGTTATTGAAGGAAGAGCATCGCCAGCTAAGTTTGAAGAGACAAACATGTCTAGGCAGGTAGAGAGGAGATAGGCTTTTGTCAAGTCAGGAGTTGGATGACCCAGTCAGAATGCTTTAAGAAAGGTGAATCTGGCGTGCTGTGCAGACCAGGTGGGCAATGGGTATGAGCAGGGTCTCCAAACCAAGATCCTGTGACAATTTCTTCAGGTTTGGAAAGGCTGAGGGCCTTACCCTACTTAGCTAAACTAAAGCTTTGCAGTTAAATTGTCTGTCTTCCTTGTTACTATAGTTTTTCAAGCATGTCCCCTTGAGGGAGAGGATGCTCAACTGCACCCTACTCCAAGTGACTGATGAGGCAGCCCTTTTCATTTCTATTGCTATTTTGAGCTCCAAATGATTGGCACCTCAACCCTCTTCCTACCTCCATCTGGCCTGCTGTGGATGGGGCAAGAACCCACGTAGGAAGAAAGCTGATGCAATGAAAGGGACCTTGAGTGAGGCAGCAGGATCAGCCTGGCACACACCAGAAACATCCTTGGGATACTGTGGGTTGCATACTGCACTGCCAATGGGTTGTATGGTCTTCTGTTTTCACTGGAAGCAAGAGAGAGCCTGGATCTGTCAGCACTAAAATCTCCTCTGAGAGCCCACTCTTCCACATTTCCCAGACCAAACCCCTGGCTACATTTGTGTGTGTGTGTGTGTGTGTGTGTGTGTGTGTGTGTGTGTGTGTTTGTAGCATTTGTTGTGTGGGGAAATGCTCCCAATGTACTGTTATGAACTAGGTGACAAGAAAGTATTACTGCATGAGATTTTCATTAAAAAGCAGAGATAGAGAGACAGAGAGAAAGGGAAGGACAATGAGGTGATACAACTCAATATGGTGCATCCTGGTAGAGGAATATGGATGAATTTTTTTCTTTGTGCTTTTCTGTACTTTCCAAATTTTTGACCATGAATATGTATTACTTTTGTAATCAGAGAAAGGACAGCACATGGTAATTTTAAAAAGCCTTTGTTGGGCGTCATGCCCACTTGGGCTTGGTGCTGTTATAGATTTTACATAGAAAATTATATAGTCCTTGCCCTTCAGAGCTCCTCATCCCAAACATCCCTGCTGATACGCCCAAAGGGGGCAAAGACAATACCTGGAGAGCCACAGAACAGCCCTTGACACCAGACTAGTCAGGAAAGAAAGGACACCGTGGGGTGGATGCCCCAGCTGCAGGACGAAGCCTGGTGGGTTCTCAAAGGGAGGTGGGCATTCCCAGGTAACTGGGGTCACCTTCACTTCTCCTTGGATGAACCGAGAACACCGCCGACCTTTCTGAAGACAGCCTTGCAGATGAAATTGAGGGGAGTCAGGGATGGGCTCACGAGGGTGTACCGGTGGCCCTTGAAGAAGGGCTTGGCTCCCCACAACTCAGTTCTCCCTCACTGGAGAAATCACCACATTTTCAAGAACCAACTCTCTCTCTCTCTCAATAGAAATGGGCTTGGTAAGGGAACTGAAATGAGTTCAGCAAGACTGAAAAGAGACTGAAAGACAGTATCTTGATTTGAATCAGTGGTACAAAAAATGCCAAGTCTCTGGATTCTAATATCTGCCATTTCCCTTCCTCCCCCAGGGAGGGGAAGTGTCATGGGTTCTAACGATAGCCCCCTGTGAAAAGGGCCTGTGAGGCAGCAGCAGAGAAGGGTGACGATAAAGTCCTCCCTTTGCACTGCCACTTAGAAGATAAGGCTGGTCTGCTGCCCATTTTTATACATGAGACATGAAAATCATAAGATCCTTTGTATATTGGAAACACTTCCCCATCCCCAGAGCTTTTATTCAATGCACCCTATTAAACAGGAGGGGAAACTGAGGCTCAAGGGGAAAGTGGCAAGGCTAAGGGCATGGAGTGATGCAGCTAGGACTGCAGCCTAGGACTCCAGACTCCAGAATCAGGCTTCTCTCCCCCAGGACCTGCTGAGTAATTGACACAAGCCCATTTACTTTCTTGAGCTTCAGGTAGCTCTGCTGGGGGAGGGGTCATCTGTGTTCTGGAACCAGCTGTTTTGAGTCCCCCTCAGCTCTCACACCTGTGAGTCAACTCCTAGTACAGCCCAGTGCCTTCAAGTTTCCAATCTTATCACATCCAGCTTGAACATAGCCATTCCTTACAATCCAAAAGACACCATTTCTGAGGCCCCGAATAAGAAATCTCTGACAAAGTTCCTGTTTGTCTCCAAGCTCAAGTGTACAAGTCCAACAAGACCACTAACTACACAACCAGGCCCTGCAAAGCATTCTCACAGCATCAGGTTGCCTAAGCCTCCTTTGTTAAAATTAGAACAGGGCTCCCCCTCCTGGCAGATGAATTAGAACACAAGGCCCTCACTCCACACAGGGGTAGGGAGGGGAGTCGCTGTGCAGGACATGCCCTGGGGCTCAGCCCCAAGGACCTAATAGCTCACCCTCCTTCTCCCCCATCTCCACTTCTCAGGCGGCCCGGCCCTCCATCCCCCCAACACATACACAATTTTCTCTCAAGCTCCCCACTTGCTGATCAGGAAGGCTCCCCACCCCACATCTGCCCTTTGCCAATGGTCTAGATTGGATTTCTAACTTGCTATGTAGAGCTGATGAGGTCTCATTCCCAGGAGAAACCAAACACTTTCCTCGTCCTCTGCCCACCCCCACCCAACCCCTTGGAGAGCTCTTTTATGCTCTATTTTTAGTTTCTTGATTGCAAGTGAGAAGTCGGAATCAGAGTATGCCGGGAAACGGCAGCAGTAACCAGCCCAGAAAAATGGACAGCAACTTGCGGACGGAGGAGAGTCTCAGAGTCGAAGTGGAGAGGTGGCATCTGGAAAACACAGAGTCCCATGGGGGTGGAAAGGAGGGCCGCAGGTGAGTTATCCACCCCACCTTCACGGCAGCACAGAAAAGTAGCTTCAGTAAAGCCACAGAGCTAGAAGGACCCCAACAGGCCACCTAGCCCAGCCCCTCCTTTCCAGAGCTGGAAACTGAGTCACACAGCTGGGTATGGCAGAGCCTCGAGTAGTAGCCCTGATTCCTGAGTCTTCCTTCTCGGGCCATGCACTTGGGCCATGCACAAGGAGATCCCAGGGCTTGGCCCTAACAGTCTCCCTCTGAGACATCCTCAAAGTGGTGGCATTCCCCTGCCAGCCAGCGCAGAAGACCCGGAAGGCCTCTTCCGCAGCCCAACCCCAACCAGCCAGGCCAGCCCAGGTTCAGCCTACAGCCTGCCTGGCCACCCTCACGCTCATCAGTGTTCCCATTCCTTTGCTGGTAGACGTCTGAGGTGGCCCTTCACCTCCACCAGATGCAGAGTCTTCCCTGGAGAACAGACAGAAAAGACGCGGGGCCAGGAGCGTTTCTCGCGACGTGCCGCTGCACTCCCTAAATGAATGAACTGGCAGTTCCAAAACGGCGGTACAATTGGCAGTTATTGCTGGCAGTTTATCAGTATTAACTGATTAGGCCAGGCATGATGGATCCCCTGTCTTGCTAAGCCCGTCGCCCTGCGGGCCGCTGCCTCCTCCACCACCCCTGGCAGTCCGGTGTGACCTGGCTCCTCCTCTGAGACCCCCGTGCCCTCCCTCTGCCTCCTGCCCTCCCCAGCAGCCCGCTTATTGGCACCCCACTCCAGACGTTCCCCTGCCCCCTCGAAGAGACAGATTTAAATAAATAAAACAAAATTCAAATGAGGACACTAAATCTCCCCGGCGTTTAATTGATGATCATTATGCTTGGGAATCTAAACTCTTTTAATTTCACTGCGGTGCAGGGAGATGAATTATAGAATTATAGCCGCCAATTATCAATCACGCCTTTGCTCCTAGTCTCCTGGCTGCCCAGACACTCGCTCTCCCTCTCACAGTCCAGGGGTTGAAGAGGCAGGATAATAGCATCGGAAACATGAGCTCAGCCTGGGGAGTCCGGGTGAACTCCGAATTTATGGGGTGCCTCTGGTCTCTCTCTCTCTCTCTCTCATCACCCCATTTCTAGCACACTGCCTTTTCCACTGAATTTTTTTTTTAAAGCAGCAGAAATGAAAAACGTTTTCATTTAGACTTTGGCGTTTAATTCATTTTGTTCAGGGTAAGATGTGCTTGTAGCTTCTGTTCCGGCACTGGGCAGGATTCCAAGAACAACTTCTGCCCCAACCCAAGCAGCTACTGTCAGGCCCTCCTTACCAGGAGGCAGCATGCATGCGGAGGGAGGATTTAAAGAGAGGCAAGGCAGGCTTGAGAGCACTGCCCCACTGCCTGTGCAGAGCCTGGGCGAGGGCCTGATTTCATTGCCCTCTCCTTCCTGTCCTCCTTCACAGTGAAAATAATAATAATTTGAATAATAATTTCCACCAAAGCTGTGAACGATTTGCATTTGTATAGAGCTCTGCAATTTGCAAAGTGCTTTCATGTGCATTATCTCATTTGATCCTCCCCATAATCCTGAGAAAGGTCGGTAGAGCAAGTATTTTTGTTATTCAAACGTTTATTCATTCATTCCACCAACATTTATTGAGTTTCTACTTTGTGCCAGGCCCTGGGGATACAAAGACAAGAAAAAAGGAGGCCTCCTTCCTCAAGGAACTCATAGTCTCCTGGGGAGACCCACTAAGTGAACAGAAAATTAAAAAGCCTAAGTAAGGGACCAAGTGTTCCACTTCACTAGGGAGGGACAGGGAGCTCACAGAGGCCAAGTAACCTGACTACAGTTGAGTGACAGCCAGGATCAGGCCCCAAATCCATTGCCTTAGGCTTCAAGTATGTGCCCCTCCACCTACACACACACACACACACACACACACACACACACACACACACATTTTTATATTGTCGTCATCTTATCTATCTGTTTAAAGTACCCGTATGAATTTATTTCTAGCCTTAGGTTCAGAAAATTATCCTCATTTGTAAACAGCCGTAGGTTAGGAGAAAAAAGTGTAAGAGCCTCTGACACCAATCTTTCAAGGCCAAGTGTACTTCCACCACACAAAGGGCTGTATGAATGGATGCCAGAGGCTTGGGTCCTCACTGGGCACCTGGCTTCTGGGTTCCTTCCTGTCAGATGCTACAATGAAGCTTCTGGTCAAATTTTCATGATTGATTGATTGGTTAGCTCACTGGTTGGTTGTTCATAACATCCTGTTTTATTCCAAAAAGGATTTGAGGTAGACCAAGACAATGCATTCTCTCCTACAGAGGTGAAAGGAATAAGTTTGTCTTGTGCACAGGTAATTGTTCTATTCACTTAACAGTCCCAGCTCCAGGTTTAGTCAATAGGTAGAGATCCAGTGCTTACCATCTGACTCTGGTCCCTGGCTTCTTAATCTCCCCAGGCCCTCTGACTGCAAGGGCAGAGGGAGGTAGAATTAACCTTGGCCATGTGGTTTAGTTCAGCCTCACCCCAAAGATGTTGGGTCCTCAGATTCCCTGTGCTAGTGATTAAGGCAAAGGGACACTCTCTGCAGAGCCAGACCAGTGTCGTTGCTTCTTTGCAGAGCTAAATATCTCCAAGAGAAAGTCCTATAAGGATCACAGCCTGGGTCAGAGCCCACCAGTCTGCTGGCCAAAGCCAGGACAACTCTATCCTGTCACCAGCTGGCTTCCCTGGGCTCTAGGCCACTGGCCTCCAGCCATGGGCCAGGCAACCAGCCATGCTAGGGAGCCAAGCAGTGCTGGCATGGAGCAGCCCTGTGACATTCTCCTAGGCCGTGGAAAGCTGAGATGGAACCAGGACACTGTGGAAATTACAAGGTCTGACAATTAAGTCCACGAACTTGTTGCAATGCTATTGCTAACCTTTTTTAATATCAGAGAATTTTTAATATCAGAATTTTTAATTCATAATCATTTATTATGAATTTGTAACAACTGGACAAACACTTAACCAAGTTTACTATTTGGAAGTGCTGAAAAGGCTGCTTGAAAAAGTTAGATAACCCGAACTTTTCATCAACAATGCATGGCTCTTGCATGATGACAATATACCAGCTCACACAGCACTGTCTGTGAGGGAGTTTTTAGCCAGTACAAATACTGTGTTTTCCCAAAAATAAGACCTAGCCGGACAGTCAGTTCTAACATGTCTTTTGGAGCAAAAATTAATATAAGACCCGGTATTATGTTAGATAAGAACCGGTCTTATAATATAGTAAAGTAAGACTGGGTCTTATATTAATTTTTGCTCCAAAAGGCACATTAGAGCTGATTGTCCGGCTAGGTGTTTTTTTCGGGGAAACACGGTAACTGTATTGGAACACCCTCCCTACTCACCTGATCTAGCCCCCAATGACTTCTTTCTTTACCCTAAGATAAAGGAAATATTCAAAGGAAGACATTTTGATGAGTCATGACATCAAGGGTAATGTGATGACAGCTCTGATGGCCATTCCAGAAAAAGAGTTCCAAAATTGCTTTGAAGGGTGGACTAGGTGCTGGCGTCGGTGCATAGTTTCCCAAGGGGAGTACTTCGAAGGTAACCATAGTGATATTCAGCAATGAACTATGTAGCACCTTTTTTATGATGAGTTCATGAACTTAATTGTCACACCGAGTATGTCTCCATCCTTAGGTGGGGAGGGCATCCCAACCTTTCCCTGGTCCTGAGGACTTCCTTCTTTCTAAACCACATCCCACCACAGCCCATGCTGCAAGGACAAGGAAATCGTGTTTTTCAACTTCCATAGTCTCCTGCCCTCCCACCCCATTCCACACTATTTTTTTCTCAAGCCTGTGTTCTTTTACACTGCTCCAAGTCCTGTCTCTTAAGTTCCATCCCCAGCCTGCCTTCTACTCTGTCTTGCAAACATCTCTTTAGCCTGCAAAACCTCAACTACTACCTCTTCTGGGAAGCCTTCCTGACTACCCACCACCACCACACCAGAGTTCACCTCCCCTCCTCTGGCCTCCTGGGTCTTGCACAGGCCTCTGTCAGTCCCCTTATCACAAACTGTAAGGCAATTAATTAATTTGTCCCCCGTGCTGCTCCTCTTCTGTGTTCTGAACACCTTCAAGGTAATGCTTGTTTCTGTCATGACTGTATCCTGGTGCCCTGGCCACATAGGGTATGAACTACCATTTATGAAGCTGAATGTAAGCCTTGCCTTAGGGTGCCCAGCTCAGTCCAGTTTGCACAGGAATTCCCGGGGGTTTTTTTGTTTGTTTTTTGGCTGGATACAGTGAATTTTATTGATGGTACATGACAAGATAGGGCTCATTCAGTCCCTCCCCTTCTTCAGGGGGTCTGGGATGGAAACTGCGGAGGTCAGGAGATTCTTAGTGTGTTGGGGGATCAATTTGGGAGGACTCCCCAGTAGCTGAGGTCCTCTTTCTCTCTTTGGAGTCAGTTTTCCAGGGGGCTCTTACTGCTTGGAGGCCATGGGGATTAAGGCCCACCACCCTATTGTTATAGCCAAATTCATTGTCATACCAGGAAATGAGCTTGACAAAGTGGTTGTTAAAGGCAATGCCAGCCCCAGCATCAAAGGTGGAAGAGTAGGCATCACTGTTAAAGTAGCAGGAAACAAGTTGGTCCTCAGTATAGCTGAGGATGCCCTTGAGGGGGCCATCCTATGCCTGCTTCACCACTTTCTTGATGTCATCATATTTGGCAGCCTTCTCCAGGTGGCAGGTCAGATCTATAACTGACACAATGGGGGTAGGGACACCAAAGGCCATACCAGTGAGCTTCCCATTCAGCTCAGGGATGACGTTGCCCACAGCCCTAGCAGAGCCAGTAGAAGCAGGAATGATGTTCTGGGCAGCTCCTCAGCCATCATGTCACAGCTTCCCAGAGGGACTATCCACGGCCTTCTGGGTGGCAGTGATGGCATGGACGGTGGTCATGAGTCCCTCCACAATGCCAAAGTTGTCATGGATGACTTTGGCCGGGGGCGGGGCGGGGACAAGCAGTTGGTTGTGCAGGAGGCATTTCTGGCAATCTTGAGGGATTTGTCATACTTCTCATTGTTCACAGCCATCACAAACATAGGGACATCCACAAAAGGGGCAGAGATGATGACCCTCATGGCTCCACCCTTCAAGTGAGCCCCAGCCTTCTCCAAGGTAGTGAAGACACCAGTGGACTCTACAACATACTCAGCACTATCATCACTCCATTTGATGTTGGCGGGATCTTGCTCCCGGAAGATGGTAATGGAGTTTCCATTGGTGACAAGCTTCCCATTCTCAGCCTTAACTATACTTTTGAACTTGCCATGGGTGGACTCATACTGGAACATGGAGATCATGTACTTGAGATCAACAAAGGGGTCATTGATGGTGACAACATCCACTTTGTGAGTTAAAAGCAGCAATGGTGACCAGGTGCCCAATGGGGCCAAATCCATTCACTTCAACCTTCAACATCGTGTCTCAGTGTCATGCTGGTACTGTGCTAGAAGATGTAGCTGTCTGTTGAACAGGAGGAGCAGAGAGCTTCAGTTTTGTTTTGAATCATTGTTTTATTTTTCAATTACAGTTGACATACAATATTATATTAGTTTCCTGCATACAACATAGTGATTAGACATTTATATGACTTACAAAGTGGTCACCCTGATAAATCTAATACCCATCTGACACCATACGTACAATATTATTGACTATATTCCTTATGCTATATTTTATATCCCCATAACTATTTTGTAACTACCAATTTGTACTTCTTAATCCCTTCCCCTTTTCACCCACCCCCGAACCTCCCTCCCAGCTAGCAACCATCAAAATGTTCTGTTTCTTTATTTTGTTTCTGTTTAGTTTGTTTGTTTTGTTCTTTAGATTCCACATGTAAGTGAAATCATATGGCATTTGTCTTTCTCTGTCTGATTTGCTCCATTCAGCACAATACCCTCTAGGTCCATCCATGTTGTTGCAGATGACAAGATTTCATTCCTTTTTAATGGCTGAGTAATATTCCATTGTATATATGTTCCACCTCTTCTTTATCCATTTATCCATTGATGGACACCCAGGTTGCCTTCATATCTTTGCTACTGTAAATAATGCTGCAGTGAACATATAGATGCATATGTCTTTTCGAATTAGTGTTTTGTGTTTCTTTGGATAAATACCCAGAAGTAGGATTATTGAGTCCTTCTTTGTCTCTCATTACAACTTTTGTGTTAAAGTCAATTTTGTCTGGTATAAGTATCGTTACCTTAGTTTTTTGGTGTTGCTCTTTTCTGTTCCATTGTCATGAGATATCTGTTTCCATCCCTTTACTTTCAGTCTGTATGTGTCTTTGGATCTGAAGTAAGTCACTTGTAAGCAGCATATGGGTATTGTTTTCTTATCCATTCAGCCACGCTATCTTTTGATTGGAGCGTTTAATCCATTTACATGTAAAGAAATTGTTGGTAGATATGTAGTTATTGCCATTTTATTATTCATATTTTTTATCCTTTTTTCGTATTATTCTTAAAGAAGTTCCTCTAACATTTCTTGTAATACTGGTTTGGTGTTGATGAACTCCTTTCACTTTTTCTTGTTTGGGAAGCTCTTTATGTTTCCTTCAATTCTAAATGGTAGCTTTGTTATGTAGAGTGATCTTGGCTGTAAGTCCTTGCTTTTCATTGCTTTGAATATTTCATGCCAATCCCTTCCAGCTTGCAAAGTTTCTGTTTATAAATCAGCTGACGGTCTTATGGGAGTCCCTTGTAGGTAACTAAGTGGTTTTTTCATGCTGCTTTTAAGATTCTCTCTTCGTCTTTAACCTTTGTCATTTTAATTATGATGTGTCTTAGTGTGGGGCTGTTTGAGTTCATCTTGTTTGGGACTCTGTGCTCCCTGGGTTTGTATGTCTATTTCTTTCACCAGGTCAGGAAAGTTTTCTGTCATTATTTTTTCAAATAGATTTTCAACTCCTTGCTCTCTCTCTCTCTTCGTTTCGGTACCCCTGTGATGCGAATGTTGATACACTTAGTGTTCCCAGAGGCCTCTTAAATTCTCCTCATTTTTTTGGAGTCTTTCTTCTTTTTGCTGTTCTGATTGGGTGCTTCCTGCTACCTTAAGTTCTAAATTGCTAATTTGATCCTCAGCTTCATTTAATCTACTGTTAATTCCTTCTAATGTATTATTTATTTCAGTTATTGTATTCTTTATTTCCGACTGGTTCTTTTAAATATATATATTTTTTCTATCTCCATTCTTATGTTTCCTATCTCTTTGTTGAAGTCCTCACTGAGATCATTGAGCAGGCTTATAAATAGTGTTTTTGAACTCTGCATCTGGTAGATTGCTTGTCTCCATTTTGTTTAGTTCTTTTTCTTGAGCTTTATTCTGTTCATTCATTTGGGACATGTTTCTTTGTCTCCCTATTTTGGCTGCTTCCCTGTGTTTGTTTCTGTTTATTAGGTAGAGCTGCTATGTCTCCCAGTTTTAGTAGAGTGGACTTATGTAGTAGGTGTCCTGTGGGACTCAGGGGTGCAGTCTCTCTGGTCACTTGAGCCAGGTGCTGCAGGTGTGTACCTTGTGTGGGTTCTGTGTCCCCTCCTGTTGTAGATGAGCGTTGGTTGCTGTTTGCACATTAGTGGAAGGAATTGATCTTCAGGCTGATTGGCTGTGAGGACTGGCTGTGACTATAGTGGAGGGGCTGTTGTACAGAGGCTGACTCTATGGAGCAGTATTCACTTTAGCAGGGCTCTGGGACCCAGTCTGCCCTTTGAGTGTGTCATCCACAGAGGCAACTGGATGGCGCTCTGACTGGGTTGGAAGCCGGCCATGAGATGTAGCAGCCCCAGGGCCTCCTGGGAGGGGCTTTTGCAGGAGCTTGGCCTTGACCAGGAGCTTGGCCTTGCCCAGAGCCACTTGGATGAGCTACAAAGCAATCCACAAATGGCAGCCACTCACACTGGGCTTAGAGGTGTCTGGGAGAGGCCAACCCACAAACGGAGGCCAGCTGCTGTTAGTTCCAGGGCTGCTCAGCAGGAGGTGAGGGGCACGCCAAGACCAGATTCTGCTTGTTCGGGTTTTGTAAACCTTTGAGAGATTTTAGGAAACTCCACAGCATAAGCCAAGGCAGGCCGTTTGTATGGAAAAGCCACTGGACATGGTTTGGTGTGCCCACACTTGGGTAGGATGGGGTCTCAGGGAATCATCAGGGTAGGGCAAACAGTGTTAGCCAGGTTGATGGAGACTTAGACATGGTGACCACCTCCAGCTGTACACCAGGAGTGGGGAGGTCTCAGCAAATAAATAATGGATTCTACCAGCACTTCTGTCTTGAAGAAAGCTGCCCCTCCAGCCCTCTCCCTAAAGCCAGACAATTCAGTTCCTCCCTGTATGTCCCTGGCACATTACCAGCTGCTGTCCCAGCGCTGGAGCTCAGAGCAAGTGAATCCATCAGCAAGTAAGTCCATATGCAGGCCTTTTAATAAAAATGCCTAGAACTCCAGTAGCCTTCTGTCCTATTCAGCCACAGTCTTCACTGGATTTCATAGCCAGAAGTTATGGGAACTTCTCTTCCCAGTACTGGAACCATAGGCTGGGGAGCCCGGTGTGAGGCTGGGACCCCTCACTCCTCCAGAGGGAACCTCATAGCCTAGATATCATTCCCAATTTTTAACTGCCACACATGGGTGTGGAACCAGCCCATTTCACATCTCCACCCCTCATACAAGTCTCAAGGTGGCTTTTTCTGTATATCCTTAGTTATAAGAGTTCTGTTCAGCTAGTCTTCAGGAGATTCTCAATGATGGCTGTTCTGTAATTTAGTTGTAATTTTGATGTGGTCATGAGAAGATGCAAGCACAGTGTTTACCTACTCTGCCATCTTGACTGGATACCCAGGACTGCCTCAGTTTTCGCACTGCAAGTCCTCCATCCTAGGAAACCCCGCAGTGCCTGGTAAACCAGGTGGGTTGTGGCCCTACTCTGTGCCTCCACACTGGAAGCTGAGGGTTGCAATCCTCAAATAATGTGAGACTTGCTTTCAAGGCTGGTTATCCACATCCCTGACTGCAGGGTTATCCACATCCACATCTGCAGTGAAGGGTGAAACTCAGCTTGGCTATCTGGTCTGCAAGCATGGTTTCGACCACACAATTCAAGAATCTGGAGACTTCCACAATGGATTCATAGTATTTGGACTTTTTAGAACTTGATCTCCTTGGAGATCATCTAGGATGAGGAAACGGAGGCCTGGGGAAATATAATGCCCTACCCAGAATGGTCCTGGAAGACTGAGAGACATTGTGAGATGGCAGAAGAAACACTGGATGAGGAGTCCTAGACCTTTTCATCTTGACTCTACCATACACAGGTTGCCCTGCTGAGCCATACCTCTGCTCCTGACACATATAACATGCCAGGCAGACATTTCCCACCTGCCTCCTACCCAGGCAGGGAGAGCAAGACTAGCATTTACTGAGTCCTGGGCTCTAGGGCACAAGCCTTACATTCATCATCTTATTTAATCCTCCCAACAAGTATCTGTCATTTTATAACCGAGAAAACTGAAGACTGGATAAGTCAAAGAATTTTTCTACTATCAGCCAGCTAGTGGTAGTGCTGGGTTTCAAACCAGCTTTCTCTGGCTCCAAAGACCGAGATATTTCCATCCACCAATAGGCCCCTGGTTGCTGTGGTCCAGGTGCCTCCAAACCCAGCTTTCTTTGGATCTCAAGCTAGCAGGTGTCAGGTGCGCCCTCTGCTGAGTCAGGTGCTCAGTATCAGGGAGAGGAAGGAGACCCTGAGTTGTCCAGTCTGAGGAGAGAAACAGGCGTGAGCAAAGTGGGGAGGAGGTCGCTGTCAGCAGCATCTCTGAAACCGGGATCTCAGGGCCAGAACAAAAGGAGGTAACTGTTTAACAATCAAAGCAGTCTTGTTCAGAATGGCACATAGAGAAATATTGCTGGGGGAGGACAGCACAGAAGAGGCATAGAAGAAATGGAGCAGTCTTCATGGAGGGTTGCATGGGGTGGTGGAAGGGCATAAGGTCACAAGTGTCTAGGAGGTGAACCTCCTACTGCGTACTGATTTCTTCCACCCAACACCCCTTCAGCAGCTACCCTTGTGCTGTATGCCTGCAGGACACAGGCCTGCTCTGGAGGATGCTCCACCCACTCACCAGGATCAGGAACCTGCCCCCATCTCTCAGACCTCTATTTTTTTCTAAAGCCAGCCCTTCAAACAGCAAAGGATGAACATTTGCTCCTGAGCCCATTGAATGGCCTCACCCCAGCTCTGGTCCTGGTTCTGGCAGATGGTCAGAGGCTTCCACAGCCAATGGAAGGTTGTTGCCTCTACCCTGCCCCCATCCCAGCAGCCTGGTGGGTCCACTGCTTGGCTTCTGCCAGTTTCAGTGAATATAGTATGGTGGCAGCTGCTCAGCAAGGACAGGGGAGCCCACTGACGGGCCCTGCAGGGCTCCTCTCTAGTTGTGAGCCAGCTTCAAAGGTGACAGATGAGCTCATTAACCCCAGAACCACCAGACCAGCCCCACCCCCTCTTGCCCATCCCCACTCCTCTCAACCTATTTCTCTGACCCAGACCCCATGTCTTTGTTGAAGCCTCAGATAGTTGCATTTCTAAAATGTAGAGTGCAGTTTCTCTTCTAATTACAAAAATAACAGCTGACAAACATGTGCCAGAGGCCCCCTTTTTCCCTCCTGAGCTAACAGCCCCATTAGGAAAGATCCTGTTATCTTCTATGCCCTCTTCATACATTTTATGGAACGGCCTCAAAAGTGCTCTGCGTCTGCCCTCTCTCCTTTTTCAAGGCAATGGCTTTGTGAAAGCTGAGGGGGAAAAATAAAGCCTTTTACTAAAATGTCACTCTGGGCAAAGGGGGAAATTTTCTAATAGGCTATTGAAGGCTTGCTTTTTTTTTTTTTTTTTTAAGTGTGATAAATTTGGCCTGTCTTAAAAAGACAGCTCAGTGTTGCTTATCAACCGTGATTTGACCAGATAGCCGTTTCAAAAAACAGACACTGGTCTCTTTATAATAAATGAAAGCAATAAAACCAAGAGCTGGGCCAGAACTATAATTAAGAATCAGGAGGTTAAAACAGTGGGTGTGTCAGCAGAGGGAAGAGCCCGTCTTTGGACAGAAGGAGTGAAACTGACTGCTGGGATCCTGAGGGACAGCACCCCATCGGAAGGGGGGGTGACTGCTCTTGCTCCCATCAGGGAGGTGCCCCTGTTGTCCTCACTCTCCTCTCTCCTTCTCATTTTGGGAGAGTTCCTTCCCTGGACAGATGGGCCTGGGGGTGGGAGGATGGCCAAGGAGGGAATCGTCACCCACCGCCAAAGCCAAATCAAACGCCTATTTGAAATTCAGCTAGAACTCCCCCTCCTTGCTTTGTCTGTGCACAATAAACATCCCAGTTTCAGCTACTCCTAAAGAGCTGTCTGTTTAACACAATCTCCATCTCAAGCGGCTGTTCTGCATTTCCTTTTGGCTTTATTAAAACTGATTTTCTATTTGCACTATAAAAACTGATCTGATTAAATTTCCATTTTTCCCCAAAGAGAAGTCTCAGTCAGTCTCTCTCTCTCTCTCTCTCTCTCTCTCTCTCTCTCCTCAGTCTCTCCTTGCTTTCCTCTTTGCCTCCTCCCACTTTCCCTCTCCACTCCTTTTCTCTTTCCCCAAACAACTTATTCTTAATTATTCTCCCTCCTCATCTCTCTCTTGTGCCCCCGCGCACCAGGTCCCCATCACAGTTGCCATGGGGATTGCCATGGATGGTGCTCCCTGGGAAGGGAGCAGGAGGGAACTCCCACCCTGAGACACTGAAGAGAGGATCCTGGGGAGGCCTTATTGGCGGGGAGAGGTCATCTGTGAAACTCCAGCCACCTCCCAAGTACCCCGTATGAGGGGCCTCATACTCAGGGAGGCCGATGTGACTGGATAGTATCCAGGGCTAACAAAGCCAAGGCTATAGGTTCAATCCTCCCATTGGCCACTTAGCTCCTTCATTGTGTTTGGGGCCCTGGTGTGAACCTGTCACCTTCGCAAAGCTATATATGACTAAGGTCCCTGGAGGATGGGCCAAGAAGAGTACAGAGAAGGGCATGCAAACCCACCTGCCCTATATGAATAAAAACAGTACTTTTCCTTTTCCATTTTTACTTATTTCTCCTTTTTTATAATAAAGAACCCCATGCCTGTAGGACAATGACAGCTACCACTCATTACAGACTTGCTGTGGCTGTACTGGGTCAGAGCAGAGCACATACAATCTTCGTCATTCTTACACCCACTTCCTGAGGTAGATGCCATCTCAGTAATGGGCTTATGGGAAGAGGCCACCCTAGGTGTGCCACCCCAGAGCCTGTGTTTGAACCACTCTACACACTGCCTCATGAGAAGAGAGGACCCTGGTTAAAAACAAACCCAGAGTGCCCAGGGGTTTGGCAGAGAAGAGCTCAGGAAGCAGAGTCTTGGACTAGAGGATGGGCTGATAAATCAGTTCACCTCCACCCTTCTAAGGTTACCTCCCCTCCTCCCCCCAGTTGCCTGATTCACTAGGGTGTCCAAGCCTCCACACCTTGAAAATGCCAGTCCTCCCTATGGCATAGCAGAGTCAGACTGGCATTTAAGAAAAGTCTTTTCTAAATATTCAGAGAAAACAAAAAGTAAACTATGACAGCTAATATAAATGGCAGGTATCACCTGATTTCCCTCTGTAACTCAGCCTCTGTGAATGCATCATCATTAATTTATTGTTGGATGAATGAATGAATGAATGAATGAATGAATGAATGAATGAAGAGTTTGCTTACTAGAAAAAATCAGAAGAGGCATAAGTGAAGTTTCCTACACAGATGAGGCTATCCATTCAGTGCTGGATTTCGGTCTAAGAGGACACCTGGCCCACTTGGACAGATAGACTGACAGGTATTGATCTGCGTACAAGAAGAGGCCTCATCTATCATATGAGACCTTATTTCCCTACACTCAGAGGTCGCTTTCCTCGTTAGAGTTGCCCAGTATAATATCTTATCCATGCATCAACCATACCATGCATATAAGGAGCTCACACATGTTTGTAACAATTTATCTGTGGTTACTTCCCTCGCTGGATCTGAGCCAAGAGATCTAGCCCCACCAATTCCCCTCATGCCAGGCTCAGCTCCCATCCCCACACCTTGACTCACTCTGGAGCTCAGTGGTTATACACTGACCTCATGCCAGGCCCCGGGAGCCATTAGGATGACAGCCAAGGCCCTGCTCTGCAATCCAGCAGAAGAGGTGAGAGATGCTCTGGATACCTATCACATATATAGCACATAGAAGCTGCAGAGAAGGGCCACAGCCATTAGAGAAAAGTCCTGTGGACATTCAGCAGGGGAAGAGAGACTGTCCGGTGGGAGCCAGGGAAAGGCTTCGTGGAGGAAGAAACCTGCACACTCTTGATCTTGGAGAATGGTTATGATGCAGGTATTGACATTTAAAAACATAGAGAAGGCCCTTCCGAACGAAGGGGCTGCCTGAGTGATGTATGGATAGTCAAAGCACAGGAGCGGCCACCCTCCGGTTTCCTGGGACAGACTATTGGAAGGGAAGTCAACAGGAAAGAGAGCCGAAGGTGGATAGGGCCAGAGCAGAGGGCTTGGCTACCATGGTGCAAGGAGAGCCCTGAGAGCTAATTTCCTTTCTCCTTCATCCCCATTAATCTAAATCCTCTTTGCCCCTCAGTGTGCAGTTGAAAGCCCACTTCCTTCAGGAAACCTTTGCTGAGCTCTCCAGAAATATTCCCTCCTCTGCTGAATTCCTTTGCCCTTAGTCACTACCACTCACTGGACAGCTAAACCCTTCCATGTATCAGCTTGCAGAACTGCTCAGTCACCAATGAGGCAAGCTCACTCACTCCCCGTGCATTGTATGAGTGCTGTTCCCTCTGAAGTGTCCTCCCTCCTCGACCAACAACCCAGCTTCTGCTTGCTGACTAATACCTGCTCATTCTCAGGGCCAGCCAGGCCATTTCCTTCTCCAGGAAGCCTTCCATCTGCCTAGCCACTCATCACTGCCCCTGTAGCACCCCATGCTTCCTGCCTCCATTGCCCCATTCTAGCTGCACTGGTCTCTGCTCATGTATCTTCTCCTCACCAGAGCATTGTATCCTCAAGGGCAGGGACTACCCTCTTTATCTTTTCATTAACTGAAACCAGCAGATAATAGCTGCTCAATACACACTTGCAGAAAGAAATATGATCATGTACAGAAAAGTACCTTGAAAATACCATATAAAAGTTTCTTTTGATAACTGCTTGGATATAGGAAACTAAAAAGAGAAGAACGCATTTTTTAAAAAAAGAATGATGGGGGTCACAGGGGAAAGCAATGGTTTGTGAGAGACGATGCTGAATGTGGTTTTAGACATTTTATGGTGACAGCAAGACATTTCAGGAGAGATGTCCTACAGCCTGCTGGATTTATGAGACTAGAGTTCTGGTAAGAGGTCAAGACTGGAAATGAACATTTGAGCATATTGGAAAAAAGAGAATAGCTGCAAAATGAGCTCATGCAGGAAGTAAATCTAGCAGCAGGAAAAGGCAGCATGAGGAGGGGCCCTGGGGCACAGGAAGTGAAAGGGTAGAGGCAGAGAAGGCACAACCAGGCAGGTAGGAAGCAACCGGAGGACGGAATGGATAAAAGGATGAGGAGGATGAGCAAAATCTTACATACTTTTGGAGACTTTTTATCTCTGATTTTCCCAGGAAGGGTGCAGGCATGTCTAGCCTCCTGTTGTGCAGGTTGCTCTACCCAACACACATCCACTCACCTTCCCCTTTCTCTTTCTCTCCCTCCCTCCCTCCAATCAGGCCATCAGTGGAACCACATAGCATCATGGGTTTTTAGCATATCAGAGATTTTAAAAAGGGGGGGAGGATTTACAATGCACCACATCTGTTGCTCTCTCTTATGCTACAGATGAGGCCCAGAGAGGGAATGAGACCTGCTGGAAATCACACAGCTAGGGAGTGAAGAGCAGAACTAGATGCCAAATCCCTGGGGTCCCAGGCTAGTGCTTAGATTGCTCCCACAGTGTGTCCTACAGAAGAAGCAGAGACCCAGAGGGAGAACAAAGACTGCCCAAGATTCACAGCTGGGCCAGGCTGGGACCAGAATCCAGAGACCGACTTTCCTGTCTACGTTTTTACCACCTTGCTGCCTGCTGACCGCCCAGATCTTCAGGCCATCCTCAGTGCCCACAGTGCTCCCCAAAGCAAGCAGACACAACCTCACAACTTGAGACTGCAGGGCAAAGATCTAGGGCTCAAACCCTGAGTGCTATCTTCATCTGTAGCCCTCTCTGCTCAAAATAGTTCCCTGAAGATGGCTTGCCTTCACGGGCAAGGTACTTTTGCTCCCTAAACAACCACTGTTAACCTCCCTTCATCCACACCTAAAATCTGGGTCATTCTAAAGACACAATTACACAGCCTTTACCACCCAGCACCAGGAACTGCTGGCTGCTGAGAAACCCCTGGCCCTCCATGTCCTGAAGCTGCCAATTTCCTCATCAGTATTTTATTTGTCTGTTTTGCTCATTTTTAAGCTGGTGGCAATTGCTATTTAAATTGTTTTGTAAAGTGTCTTTGCATTTACAATGCTGGCTGTCAGCAGCCCCACAATAGGAAATGAGATTTGGCATCAAAGGCAAAGACGCTACTAAAATACATTTTAATAAATATGTAAATCAATTAATCAATCACCCATCCAAGGAAGGAGCTGTGGGAACTCAGGCTGGCTGTGAGAGGAGTTGGAGAGCATGTGGTCCAAGGTGATGGAGGAAGCTCAGTGCACATCAAAATGGGGGCTATGGGCACATCTGGTCCTGGGGCCCTGGCCTGGCCTCCCACTCTCCCAGTTCTGCCTGAATGGGCCCCCAAAAGGTCTTGCCACAGCAGTCCCAGCCAGGATAAGCGAGAGCCCCATCAAGGTGCAAATCAAAGACAAAATCAGCTCCAGGGCTGAGAGTGCAAAACCCCACCACTTCTCCATTGATGCTGTTTCCTAGAGAAGTCAGACCTTAGGAAGTGCTTTCAAGATGTATGTCTATAAGTTGGACCAGCCTGGAGAATCAGCATCAGTAACATCAGAAGAAGTGACTAGCAGTTTCCTCTTTTCCTGAGAGATCACCAAAAGAAAGGAGCTTACGCTGTCAGGCAACTTGAGTAATCAGAGAGAGAGAGTTGCTGTCCTCTGGGAGGGGGTTCTGAACAGGGAAAGTAAATATGACTCAGGGACAGTACTGAGGGGAGAGAGAAGAATCCAACCGGTGAAGGGCTTTTAAAACAAGAGACCAAATACACACTGTAGCTGATGAGCAAGGAAGGGATGTCTGGTGGCAAAGTTCTGGCCACCCAGTCACAGAACCTCAGCTTGTACCAAGGTGTGTTATAAGTGGCATCATTCTGACCAATAAAACCTGAGCTTGAGCTGGTACACATCTCCAAGCCTTGGTTGGACAGACCCTAAAAACAGAGTCCCTTTCAGTTCCTAGTATATAGTTTGCTGAAAAGTGTTCCTCAGAGCTAGAGTAAGGTGTATCCTCACACGGCTTCAGTGTGACCTTGGGCAAGTCACTTGTTCCTCTGGACCTCTGTCTACTCATCTAGAAAATGCAGGATTTGAGCAAGATGAACACTAAACTTGAAAACTCTCTGACTCACTTTCCTCACTGTAATGCAGGGTCTCTGGTCCCACTCCCCACACAAGAACGCAGTATATGGTGAGGCCAAAAAGCCATGGATAGGGGAGTCATACCACTATTTCTTACTGTTGGCTGGGTTGGAGACACAGGAAGCAGGAGCCACACAATCTGCAATCCGCCATCCGCTTCTCTGCCAACCAACTAACCAACAACCCCCTAGCGTAGCCACGGCAGTTATATCAGTGGCTAATGGCTAACCAGTAAAAGCTGATTGCCAATAGTCATAGCTGATGGCCATCTACTACCTGAGCCAGCCCCTTTCCACGTGAGGCCGAGAGCCTGGAAACTGCTGTCCTGGCCCTGTCCCCACACTCCACCCCTCCAGGGTCTCGCCTCACAATCTACGTGACAAGCGTCTTCCACCAGAGTCCCTGTGCCATATTAGGCTATAGGCACCTACGGGCAAAAAGAAATAGTAGTCTTAGGAACCAACAATGGCAAATCCCTTCCATCTAGGAGGATACACGCTAACTTTTTGTCCTGGGAAAGGAGGGTCGCTGCCAGTGACACCTTTCCCGGTTTGTGGTACCAGAACTTTATGGCAGTGCTTGGGGTCCCTTGCGTGGTTTAACATGTAACAGTACAGGGGACCCCATAATAGGCCATAGTGAGAGCACATAGGTTCCCCGCAAAATCATCCTGGTATCGGGACCTCTGTATACTACAGTCACTTGCGGTGGCCACTTGGCCCCCAACCCTGGCGTCACTTGCAAATCATGAGTCAAACCGGTCCCCCATGGGGCTATCAGGCCCAACCATCGACAGTGGGGGCTTTTGACCTGCCAGGGCCAAGTCCATTGCTGCCGTTCCCCTGCTTTCAAGCATGTGGGTGCTGGCAGCAAAATGTTTCCATTTCTGCCGTAGCCTGGCTTTAGCAGAGTCTCACTTGTGGTAACTTGTATTGAATGGGAGCAGCTGTTCGATGTAGCAGAGCTTCTACTGGTGCGGGCCCTCCCTTCCGTGGTCTCTCATTCAGGACTCTCAGGACGTCCCATAGACGCGAGGCCCAGTCACGCATCATGGGAGGGTGTTTTGACACCCGGAGGCCTTGCTTCAAAAGGCCGTTGTAGCGTTCAACCATGCCAGCTGCTTGTGGATTGTATGGGGTATGAAACAACCATTGTACGTCCATCCTGGCAGCCCAGCGCTGCCCTTCTTGCCCCATCAAATGGGTACCCCTGTCACTTCCAACCCGTGCCGTTCCTACAATGGCTTCTGTGGCCACTAGGGCTGCGTACACAGCAGCCAGCTGTTTCTCTATTAGAGAGTAGCAGACTTCTGCTCCTTTCCATAATTGGGACCAAAATCCCACTGGCAACCGGAGACGCTCCTGCCGTTGCCAGAGGCCCCAACCGTACCCTTCTTGGGTTATGTGAACATCAAGTTCAAACGGGCGACCATGGTCTACTACTTGCAGAGCCTGTGCCTGCTGCACTGCCTGTTTTATGGCAACAAAGCCTTGCTCTATAGCCTCTGTCCAATCCCATGAGGCCCCCTTTTTTTATCATGTTATACAAAGACCTTGCCATTTGTGCTAAATGGGGTACAAACGCCCGCCAATACCCCAGCAGATCCAAATATGTCTGCAGTTGGGAGACCTTGGTTGGCCAGGGAAATGCTTGTAGTTTATCAATAATTGCCTCAGGTATGACCTTTGTCTTACCCGACCATACAACACCCAAAAACTTGACAGATAAGCCAGGGCCTCAGACCTTCTCCTCATTCACTGCCCAGCCATGTGACTTCAGGTGGCAGAGAAGAGAGGGAGCTGCTTGCTCTAAATCTGAAAGAGAATCAGATGTTAGTAAAACTACCATCAACAGGGGCCGGCCCGGTGGGTCAGGTGGTTGGAGCTCCGTGCTCCTAACTCTGAAGACTGCTGGTTCAATTCCCACATGGGCCAGTGGGCTCTCAACCACAAGGTTGCCAGTTCAACTCCTCGAGTCCCGCAAGGGATGGTGGGCTCCGCCCCCTGCAACTAAGATTGAACATGGCACCTTGAGCTGAGCTGCCTCCCAGATGGCTCAGTTGGTTGGAGCACAGGTTCTCAACCACAAGGTTGCCAGTTCGACTCCCACAAGGGATGGTGGGCTGTGCCCCCTGCAACTAGCAATGGCAACTGGACCTGGAGCTCAGCTGCGCCCTCCACAACTAAGATTGAAAGGACAACAACTTGACTTGGAATAAAGTCCTGGAAGTACACACTGTTCCCCAGTAAAAGTCCTGTTCCCCTTCCCCAATAAAATCTTTAAAAAAAAAAAAAATACCATCAACATAGTGAAACAAGATCACAAAGGATGGGTGATCCCACTGTGCCAAATCCTGGGCCACAAGCCTGTGGCAGATAGTGGAGCTGTGCAAGTATCCTTGTGGCAGGACTTGAAAAGTCCATTGCCAACCGTCCCAAGTAAGAGCAAACTGCTCTTGACACTCAGGTGCAATGTCAATGGGAAAAAAAGCATTGACCAAGTCTACTACATAGTGATACATTCTCAGGCGGATAGTCAGACGATCCATTAAATCACGAACTGAAGGCACTGCAGCGTGCAAAGGTGTCATCACCTTATTTAACTCCCTATAGTCCACAGTCATTCGCCAGGTCCCATCTGGCTTCTTGACAGGCCATACTGGGGAGTTAAAGGGAGTGTGCGTCGGCCTCACAATATGTGCCTTCTCCAGTTCCAATATTGTACGACCAATCTCCTCCTGTCCTCCTGGCAGGTGGTACTGTCGCACTGTAACCATGTGCCAGGGCTGTGGCAACACTTGAGGAGGGTGGTGAGCATGCCCGCGTGTCACCGCTTTCACCACCCGGATCCGGAGACGGAACTCTCCTACCGACGTCTGTAAGCTGAGGCCATG
The DNA here is from genome assembly GCF_057876585.1 of Rhinolophus sinicus. Taxonomy (NCBI): domain Eukaryota; kingdom Metazoa; phylum Chordata; class Mammalia; order Chiroptera; family Rhinolophidae; genus Rhinolophus; species Rhinolophus sinicus. The sequence goes on along the minus strand of NC_142514.1, from coordinate 103,506,885 downwards.
TAGCACGTCCACCCCTGGAATATACTCCGGAACGGGGCAGACATAAACCTTGTAGGTACGAGGAGGGAGCCTTCCTATACCCAGTGGTAAGGAAACGGCTTTCACAGTCACAGTCTTTCTCCCGTAGCCATCAATGCAAATTGCTGGTCCGGGGAACAGTTCTGGGTTCCCATAAACAAGACTGCAGTCTGCGCCTGTGTCAACCAGGGCCAAAACCCTCTGCACATTAGAAGGGGACCAATGTACGGACAGTTCCACGTGGGGCCTCTGGTCCCCGCTCATCCCTTCTGACCAGACACCTTGCTCCCCTCTCCCCACAATCAAGCTGAAAGGAGTGAGCCTCAAGTGGCCGCATGAAGTCCTGGAGGGACTTGGGTTGCACTTTCCCAGACTTCCCCTTTGGGCTTCGCTAGAATTGCTGTTCTGGACGCAATGGTTTCCAAATTCCCAACAAGAGTGCTTTGGGTTGTCGGTCTATTTTACCCTCTCTGAGGCCCGCAACCTCGCCCCCCTACTTTTGACTTGGGCTTCCAGGCCGCAACTTCTCAGACCTCCTGTCTTAACTTCCCTCAACACCGGCTTTCAACATCCCCCAGGGTGGCCATGGCAATGGTAACTTCATGGATCTGCCGCCCCACATAGGGCATAAGAATGGCAACCAAGGATCCAAAAGCACTTGCAGGGGCAGTATCCAAAACCAGATCTCTCATGCTGGCTGTAAAACGTTCGTCATCCGGCCCCAGCATGTTAGGGTTGAAGATAGCATGTCTCATACCCATTTCACGGATTATTTGCATAAGTTCCGTATATGACTGCCATTGACTCACAGTGTCTGGCAGCTCACCAGCCTGTCCCCATACTGCGCGTACCGCAGCAGTGAGCCACGCCATTAGAGAGTGGTTGCCCTGGTCGTGGGCCAACCTATGGCAGTTCTGTAACCTTTGTCACAGGGACGGATGCACTGTCACGAAGGCTAGCTTTTCCATTTTGCCTGGGGAGCAGAGAATGTTGTCTGCTCCCTCATCCCATAAATGTAATAGCCAAGCCGAGACTGGCTCTCCAGGGCGCTGTCTGTACCGCCTCCCCAGCTCCTGCAACTCAGGGGGAGTGTAAGGGGTGTAGGTTGTGAACGCAGTCACAGCTGGGTTGCTGGCAGCAATGTCCCTGGGGCCCAAAGGTTGCTCATGCTTTACCTTTTGCATCAAGATGGGCTAGGCGTGGGGGTTGGGAGCTACACTGTCTCCACTCATCCGCCTCTGCCTCAGAGTCTCCACTGTGGGGCCCCTCCTCTAACAGGCGGACCAAGCTACCAGCACCTCCCACCGGGACTTCTGGTCCCACATCTGGGCTATTCCAGCAAGTGCTTCCTCCAAGTTATGACGCACTGTGGTGAGAACCTCCTCCAACCGATGGTCCCAAGCTTCCAGCACCTCCCCCCGGGGCTGCTGGTCCAGCACCTGGACTATTTCATTAAGCTCATCTTCCGTGCTACGACACAACGTGGCGAGGAACATCCAGCCCACACGGCCAGCTGTACCCTTTGCATCCTCCGGCAACTGCTCAGCCAGAACCTGCAGGGCCCTCTCCGTGCTGGCCGGAGAGCCATCCATGTCCTCCCACCTCTCCATGGGGGTCCAACTCCTGAGAACAGTGGCTACCGGGTTCCACACTGTGTGGGGGCCACACATCCTCCTGCCCAGAGTCAGACTCCATTCCTACCTGGTCGGAATCTTGCTCGCCATGCCAGGTGTCCGATTGGGTGGAGGCCTCAGTGTAAGATGTTTGCAACCCTTGGGTCCTATGGCGGCAGCAGATTACCAAAAGGAAGGCAATGCCCATTATAGCCAGCAGGGTGGCTTGCCATCCAGAGGCTAGAGAGGCCCACCAATTCACCAAGTGGTCACGTTTTTCCCAGGCAGATTGTGTTTTCTGTTCCTGGCACTGCTCCTCATGGGCCTCCAGAAGATGAGCTTTCACACACATAAACTGCTCCATTACCCTTTTGAAAATTCTGGCTGGCACCACACCCTACTTGCTGCGCCACGTGTCATGCAGGGTCTCTGGTCCCGTTCCCCACACAAGAACTCAGGATGTGGTGAGGCCAAAAAGGAACACCAAAGGAGCCATGGATAGGGGAGTCACACCACTATTTCTCACTGGTGGCGGGGTTGGAGACACAGGAAGCAGGAGCCACACGATCCACAATCTGCCATCTTCTCTGCCAACCAACCAACCAACCAACAACCCCCTAGCGTAGCCACAGCAGTTATATCAGTGGCTAATGGCTAACTGGTAACAGCTGATGGCCAACTAGTCACAGCAGAGGGCCATCTACTACCCGAGGCAGCACCTTTCCACATGAGGCCCAGAGCCTGGAAACTGCTCCCTGGACTCTGTCCCCACACCCACATTGTGAACATGAAACCAGTATCTTCCCATTACAGCAGCAAAGGTTGGTCTAACCCTGACAGGGAAGGGACTGGCCATTTGAAGTCAGAAGACTAGGGGGAACCCACTTGAAGGACTTAAACACCCCCACAGGAGACCAGGATATGGGAAAGTGATGTATAGCCACAGAAGAAACCAAAGGACTTCTCTCCATCCCTTCCTTTGCACTCGCTCTCCACCCCAGCCCCACTGCCTCCCTGGAAGAGTTAAGCCCTCTGATTGAAGACCTGTCTAGCTCCCAAATCACCTCGTTTTTAAAACTGATGCCACCTGGACCAGAGGACAAACATTCCCATTAGGGCTGAGAGCATGCACACATGTCCATGTTGGGTGCCGGGGAGTGGACGCGAATGGCATACACATGGGTAGGATTTCAGTGAGCACACAGAAATGCATGACTTTAGGCACATCTGCGTATATTGCTGTGCCTCTGAATGTGTGAGCCTCTGTTGCTCAGTTCAACCTGTTCAAATTCAGGCAGGTATGCATGTTTGCTACATACATGTACGCATGTATGTTTCAGCAGGTCTGGGTGTATGAATGGTCCCTAAATAGCCACACTTTGAAACACATCTGTGGCCAACACAGGCTGCATGCCAGGCAGGGGCTGGTGGACATTTCTGTGGCCAGAGATCTTGTTCTCTTCTCTGGGAGAGACCTTTTCGCAGCCGTGCCCAACACCGCTATCTTGAAGGCTGCTGTCCACCTGTGGCTACCTCTTTCTACGAGCACTGAAACAGACTTGACTACAGCAGTTCTGAGCATTGGCCATGGGGAGCATTCAGCCACAGACCAGCTCTCTGCTCAACTGCACCAACCCTCTACATGTGACCAGGCGCAAGAGTGGGAGGGGGGAGAATTTGTCCAAAGAATCCCTGTAGCCTTTCTAGAAAGATCTAAGACTCATCCTAAGACAGCTGCCAGGGATTGCGTCCCTCATTGCTAAATCTGTCCCTACCCTGCCACCCACACACACACCTGTTAGGATGAACTCTCTCAAAAACAAAACTGATACCTTGTGTGTTACACCTTTGGTGGCTTCCCACTCCCCAGCTCCGAATGGCTTGCATGACCCAAATGCTCTGATGTGACATGTGTCCTGTCTCCCTCTCCCAATTCTTCTCTCCCACATCCTGCCTCATCCTCTACACTCTAGTATATAGGCCACAATGCTTCACACCTCCACACTCTTGCTCATGCTGTGCCCCCCTGCCAGAGAGGGACCCCTCTGCCTCAACTGACTCAACTTCTACTCAGCCCTAAAGACCAGCTTCTAGGAATCCCTCCGTCACCCATCCAGGTCCTTTTTCCATGCTCCTATGCACCTGGCATAGCTCTGGCAGGATGATGCTATGCTTTCTCTCTATGTACTTCCCGGTCTCTCTCCCATCCTGTTGCTCGGCACCACGTCCTGGTCAGTGTGGAGATGCAGACAGGAATACCCACTGGACGACCTGATGGCCCTCTCTAGACTGGCTTGCATGAGCGGTTTGGGGTTAGTGGCTCTGCACAGTTTCCAGGAGCTATAATGCTAGGCAGCTGGCATGCCCAGCTCTGGTACGCAGTCCCTCAAGCAGCTGGCACCCACACTTAGATTGTTTTGCAAACTTGCTTTCCCGTTCTCCCTGTAAAACAGTAGACTAACAGCAGTGCATGTCATTCCTCTTCTGGGATTCAACCCCTGAAGCATACAGCATGCCCATCCCAAGCTTATATTAAGCATGCCTTTTTATTTTGCTGCTTTGTCATCTGATTATTTATTATCGCCTTGCTAACACTGAAGGGACCTCCCCTGCCAGGGCTAACTAATTCCTAGAGCTAGTTAGAGTGGGGCTTTCATATGTAAACCAACCAATCCAGAGCCACCTCCTTCATTAGGCTCTCGTTATGCTCTTACCCTCCAGGTCACAATTCACCTGCCCTAATCATCCCAAGGCCAGGTACCACACAGAAAGCCCCTATGCTCCAGAGCCCACTGAAATTGTTCCAACTCGCCAATCCTAAACCTGCTTGGCCTGCCTCACCTGTTCCTTTCCACAGAAGTCACAGTAAACGCTTTTCTCCTCACTCCCTCTGCCACCCTGGTGCTTCCCCTTGTGGCCCTGTGTGACAGGGCATGGCCCTCTCTTCTTAGGAGCTGTAACAAACTATCTTTTCAATGGCAATCATCTCCTGATCTGTTGGTCTCATCATACCTAAATAACAATAAAACCTACATTTTGAGACAAAGCTCACTTGTCCACAGGATACTGAGGGACAGGGAATCACATGGGTTCTTTATACATTAATGCTCTGCCCATAAGTACAACACTTGCTGGGATTTGCCCAAGTCTTTCACTCAAAAGTCATCTTTGTGTCCCCAGGCACAAAGCACGATGCCTGGAAGTTAGAGTAAATAGCAGTCTAGGAGCATCCTCATGGGACAGCAGTGTGAGTGGTCAGTATAAATCTGATGCTGATATTCTGGATGGGATGGAAGAGATCCCCTACTGCTGACCACACCTTCCTCATCTCACTTTGGGATGCTCTGTAAAATGCTAACTGGGTCCTGGATGCCAGTTCTGGGAGAGCCACAGTGTGGAGTAGCCATACCAGGGCTGAAGCCTTCTGACCTCAGTCCGTAACTCTGTCTATATTTCCAGCTGCCTCCCTGAGGATGAGGAACCTCAGGAGCGATGAGGGAAGGAAAGGGGGTGGAGCCACTCCCCAACCACCAGACCAGCACTATCCAACAGCGTACATTAACCCCAAGTCCTGAATAAACGATACAAAATCATAGTCATTTCTGCTTATGTAGATTCATTTGGGATGCTATCTTTTACTTTCATTCCCCTAGCACTTAGCACGTAGTAGGTACTCTGTAATGTTTATGAATGAAAGTAAGTGTTCTAAAGCTTTGTGCCTGCACGTACATCAGATCTTCCCAAATATGTTGTGAGCACCTCAAAGGCAAGAGTATAGGATGCTCATCCATGTCTCTGGAATGCTTCCCCCACCCAAGCCCCACCCCCAGCTTGGGGCTGGCACTCAGAGGGCCAAAGGGGCCATACATGATGTCTGCCTGACGGTCCTGCTAAGTCGTCACCCCACAGCCCAAAATATGCCATCCCCTTGCTCCCCATGGCTCCATCATCCCCACGCTGAGGGTAACACCATTTCTGGCGAGACTTCTGAAGCACCAACTTTATTAAGATTGATTTGGCCTGCCCGCCATTCTGACAGGTCCAAAAGCAAACACGGCAGGGCCATGGGGGAGATTTGGTCATAATTACCGTCTTTAATTACTGCTAAAACATCAATTGCTCTTGTTCAATTAGCAGTGCGGTTTCAGGCATGGCAAACTTCGTAACACAAAATAAGCTGAAAATTGATTTCTGAACACTTAATGCAGATCTGAAATTGCAAACCTGATAAGGTTGTCATAGAAGAGCCAAAGTGGCCAAGGAGGAACTTTGTGGGGCTGTAATTGCCTTGGTAGGAAGATTAATAACTGGTATACTTACATCTTGTTCATCAAGTAGAAGGCACTTGTGGGGGAGCCGGGAGCGGTGAGTGGGCATGAGGCACACAGGCAGAGGGAGGATGCTAGCAAGGACAGAGAGCATCAGCCTGCACCTAGTGGTCCGTGAACGAGGACATCGCCCTCTGGGATGGCAGGCAGGAGGGGCTGGCTGCCTGGGGTGGCTCCCAGGGAAAGCCAACCTCTGCAAAGCAGGCAGGTACTGTTGCAGGCACGCGGGGAGAGGATCTTTGAGTCTTAGACACCTCCACTTTCTCTCCAAGCCCTAGGAAAAGGACCCTCAAGGTCAAACCCCTTTAAAAGATCAGTTGGCCCCTGAAAGAACTTTCTCTATTCACATCTCCTGACAAGAAAAAGAGTTTAATGTGATGAACAAGAGAAGCAGTAGCTGAGCATGGGAATGTGAGAGCTGCTCTCACTATTTCTCATTTGGAAGCCAGGGTCTTCCTGCTGTGGGGTTGAGTGGATATCTGGGTGCCTATCACAGAAAGGTAGATGAGGAGCATTTTATGAGCTACCAGGTACTCCACAGAGTGTGCAATTGCTATTATTTTCTATTATTATTATTATTATTATTATTATTATTATTATTGGTCTGTGGTTATGTAGGGGCACAGCTAAGAAATATGAACAACTTTGAAAAAGGCCCCCCTCTCTCTGAGCGCTGTCATTTAAGCTGAGGGAAATAAAGGAAACATTCCCTTTTCAGCTTATAAAACTAACATCTACTGAGCATTGCTGTGTGCCAGGAACTAGGCAAAGCACCAGATAGATAAATGGATAGATGATGATGATAGATAGATAGATAGATAGATAGATAGATAGATAGATAGATAGATAGATAGACAGATAGAGATGAGCGAGGGAGGGGGGAAATTATCACATTTCATCCTCTCAACAGCACTAAGGGGTAGGGATTATTATGCCCATTCGATGGATGGGGAAAACAGGACTTGGCAAGATTAAGCAACTTACCCCATCACACATCTACTAAGCAATGGAGCTGGGATTCAAACTCATACCTCTTTGAAGTAAGAGACAATATTCTTAATCTCTACTCTCTGCACCTGAAGTATCCGTTTAAGCCTATTTGGTGCCTTTCATTAGACAGTGCTGGGCCCCAGGAAAGATATGACTGGGAACTAGAAATGTCCTTGTCCCATGTCACACAGTCTGTAGAAATGGAGACAGACACTCTTCCAACTAGCTGTGCACACAGTCAACAGACACCTCGCTGCATGTCCTGGGCAGCAAATCAGACTTGCTACTGCTGGGCTCAGCTAGAGCCAGACTGTAACTAGGCCCCTCTTTTTTATTTTCTCCTTAGAATAGAGTCCCATGGCCCCGGTAGATCCAAAATTCAACTCAATTCAACAAAAGTTGATTGAGGACCTTCTTGCCCAGTCTAAGCACAGAGATAGAGAGAAGAGTAAGACCTTCCAAACATGCACTCTCTGGTGGATGTAACAAGGGATGGTCATATGCTTATGAGCCGTGCAGAAGAGGTGAACAAAGTGCTGAGGGCACAGGAGAGGGAGCAGTCAGAAAAGGCTGCTGGAGAAGGTGATTTCTGAGCAGGCTTTGCAGCTGGCCAGCAGTTAGTCAGGCATACGAGAGAGCCAAAGGGTCCTCCAGGAAAAAATATAGTGGTGTGAAGGGGCATGGTCTATTCAGAGAACTAGAATCTGTTTGATATCTCTGGAGCTTAGTGCCTGTGGCTGGGCTTGGGGTATCTGGTTGAAATGAGGCAAAGAGGTGGGCAGGAGCCAGATGATGAAAGGGTTGCAGGCCACACTAGACTTAGTCTTGCAGGTACTGAAGAGCAAGGGGTCAGCTCTGCATTGTGGGAAGCTTGTTCTGACTGGAGGAGAAGAGAGTGTATCCTTTTTCTAGGTCTCCTATACTAAGTGCCACATGCTGGGGGGGGGCTTAAACAACAAAAATTTATTTTGTCACACTTCTGGAGGTTAGAAGTTGGCAATCAAAGCATTAACAGGGTTGGTTTCTTCTGATATCTCTCCTGTTGGCTTGTAGCTGGCTGCCTTCTCCGTGTCTTCACATGGTCTTCCTTCTGTGCCTATCTGTGTCCTAATTTCCTTTTCTTATAAGAACACCAGTCGTATTGGACTAGGGCCTACCCGTGTGACTTCATTTTAACTTAATTGCCTCTTTAAAGGCGCTGTCTCCAAATACAGTGACATTCTGGTGTACTGGGGGTTAGGACTTCAACATATGAATTTGGGGGAACACTATTTGGCTCCCAACAGAGGGACAGCAGGTAACAGGACTGGAGAAAAAGAGATCAGCAGGAGGCTGTTGCTGCCGTCTGGACAGAACAGGATGAGGTCTGAGTCAGCACAGTGATGTTAGTCCCCCCTCAAAGGAAGGGCTGCTTGGAGCACTGTGGTGTAGAGAAAGAATAAACAGGACATGTGAGTGGCCAGATGGAAGGACTTCCTCAAAGTTACATATGTTTATGGGCCACCCAATCTAGAGAAGCCTCTCAAAAAGGTTGCTTTTCAGGACTCCTTAGGACCTTATGGGATGCAAATTTACAAATCAAATATATACGCAGTGCAAACCACTAATACTGAGAAAATCTTACATACTGATTAGAGAAGTGGTCTGACATAGTGGAAAGGACACCAGAACAAAAGTCACAGAGCCTGAGTTCTGGGACATGTTCTCTGTGACTTTAAGAAAGTCACCTCTTCTTCAGGCCTCAGTTTTCTCCTCTGTAATAGGAGAGGGTTGAACTAGACTGTCTTAAAGGTACCTTTCATCTTTGATCTCCTGTAATCCTACTACTGCATAAAGAGTACAGTGGAAACAAGAGTAGTGGAAGTAAAGGGAGGCCAGAGGAGACTGGGGTGAAGTGGGAGAGACGGAGCAAGTCTCCCATTCCTCATAGTAACCACACTCCTGAGATAGTCTTAATATGCTTAGATCCCGAGGCCAACCCGGATCTCTGACACCCTAGCCTGTCATGAGTGTTCCTACCAGTCACTTAAGAGCAAGTATTTATTGCAATGAGCAAATACTGGTACAACAAACCAATTTTCTTATAACCTCAACTTCTTCAATGCTGATGGTCCTAAAGTTCTCCCCCTGTTCCCAGTTCCATATCTCCCTCCGGCTCCAGCTCATCCCTCCCAGTTCCTGGTTTCAGTCAGCGGTACCATCTTTGACTTCCCTCTGTCTTGCCCACATTACCAATTAGCACCTGAGTTCTGTGGCTCTCGTTTAACAGAGGATCTTGCCTCCATCCCTCCTCTGTCTTCCCTTCCAATACTACTTCAGTCTTGCAATTTTCCAGCCTCTTGACTGTTGCAGTGTTTTCTTCTCAGTTCCAAAGACTTGCACCCTCATAATGAAAGGTAACCGCCTCCTAACTGGATTCTTCCTCCAACCTCACTTCCTGTGGTGCTTCCTTGCATATTCGCACTCCCAAGCCCATCTCTCTTAGGCTCTGCCCAGCTGCCAACTCAGCTGAGTGTCACCAGGTCCTGAACCAGTGAGAGTTGTTGCTGTCTGGGGGATTTCCCAGAATAAGGAGAAGAGATGGAGAAGCACTGAGGCCCAAGTACAATTGTATGAATTTGGGAATCAGCCTTCCCATCTAATCCACATGAGGAATGCAGAGCCAGGTCCAGAGGCCTTCAGCCTAGATCTCTGGATTCTCCTCCAAGTCTCAGCTGGGCAAAGACTTAGACTTGAACCCTGGTACAGTCAGCTAGCTGTCCTGGACCTACTTAATTACCCTCAGCACCATTCCCCATCGTTAGATAACCTTCTGCAGTCCTTTGCATCAATTTGTATGTGTCACCCCAGACCAGTAATGAGGCTCAGCAGACATGAGGAAGCACAGCTCCCTGGAGCCTTTACTGTAGCCCACTGCTCACATTGAACCTCCTGAGTATCAACATTGCCCAGAGCAGGCATAAGTTTGTTGTGACCACCTGGACTTAGTGATCTAGACTGCTGCCTGAACCCTGCAGGAGATAACCTCTTCTATCTTAGTTATTTCTCTTCCTCCTTTTGTCACATCACTTCTCTCCAGTTACCAGTGACCCCTAACAGCCTATGAGTTTAAGTCCAAACTCCTCAGCATTGAATTCAAAGTCTTCTATAGCTGGCCACCCTCTCTACCTGTTTAATCCCCACGATTCCTCAGCATATTCCATTTCATCCAGGCTTGGTTTAGGAGCTCCATTCCAAACTCAGTCCTACAAGTTATTTCCTGGATTATGCTTGCCCACACAAACCCTTCTGCCCATATTTTCCTGCTAAGGAGACTGCCCAAGACTGCATATTCTCTACTATATCATTAAAGACCCCTCATCCAAAGCTACTTGGTCAGTAGAGAGAGCTCAATTCAAAGGTTTTCCTGGGATCTTGGAGGACAAAATATTCTATCCAAGTAAGGATGATGGTTGTTAGCTTGACCAATCAAATAGTCTCAGAAGTTTGAATAGGAAAATATGGAGAGAGCATCAGTCATTGGCAGCAAAAGTAAAAACTAAAAGGACACATAGAAATAGGTGTCGAGGTAGTAGGGTTATTAGTGTTCTTTGAGTAAGATACTAGATGTAAATAGAAACTATAAGCTAAGTAGACCACATAAAATAAAATAAAATAAAATAATCTACAAAAATTCTAGTTGGTATTTCTCCCTCCAAAAGAAAAATACTTCTCTTGAAAATCACCTAAAAGCAACAGGGAGAATAAGAAACAAACTCCTTCTTGACAAAGCTAACAAAGGTCTATAAACTCAGACATGACACATAACTGGGGTGCAGAAAGATGCTAAGAGAGCAGCTGTGGCACAAACCTCAGGTAAAGTTGGCCAAACCCAGATCTCCAAGGGAAGTACCATACCCCAGGATCAATAAAATTACACTGTCTTGTTAGAAATAATAAGGACAGGTATGTGGGCTGGCAGTGGGAGCTTTCCTGAACTTATTTTGACATGAAATAGAAACAGCAAAGATGAAGCCAATGATGAATCATATGGAGAAGTTATATTTGCAGGAAGTGGTCTGTCAGTGCGGTGGGCTAGGAGACAGAGGCTGCATATTATGAGCATGTCTGCTGTCATTGCCAGTTGGCTAGAGAGAAGTAAATCTTAAAAGATCTCACTCACACTCCTGTCCCTGTTAGCCTATAACATGGCCATGCTCTACCTCCTCCACTCCAGAAGCTCATACAAACAACTAGTACATGAAGAATTCACTTCATTCAAATATGAATTATGTAATAATCAAAAAGAAACTATCATAGAATCTATACAATGAAGATAATACAATTTTAAAAGGAGAGAAAGAGAGGGAAAAATAAATAGTAGATAAAAATACTCACCAGAAAAAATGTTGCTATGGAAAAAAATGAGCAAACATCATGAAAAATTTTTAAACTTAATGAAGCAATTATTTCTATAAACGTAGAGCACAAATAATACCTACAAATACTCAGAAAAAAAATATAGCAAGACAGGCAAAGTGTATGCCATGAGAAGGTAGAGCTCAGAAAATAAGCAAAAGAAAAATATAAAACTAACCACAGACACAACTGAAAGCATAAGAAAGGATATAGAGAACAGAATTGCAAATGGTGAGAAAAATTAGAAATTCATAAGAAGTTAAAAAATAAGATTAGAGAGAAAATGGCAGGTATGAAATATAGACAAACATATATGCAATTCATGTCCCAAAGAGAACTGGTGTTTAAGATATGAATTATGAGAACTTTTCAAAATAAAAAAGAACTAAATCTCAGATTAAAAATGTCTATTGTGTCCCAGGAAAATACTGGCAACAAATGACCAAGTATTTTAAAGACTCTGGACTTCAAAGACAAAGAATCCTTTGTAACACGCAGCCCAAAAGGTCAAGCTGCCTTAAAGGGGAGCGGGGGGATATAAGGGTAACCTCAGACATCACCACATCATTCAATGCATAAATAAATAAATAAATAAATAAATAAATAAATAAAAGTGTAACCCAAGATGCTGTATCCAGTTAAACTATCAATTAAGTATAAAGTCAACATTCATGAACATGAAGGAACATGAGAATATCAATCTCCTGAGCTTGAAGAATCTACAAGAGGATAATTTCAAGCCAATCAAAAGATGAATGGAAGAACGTACAGAAGAAAAACTGGGATGACACTAAATCCATGTACCTGAGACTAAGACCTCGATTAAAACAAAGTGGTAATTATGGTTATACAACCAAATATAAAAATTATAAACCTTGATAATGTACAAATTTTATAATTAGCAAAATTTGGGTTAGGGAAGGGAAGAGAAGGTAGAAAATAGTGTTTGTATGCTGGTAACTTTTTGTTTATAGCTGGCTGTCAAAGTTATGCATTTAAAGCTAATAAAGTAAGTGAGGGATATATATATGAATACTTAAAGTATAAAAAGGAAACATTAAGAAAATTAGTAACAGAGGGAGATCCAAGATACCAGAGTAGATAAGCACCATGCCTGCTTCCTTTTGTGAACAAATTAAAATTACAACTAAATTATAGAACAGTCAACCTGGAGAACCATCCAAAGTCTGGCTGAATAGAAGTTTTATAACTAAGGATATAAAGAAGCCATGTCGAGATAGGTAAGAGGGGTGAAGTCACGAAACTGGCTAACCTCAAACCTCCACGTGGCAGTTGAGAACCAGGAGGTATAGCTCAGCCACAGAGGCTCCCCCCAGAGAAGCCAGGGACCCCAGTACTGGTGCTGGGAAGAGTAGCCCCCACAACATCTGGCTCTGAAAAACAGTGAAGAGTCCGACCATCCAAGTGGGATGGAATGCAGTGGGAAACCCAGGTGTCCTCTTAAAGGACTCGTGTACAGACTCTCTCACTCCCAGCCACTCACCTTGGGCTCCAGCAGAGAGACAATAACTCAGGGGCTCTCAAACAACATACTTGGAGGTTGGTTTCACACCACAGCAGAGCATCACCCAATTAGCCCCACAAGCAGCACACCCAAAGGGCAGTCTCAACAGACACCAGAGCTCGTTGGGGTGAATGCCACTCAGTGGGGTGAGCCCTCCAGACAGCAGCCTATAAGCTGTGAACGTGGCCAAACCCCACAACCAATCAGCCTGAGGGTCAATCCCACCAACTGACATGCCAATAGCAACTAAGGCTCAACTATAACAAGAAGGCACACACAGCCCACCCAAAGGACACTCCTGGAGCACTTGGTGCAAGTGACCAGGGAGACTGTGCCACTGGGCCACACAGAGCACATACTACATAAAGCCACCTGGTGAAGACTGGTGGACGTAGAAGATCTACCTAATATATGGAAAAAAAACAAAAACAGAAAGGCAGCCAAAATGAGAAAACAAAGAAATACATTCAAAATGAAAGAACAGGAGAAACTCAACCTACCAGATACATAGTTCAAAACAATGGTTATAAGCATGCTCAAAGAACTTAGTGAGAACTTCAACAAAGAGATAGCAAGCATAAAAAAGGACATAGAAATTGAACTTATCAAGGGGATCACTTCATAGACTGTGTAGATGTATGACTAATGTGCTATACAAGTGAAGCTGAAGTAAAATAATATTGTATGTCAAATATGTGTGTGTGTGTGTGTGTGTGTGTGTATTCACGGGAGGTAAGGTGGAGTATAGCATAAGAAAGACAGTCAATGGTATTGTAACAGGTATATAAGATGTCAGAGGGGTAGTAGCTTAGGGGAGGGGGATTATCACTTTGTGAGGGGTGTAAATGTCTAACTATTACGTTGCTTTGTACACTTGAAACTAATATAAAAGGTAAAAAAAAAAAGGGGGGGGGGATATAGAAGCCATAAAAAAGAATGAGTCAGCCTTTTGTCTCTCTGTGCAGCATCATGAGGGTTGGCAAAAATACTAAGCCCCTTACAAAAGGTGGCAAGGAGGGAGCCAAGTAAAATTGGTATGATATGAAAGCACCAGCTATGTTCAATATAAGAAATATTGTGAAAACAATAGTCACGAGAACTCAAGGAACCAGAATCGTAATTGATGGTCTCGAGGGTCATGTTTTTGAAGTGAGCCTAGCTGATCTACAGAATGATGCAGTTGCATTTAGAAAATTCAAGTTAATTACTGAGGATATTTAGGGCAAAAACTATCTTACTAATTTCCATGGCATGGATCTTACCCATGACAAAATGTGCTCCATAGTAAAAAAAATGGCAGACCATGATTGAAGCTCAACTTGTTGTCAAGACTACCGATGGTTATTTGCTTCATCTATCTGTGTTGGTTTCACTAAAAAATGCAACAATCAGATTCGATAGACCACTTAAGATCAGCATGAACAGGTCTGCCAAATCTGGAAGAAGATGATAGAAATCACGACCCGAGAGGTGCAGACAATGACTTGAAAGAAGTGGTCAATAAATTGATTTCAGATAGCACTGGAAAAGACATAGAAAAGGTTTGCCAATCTATTTATCTGCTCCATGATGTCTTTGTTAGAAAAGTCAAAATGCTGAAGAAGCCCAAGTTTAAACTGGAGAATCTCATGGAGTTTCATGGTGAAAGTAGCAGTTCTGGAAAAGCTACTAGGATAAGACAGGTGCTAAAGTTGAACAAGCTGATGGATATGAGCTCCCAGTCCAAGAATCTGTTTAAAATTCAGACTTTTCTTGGTGACAAAACCCATTGGTGACGTAAAAAAAAAGCACCAGTCAGAAATAAAGAATACAATCACTGAAATGAAGAATACAGCAGAAGGAATCACCAGCAGACTAGACTAGATGATGAAGAGGATCAAATCAGCTATTTGGAAGACAAGATAGCAGAAAACACCCAGTCATAACAGCACAAAGAAAACAGAAATTACAAAATGAGGATAGTTTAAGGAACCTCTGGGACAACATCAAGAGTAACTACATTAGAATTATAGTGGTACCAGAAGGAGAAGAGAGAAAGCAAGGGATTGAGAACTTATTTGAAGGAATAATGACTGAAAACTTTCCTAACAGGATGAAGGAAAATAGACACACAAGTCCAAGCAGCACAGAGTCCCAAACAAGACAAACCCACACAGGCCCACACCAAGACACATTATAATTAAAATGGCAGAGGTTAAAGACAAAGAGGGAACTCCGAAAAGCAGCAAGAGAAAAGCAACTAGTTACTTAAAGGGATCTCCCATAAGATTGTCTTCTGATTTGTCAACAGAAACTTTGCAGGCCAGAAGGGATTGGCACAATATATTCAACATGATGAAAAGCAAGGACTTACAACCAAGATTATTCTACCCAGCAAAGTGATCATTTAGAATCAAAGGACAGATAAAGAGCTTCCCAGACAAGAAAAAGTTAAAGGAATTCATTATTACCAAACCAGTATAACAAGGAATGTTAGAGGGACTTCTTTAAGATGGGGGAGAAAAATCAAAATTATGAATAAAATAGCAATTGCTACATATCTATCAACAATTACTTTCAATGTAAACGGATTAAATGCTCCATTAACAAGACATAGGAGGGCTGAATGGATAAGAAAACAAGACCCTTACATATGCTGCCTACAAGAGACTCACTTCAGATTGAAAGACACACACAGACGTAAAGCAAAGGGATAGGAAAATATATTTCATGAAAATGGAAATGAAAAGAAACAAAAACAGCTAGGCTAACAATACTTATACCAGACAAAATAGGCTTTAAAACAAAGGCTATAACAAGAGACAACCAGTAATCCCATTTCTGGTTATTCGTCCGAGGAAACCTGAAATGCTACGTCAAGGAGACTAGTGCATCCATATGTTCGTTGCAGCATTGTTTACAATGGCCAAAATGTAGAGACAGCCTGGGTACCCATCAATGGATGAATGGATTAAGAAGAGGTTGTACATATACACAAGGAATATTTATCAGCCAGGAAAGGGAATGGGTTTTTGTCATCTGCTGTGACAATGGATAGACCTGGAAGTAATTGTGTTGAGTGAAGTGTCAGACAGAGAAAGACAGATGCACTTACATGTGGAATCTTAAGAACAAAATAAACAAACAAAACGGAAACAAACTCACAGATACAGAGAACATTTTGATGGTTGCCAGATGGGAAGTTGGGGATGAGTAAAAAAGGGAAAGGGATTAATAAGTACAAATTGGTTGTGACACAGTAATGATGGGGATGGAGGGTATAGCATAAGGAATATAGTCAATAATATTGTAATAAGTATGTATGGTGCCGTATCAGTACCAGATTTGTTGGGGTTATAGATGGGAAGGGTTGGGGGCAGGGTGTAAAAGATGAAGTACAAATTGATAATTGCAAAATACTTATGGGGACATAAAGTAAAGCATAAGAAATATAGTCAATAATATGGTAATAATTATGTGTAGTGCCACGTGAGTACTAAACTAGTCAGGGAGACCATTTCTTAAATTATACAAATGTCCAACCACTGCTGTACACCTGAAATTAATGTAAAATAATATTGACTGTTAACTGTAGTTGAAAAATTTTAAAAGGAGGGGAAAGATGAAGGGAAATAAGAAGTTTAAATCTCCAGGTATAAAACAAATAAGTTACGGGGATGTATTGTAGAGCATAGGGAATATAGTCAATAATATTGTGATAGCATGGTACAATGTCAGATGGTTGCTGGACTTATCATGGGGATCACTTCTTTAGGTATATAAATGTTTAATAACTATGGTGTACACCTGACACTAATATAATGCTGTAAGTTAGCTATATTTTAATAAAAATCTTAAGTAAAATTTTTAAAAAGAATATTTGTAATAATATAATCAACTAAAAGAGAGGTTGGTTTCAGTGGAAATATTTCAATTTTATCATTCTTAGAGGAAGTTGTCAATAGATACTAAGGAATCATATATATACAAAACATAACTACTGGGAGGGAAATAAATGCCTTTCAAATTATTAGAAGAAATACAGACATAAAAACCAACCAAATAAAACAGAATATGGAGTAAAAGATTCAAAAAACAAATGAAGCAGCAATAAAACCAGAAAGTATAACATAAAACATGATTTACTAAAACAAAAACAAAAAACAAAAAAAACTAAGAACAAACATGTCTGCTGTATTAATTTATCTGAATGGGATCATTTTACCTACTAAAATATTTTCACTCTAAGATTGGCCCCAAATTCTTACATATCTTAAGACCCAATTACGTAGAGAAGTCGAAAACAAAGAATGAATAATGATATAACATGCAAGCACAAACAAAAGAAAGGCAGGAACATGATTTTAGTCGCTGAGAAGATGTAATTTGGGGACGGAGTTGGAATGCACAGGAGCATTAAACTAGAAAAAGGGACACATTACAATCATAGAGAGCTCCATCCCCATGAGGAGAAAACAGTTATGAATATTTATACTTCAAATATCATCACATCAACATCCTTAAAGTAAAACTATAGGATATACTCATACCAGAAGAAATAGAAGCATATTCATAGTCAGAGATTACAGCTGACCACCGAGCCAGAAAGAAGTAAACAAAAAATAATTAAGAAGACAAAGGAGCAAATAATCAAATTAATAAAGTTATTCTAACTCATACTCTGAAAATAATACTTACAATGCCCTGAAAACAGAAAATAAAAAAACTGAAAATATTAGGCTACAAAGACAACCTCAATATTCTCCCCAAAATAGAATACAAACAATATTCTAGGATTATAATGTAATAAAATTGGAATTTCAAAATAAAATCCTTATCACTTATAAATTTTAATCCTTTCTCTAAAACAGCACTTAGGACAAAGGAAATCAAAGCTGAAATTGAAAAATACCTTTAAATAATCCTAATGAAAGCATTATATGTCAGAACCGATGCTAAAATAAAGTATTCATAGGTAAAAATGAAAATAAATTAATTAAGCATGCAACTCAAGAAGTTAGAAAAAAGACAACAAACTCATGCTAAGTCGAGCAGAAGGAAGACATTAGTTATATGAAAGCAGAATACAATGAATTCAATTAAAAACTATCATATATATATATATATATATATATATATATATATATATATATATCTCCAAGATCTGACTATCTAAAAAAATAATAAAGCTAATAAGAGAGAAAACCATTAGCTAACATTATCAAGCCAAAGGGAAAAAACAGAAATACCCCCAAATAAATTATTATAATGAGAAAATAACCATAGAAACGGATAAAGTTTAAAACATAATATGACACTATTTTATCATTATGTAAAAAAACTTGAGAATGTGGATAAAAGGATAAATTTACAGGAAAATGTAAATTGCCAAACTAACCATAGTAAAGTTAGACAATATAATGCATCAATTGCTATAGAAAGCTAAAGACAATTGTCCAAGGGCTACCCCCCATCAAAAGAGCACTAAGTCCAGACAGAGTCCCAGAAGAATTCTCATACAGCTTTAAGAAACAGGCAACTCTAAAAAAAAAAAAAAAAGAAGAGAGAAAGAAAGGAAGGAAGGAAGGAAGGAAGGAAGGAAGGAAGGAAGGAAGGAAGGAAGGAAGGAAGGAAGGAAGGAAGGAAGGAAGGGGCAATTCTGATGCTTTGTAAACTTCTTCAAAGCATACAAAAAGAAAAAACTTACAATGTTTCTTTTTGAAAATAGTTAACAGTGACATCAAAACTGGACAAAGAGCACAAAATGAAACTATGGCCCACTGTTATGTGAAATACTAGAAAACAGAAATCAGTGACACATTAAAAAAAAATAGCCAACTAGAGTTTGTCCAGGAATTTAGGGATGATTGAATATTAAAAAATCATTTTGTAATTCAGTATAGCAATAGATCAAAAGAGAAAAGTCACATAGATCATTCTCACAGAGGCTGAAAAGACATTTAAAAAATTCACACCCATACTTGACTTTGTAAAGTGTCTTATAAAATAGTAATGGATGGATAGTTTCTTAATATAATAAAAGATATGGTTGGGCAATAACCACAATGGGGAAACACTACAAGCATTTTCATTAAAGTCAGGAACAAGACTGGGACATACAATATTACCACTATTACTTTACATTGTTCAGTGGTGTGAAAATTGCAAAGGAGAAAGTAAAATTATCATTATTTTCAGTTGATGTGATTGTTTATTTGGAAAGCTCAAGATAATCAACTAAAAATGTTGCAAACAATAAGAAAGTTTATTAAGTTGGCTAATTATAAAATTAACATAGCAAAATATGTATACAAACAACCAATTAGAAGATATAATGGAAGGAAAAAATCCATTTATAATGCAACAGAAGATCAGATACACAGAATTAAACCAAGAAACGTAGAAGATCTAGGAGAAAAAAAACAAACCTGAAAACATTATGAGGCACCAATGAAAGACTTGGATGTGAAGATTCAACATCAAAAATTCAAAAACTCCTCTTAGGTTAAATATATAGATTCAATATAATCCTGCCCCACAAACCCAAATTCGAACAGAGCTGGGATTTATACCTTTTTAAAATTTTGTTTGTTTTTGTTTGCTCGGTAATTTTGGGGGGGAAACTAAAAAGATGATTCTGAAATGAATAATAACCTCTAGAAATAAATAAACAAGAATTACCAGAAAAAAATATTTTTTGAAGAACAGTAATGGGTGGTATAAGCAGGACTAGCCTCACCAGATATTAAAATACATTATAAAATGATATTAACAAGAAAGAGAGCCAGGCCCATAAGTTGCTTTGGAGGCAGATAAAGAGCTGTTTCTGGGATTAAAGGGCCTGCATTTCCCTGGACCAGAAGTGGCTCTCATGGGAGGGAGGGAGCCATCCTGGAGCCACTTTGTACCCCACACAAGAGGGGCACCTAGAAGGGCAACAGGACTCCAACAGCAAGTAGACACTCACTGGAGAAAAAGGGAAGGGGAGGAGGGTGACAGTGCATAAGAAAGCTGCAGTCAGAAAGGAGCATGTGAGGAACCCACAAGAGAAGGAATCTGCTTCAAACATCTGCTAGGCTCAGAGAGCACGGAGCCATTGCATCAGTGAGAGTTTCCTCAGGAAAGTGGAATTGCTATAACATAGAATAGAGATTTATAGGAATTAGATCTCACATAACTGTGTTAGCTAGTGTAGGAGTCTGTGGAAGGCTTTGCCTCTGTCTGAGGTTGAGCCTGAAGTCACTATAGGTCAGGAAGCAAAGGAGACCAAAGGCAGATTGGAGCCTCTAACCTCAAGCTGCAGAAGACCTGGAGCCCCTGGCTACAGAGCTGCACACAGGCCTGGCCCAGGACTCAGAGAAGCTGAGGGAGGACCCAGTAGAAGCTGCATCCTGGTTCCAACGGCGCAGCCAGTAGATTGCCACCAACATGGGTGAGTTATAATGGCACCTGGGTCCCTTATTGACCTTCTCAGTGTAATGGCCGCTGCTGTCCTTCTGCCTTCCAAACCTTGCTCAATTTTTCCCTATGGTTAATCCTAATCCAGAATCATTCAGGGAAAGGAATTTTAGGAAACTTAATTCTAGCTAAGCTAGGTTGACATAGTATAAATCCACCCCCACTATCTTCTGACAGCATCATTCAGGTGAGATATTTCTCCCTTCCTCAGCCTCCCTCCCTGCACTTCTACACCTGAAAGGTCAGTAATTGCAGCTGGCAACTGAAACAAAGCAAGCTGGAAAATAAAAAGAAGCTGAACCCATCTTCTGTTCCAGGGCAGACAGCTGGACCCACCTCCCTCAATATTCAACTAGAAAATAGGTAGTAGTCACAGTACCAACCAAAAATATAAAATATCTGGGAACTAACCTACCTAAACACTCAAAGGACCTTTACACAGAAAAATTGTAGACTACTAAAGAGTGAAAGAGAAGACCTGAATAGGTAGAGAAAATTATCCTCAACTTAATCTATAAATTCAATACAACTCTGAACAAAATTTCAGCAGGATTGTTTAAAATTAGTTTTTAGTTTATTATGAATGAATCTGATTTTTTTTTTTTTTGTACATTAGTTATTTAGTTATTTTATTTCCTCCTTAGGGAATTGCCTGTTGATATGATTGCCTTCTTTCTTAGGAGTATTACTAGATTTT
Organism: Rhinolophus sinicus; assembly: GCF_057876585.1. Taxonomy (NCBI): domain Eukaryota; kingdom Metazoa; phylum Chordata; class Mammalia; order Chiroptera; family Rhinolophidae; genus Rhinolophus; species Rhinolophus sinicus. The sequence continues at coordinate 103,485,879 of NC_142514.1, read as the reverse complement.
CTTGATTTGATGAACACATTATCAAAGTTACCAATTTTTTCTATAATATTTATTTTTAAAAATTCTGCAAGTTTGTTGACTGCCCTTAATTCTATTTATACTGTTTGGACATTTAGGAGTTTTACGTTTTTATGTAGTTAAGCCTGTCAGTTTGTGTGTGTATGATTTCTTCCGTTAGTTTTAAGGTTAAAAACAGAAATCAGATATTTATTCTATTTTTCTATGATTTAATTTTTACAGTTAAATTCTTTTTATTGAGGTGTAATTGACATATAATATTGTATTAGTTTCAGATTTGCAACCTAATGATTCAGTATTTGTATTATAGTATATTGTACTATATAGTACTACTGTTTTATACTATATAATATATTGTGAAATGATCACCTCAAAAAGTCTAATTAACGTTCGTCACCATAGGTAGGTACAAAATATTTTTTCTTGTGATGAGAATTTTTAAGATTTACTCTCTTACCACCTTTCAAATATGCAATACAGTATTACTAACTATAGTCACTGTGTATTACACCCCCATGAATTATCTACTTTATAACTGGAAAGCTGTAACTTTTGAGCTCCTTCACCTATTCCCCCCACAAAGTTAATTTCTTTATTCATATGGAATTTATTCTACTTTTATGGCAAGATATATGTCTAAATGCTTGTCTGTCTTCTCCCCACCCCCACCAGCTTTCCAATTTTTCTTAACCTCTTTTATTTATCATGAAGTGGATAATTTTGCATTATTTTAACAGCTGGCATCAGAATTCCTCTTAAGAGACAATGTCACTGTTTAGAAGATTCTTTTGATGAATATGGAATAAAGGTGAACCACCCAAGTGACAGTGGCATCAAAACTTTGGATAAGGAGGAGAGCCACTCTGAATGAAATTCAGAAGGAATTTGTGATTATTCACAGAAAAGGAAGGGTAAGAGAGAATGAAAATCAAAGGAAGATGGTGAAAAGGTGAGCCAGAAAAGTGACAAAAGTTTAGAATGAGTCAAAGGTCAGTGAAGTAAGTTGGAGATGAAGTATGAATACATGTACTTTAGAAGGTGATGTTTGTCATGAAAATTAAAATTCTTTGCATTTCAGCAATATGAACCCCTCCCTCTTTTGTCACACTCCCACTCAAAGCTTCTTGAATTTTCCAGCTGGAATTTCTTAGAAGATTGACAAATTCTAACATGAAAGAACAAAAATCCATAGGGAACCAAGGAATTTTTAAAAGAAGAACAAAGAAGAGAGACGTGCCCTATCAGGTATTGGAAATAACACAGCCATGGTAGTTGTTTAGTCAGGATAGGCTAGATTTGGTGCAGAAACAAAAACTTCCAAATGCAATCATTTAAATAAACTAAGGCCTGTTCCTCGCATTACATATGCACCAAGGGTTGCTTGGAGGATCTGCTGTATGTCTCTCCACTCCAGATTCCAGGCTGACGTACCAACCAAACTGGAGCATTGCAGGTTGCCATGGCAGGAGGAAGGGGATATGGTGAATTATGCATCAATTCTGAAAGCTTACTCACATAAGTGACATGTGTCACTTTTGCTCACATTACTTTGTCTAAATCAAATCATATAGCCACATTGAACTCCACGTGGCTAGGAAAATACAATCCTACCATTTTCCTGAAAGAGAAGAGAACAATAGTATTTGTGAAAAGCCCAAATGACTATAACAATTATTTTTAAAAAAGAAAACTAGTGCTAGCATGGGGGTTAACAAATAAACCAACAAAAAAGAAGAGAGAGACAAGAAAAAAGAAATATATATTATATATATATGCTATATAATATATGTAGTATATACAATATATAATAGATATGTACCTATGTCATATGTTTGTGTGTATATTAGACTGTGCATACGATGTAGGTAAAATCATAAAGCAGGAGGGAAAGGTGGTTTGCCTAGTGGGAAGTATTGGGAAGATTGGTTTGCTATACAACTGAAAAACAACTTTAAATCTGTCCTGCTATATAAAAACTTCAACTCCAGAAAATTAGGGCCCTAAATGTGATTTGCAAAACCATAAAACTAATTGAGAAAATGTAAAAAGAGTATCTTTGTGACCTTGGTGTGGGAAGATTTCTTTAATAAGACCCCAAAAGTCTCAAACCACAAGACAAAAAAGAAACGATACATTTGACTAAAATAAAAGTGATGCTTTTTGTTCACTGACAGAACAGAGTTAAGAGACAGGTGACCAACCAGAAGTCATTGCAACAACTAAAATAGAGACTATGTATTCATATCTAGTATATGTCACATATATACTTGATCCTTCAAATCAACAAGGACATAAACTGGAAACAATTGAGAAAGGGCAAAAAATATGACAAGGTAACTCAAATAAGGTGAAATCTGAAAAATTCCTTCCTATAACAGGTACATGAAGAGATATGCAATACGCAGTAGTCAGAAAACTGCAAAAACCAGGTAAGTAGCCCTGTAAACCCAAGCCTGGCAACAGCAGAGAGCCAGATGGCATAACACCGAGTGTTGCAGGGGCGTCCATGGGCAGAGCTGATCTCGGGAGCTATGCCCCAGCTCTAAGTGAAACTGAACATGGTCAGCAAGCCCTCTCCTGTGTGTGTACCGCACAGAACCTTTCACAACGCCCCATAAGAGGACACGCTTGAAATTATTCATCACAGCAAGGAATTGAGGCAGCCTGGGAATCCATCACTAGGGAATCAAAAGCAACATTTAGTGGGTGCATAGTGTAAAATACTGTGTAGCAACCAGAAGTAGTAAAACAGATGTAGATACAGCAGCATGAACTAATATGAAAAACAGAGTAAAAAAAAAAGAAAAAGAAAAACAGAGTTGAGTGAAAAATATTAAGAAACAGACCCCCCAAAAATGTATATATTTTATAATAAATATACTATTAAAAATATATGAGCATATATATGTATATATTTGGCATGTATCGTATATATACATACATATAATATATACCAGAGACAGAGAGTTAAGGATTGGGTGAAGCGAAAAGAAATAATGAAACAAAACAAAATAGTGGTCTTTCACAGATGAATGATGACAGTTTCCACATACTGAGGGATATAATTAACTCAGTTCTATACATGTGCATCCAATAAATAGAAAGAAAAAGAAAGCAATCTCCTGGAATCACTGGACTATGCAAGTTTGGACCTCCCATTCCTGTTCCTTTGGTTAGAACACCTTCTAGGCTCTCAGAGATTGGGGTTCCGGAGATCTGAAGTGAGCCTGAGAATTGCGTTCCCAGCCAGCTTCTAGGTGATAACGCTGCTGCCCAAGGAACAATGCCTTGACCGGCGAGAAGCTAGACCACAGTCTCAAAACCATACCTAAATGCAAAGGAGACTGGGTAAGGCATCTAACTCTGCCTGGGAAGGAGAGGACAGAGGTTTCGCAAAGAGCTAGCCAGTGTCTGCCACGCGGTTACACTCTCACTTCCAGTTAGGCCCCCGTGGCACCTGCACTTCTCCCTCACACTCACATCTGACTTCCCTACTAGAGTATAATCTCCACGAGGGCAGGGGCCAGG